>NC_134797.1:18815040-18860040 GCF_046742065.1 Oratosquilla oratoria | reverse complement strand
GTACAAAGGAATCAAGACATTAACGAATTGATGGACAAATTAATAGATTTAAAAATAGATTACAGAGCCTTGCACAAAGAAATGGCAAATTTATGTTAACTAACGAGGAAATAATCAGTCAAATGATCTAAAAAGTGAATTAAGTATGATTAAAAGAGAGAAGGAAAGAAAGGAAAACAAGGATAGAAACAAAAATGAAGAACTGAAGAAAGAGGTCAAAGAGCAAATACAAGCAGTGACCGAAAAAGTGGGAGAATCAGAGATGAATCTCCTTGAAATAAAAATTCAGTGGAAACAGGAACATGAAAATCAAAATATCTCTTTCAAAGAAATAGTACAACAGCAGGTAGGGAAGAATGCAAAAGAAACATTAATTAAGGTAATCAAAGAAAAGGAAAGCTGGGTGTGAGACATGGTGGATAAAGTGTTGGTATAACAAAAAGTGTAGTGATGCTAAAGATAGAAGAGACAAAGCCTGGAAAAGATGGAAAAAAAAAAATATGACCAAATGGCAAACACACATCAAACTGAGAAACGAATATGTAGATATACACAAGGAGGAAAAAAGAAACTATAAAAAGGTATAATATATAAATGCAAAGACCAACCTAAACTATTTCACAGATATGTAAATGATAAACTAAAAGACAAACATGAAATAGTGAAACTGCGCGAAGGAAATAAAGAATATATAGTTGATGTAGAAATGGCTGAGGTTATGATCAGGCATTTTATGTCTGTATTTACAATTGAAAGCTCACAAAATTGGGAGGAAGGACAGCGAGGAAGATCCCCCAAAATGAAAGAAATAATGGTGACACAGAAAGAAATAAGGGACCAAATAAAAAACCTTGACATCAGAAAGTCACACGGGCCGGATGGAATTGCGAACTGGATATTGAGAGAATGTATAGATGAACTAATGGACAAAATACACAAGATAATTGACTTCTCACTCAAAGAAGGAAAAGTACCACAAGATTGGAAAAATGCAAATATTGTACCAATATACAAAGGAGGAGACAAAAAATATCCAACAAACTATAGACTGGTATCCCTTACAAGCCCAGTAGCAAAAATATGGAAAAAAGTTATTAGGAATAAATGGATTAAACACTTGGAAGAGAACAAAATACTAAATCCTAAACAATTTGGTTTTAGAAGTGGAAGATCATGTACCACAAACTTAATATGCTTTTACTCAAGATTAATAGAAATAATACAAGAGACAGATGGGCAGATTGTGCTTTCTTGGACTTACAAAAGGCTTTTGTCAAATTACCACACAAAAAGCTACAAAGAAAAATTGAAATAATAGGTGGAATACAAGGAAAGTTATTGGAATGGATTAAAGATTTCTTGAACGGGAGAAAAATAAGGGTGGTACTTAGAGACAAGAACTCAAATTGGGAAGATACGGTAAGTGGAGCCCCACAAGACTAGTTCTAAAAAATACATAAAGAAACTAGAAAGAATTCAAAGAGCAATGACAAAGATGGTGCCACCTTCATCCAACCCATCTACCCAACTTTTCCTTGGTCTAACCCTTGCTCTCACTCCCAGCACCATGAATTCTTAAAGGGTATGCCTTCTCATTCATCCTCACCGACCTAACCATTTCAGATTATCTGTCTTACTCTTTTTACCATATTCTATCTGAACTCTAGTCCATTCAAAAATTCTACTGTTCCTTACTCAATCAATTTTCATAACTTTATTCATAACCCTCAAGGACTTCATTTCCACTTCCTCCACATTATTTCTCTATTGCACTCATCACCTAGGCCTCACCCAAAAGACACCAAACACATTCTAGTGCTCCATCCTAGCCTTGCCCAGACAACAACAAAATATCTCTTCCTTAAGGGGACCCCCCCCGCCCCCAGATTTAAGAAAAATTCGATTTTTTTTTTTTTTTTTTTTATTGCATAAATACATAGTAGGGATCTTGCTCTAGATGCTGGTAAAGTGTACCGCCATTTTTAAAGGGTTTAAAGGGCCTACCCTCCCTCCCCCCGGCAGCCATATGCTGCGCACGACCATTGTTTACATAGGTTTTGACCATATTTTACCCTATTTTTTTGCATTTGATACTCTCATAAAGTTTTCTCTTACGTCCGGCATGCACGTGAGTATGTGGTGTGAGGAAGTTCAGCCTGCACGACTGGCAGTGGCCTGAGCCTTACAAAGTAAAGGACATGTACACGTTAGCTTGCCGCATTCACTAATTTGCCGTGTGAAATTCGCATCTATTTTTCAGTGAAGAGATATTTGAAGATATTAGCAATGCCTAAGCTATCCAAACAAAAGGCACACTTGCAGAAGATAAGAACGTCTACATTAGCAACTCAAGGGGAGAAAGAAAGAACCCCAGCATCAACTTTGTTATCACCACCTCCGCCACCACCACTAGTACTCCCTCCAGCAGCTCTCTCTCCCTTCCATCTACATCCACATCCTCAGCACCTGATCCTCTGTCCTCTACACCTATATCAGACAAGTTGTCTCTACGCAAACAACTGTTTGCTAACAAGTGGCTACAAGGATGCCTCCTTGTTGCAACACCTTGGGTTTAGAGTCTCAAACCTCACAGTGATGTCCCTGATGCAGCAAGAGCCTGTTCCAACACCAGACAGGAAACCCAAGAAAAGAAAGAGAGCTGAATCCCAGCAATCAGACTACCTTGCTGGGTCATTCTAGACCAAGAACTCAAACTTTGCGACAAAGAGTGAGGTGGCGGCTTATGAGACCCTCACTTTGAGTGAATAATATCCTACACTGTAGGAGGGTACAAAGTACCTGAGTTACTTGAAAGATGCAAAATCATCATGAAAATACAATGGAACCTGTTTTCAATGGGTCTTAGGAGGTCCAATGTAAAATTTAGTCAAACTAAGGAAAAAAAAAACTTTAACACTCATTTCTGAAAAATGTAAGTTTTTGATACTCAAAGTCTATCTCCTCCCTCAATTTTCAACCGATTTTTGCATATGAGGTCTCTATTAATAGCTAGATAAATGACAAAAAATAAAATAGAGTTTTTTTGCATATGTTAAATAATTTTTATAATAACGTGTCAAAGTCAAAATTTTGTTTTTTCGATAATGTTTTTTATATATTTTTTCCTCGGCGTTAAACAAAGATATTAAAAAAAGCTTTCTATTTTGTTTTTTTATATATGTAGAAGATTCTTATGCTGTAAAATGAAAGACATCGAATAAAAATTGTAAGAGGAGATAGGATTTGAAAGCCCAAAAATATGGTATTTTTTACGTTTTTTATTAAAAAAAAAAACTACTCGTCAGATCTGAATAAAACTCATGCTGTGAAGGTCTCCTTAGACCTAGATATCACACAGAAAAAATCAGCAAGATCCTTCAGAAAAAAAGATTTTGGGCAGGGGGTCCCCTTAAGTCACTTATAGGTCAATTTTATGGTTGTTGCCAGTTGCCTGGGAGATGTAGATGACCTGTAAGAGAGGTCTGGGGCAACAGATTAACCGACTCCAAACAAAGCCCTGAAGTATCTCCTTTCCAATGTCTCTACAAAACTTTTCTCTCTTGCATGCATCATCCAAGCCTCACCCCCAAGCATTATTTTGTACATTTGTTCATACTTAATAGTAGAGTTCTTCAGTTAATACTTACTTTTGGGCCCCAACTAAGTCAGCCCGCACTTTGCTCAACTCTTCAGAAATGACTTGTTTGGCCTGAATCTCTGAGTTCAGGGAGGACTGTAGATTTAGCAGTTCCATCTTATCCAACTTCTGTGACCTTCTGTTTCGCCAGTTCTTCTCTTGAGGTGCTGAGGCAACAACTCCTGAACCCTTCAAAGATTCTAGCTCTTCTGTCATCCGTGTGGCAAGAGCCTGTAGATATCCCCGGGCATCTTTCTCATCACTAACCCTGGTACACCAAATGAAAAATAACAATGTTAATATCACCAGCCACCATTAAACAGAACTTGTCTACACCCTTTTCAAGTAAAAGTCACCCTTTGGTGCCCATATTTGACTTGGTTTATTTTGGCTGCAAACCGGTCATTTTATTCAGCTTCAGAAAACATCTGGAGCCATCAAAGGGTTAACCCCTTCCATACAGTCATAACTTGTTTTGGCCAAGGTCTTAAAATTTTAACTCTGCAAAGGAGCAGAACCTGCCCGAAGAGGGTCTTCACTGTGAGAATCAACACCATGTGAGATCGAAACCTTTATTGAATAAAGGTTTCGATCTCACACGGTGTTGATTCTCACAGTCTTGTCGGCTTTTGCCTTTGTGTTTCATCAGGGTCTTCACTGATCAAGACCATATTCAGTGTGAGTCCTGCTCTCTCTATAAAATTACAGGGCAGTAATTGCAACAATATATCTAAATGATGGGATTTTAAATAATGATGTAACATTATATTCTCAGCCATACAGCCAAATTAACAGTTTTTCCCAGTTTTCTATACTTTACTAGACTCGTGAATGTTTATGACAGTACTGATGGGCAGCAACAATGACAAATCTCATGCTGCCTTGAAAACTTAGAATCCCAATAACTGGACCTCCTCAAAAGAATCAACAGTCTTCCTGGAGAATATCCTATCTTTATTGCTAGAACCCATTACATGCTAATTGTTTATGCAAAATGTCATTACATTACCTCTATGTACTACTTCAATTAAGCAACTTAATCAAGTTTTAAAACAATTATTGTGTACAAGAATCATCAGAATCTCATACAAGCAAGAGAAATATAAATTGCTAATATTCTAAATCATCCTACAGTAACATCACTGCCTTAATATAAGTATGACAACAATAAAAAAAAAAAAAGCTAACATTCTCTAACTCATTTTGTTACTAGCATCAACTACTTAAAAAAATCTAAGCTATATCATACTACCATTTAATAACAAAAATCTTCATCACCCATTACACAACCTACCACTGAATGATTTCTGTTATCTGAGCTTCCCATTGTGCAATGGATTCCTTCTTGTTTCGGAAGTCTTCGTACTCATCTTCGAGCGATCGCCGTTCATTCTGGAGTCTGTTTACATTTTCTGATAACTAAAATGCAAAGAAAAAAATATGTTAGGTTACATCATTTCAGTGTTTTAAAACTCCCCCTAACTTACATGACATGAGTGAGATGGGTGTAGGGTGGGTGTATGGTTACCTAGGCCACCCCCACCTCTTTATACATACACTTACAAAAAGCTTTTGACAAAGTACCACACAAAAAATTATTTAAAAAACTCAAACTAAAATGGATGGAGGACTTCCTGATTGGTAGAAAGATGAGAGTAGTGCTCAGAGAAAAATATTCAGATTGGAAAGAGGTGATCAGTGGAGTACTGCAAGGATCTGTACTAGCTCCAATAATGTTTGCTATTTATGTGAATGACATGGATGATGATGTGAAATGTTACATGAGCTTCTTTGCTGATGATGCCAAGCTGTTAATGAAAGTAAAAACTGAAGAGGATTGCGAATCACTGCAGTATGGAACTGGAGTCAGAAATGGGAGGTGAACTTCAATATCAAGAAGTGTAGCATAATGGAGTTTGGAAAAAGCAAAAACAGAATATCAGGACAATACAGAATTGGAACCAAGGAGGTAGAGAAGGAGAGATCCGAAAAAGATTTGGGTGTAATTATCTCCAACGACTTGTCCTATGACAAACAGATAAACAAAATTGTTGGAGAATCCTACAACTTGCTAAGATCAATAAAAGTGGCATTTACATATTTGGATGAAGAAATGATTTTAAAAATATTGGTCACACTGATAAGGCCTAGACTAGAATATGCGGCAACATTGTGGTCACCCAGTACCAAAAAGAAAATAAAGAAAATAGAATCCAGAGAGCAACAAAATTGGCACATGCACTCGCAAACTTATCATATGAGGAGAGATTGGCTAAACTAGATTTACTGACTCTGGAGCAAAGAAGAGAGATGACCTATTGACCATCTACAGATTCATGAAAGGCACAGAAATACTTGATAGAGAGGACTTGTTAAACTGGGACAGGAGAAGCACAAGAGGACATGGAAAGAAAATAAAAAAAACATAGCTACAGAAGAGATCTGAAGAAAAACAGTTTTCCACATTGAGTGGTAGACACTTGGAACAAACTGGAAAAGGAATTGGTGTGCACAAAAACCATTCATGAGTTTAAAAGCAAACTACTAAGTATTTCAGCGGCTTTGACCCATCGTTTTTCGCTCATATTTCCGAAATAACCATTCAGATCAGTATGATATGTTAGCACAGCCTAATTCACACCCTGCCCTAATTTTTTACATTATAGTGCATTCACAAGTGTATTTAATTATGGCATTTACTCTTGATATTAAGTGTGTCGTAGCCGACACCCGTGAAGTAAATCGAACAGGTGAAGTCGTGACGTCATCACAAACTACCTCGTGTATCCCAACTTCACTTGTTCGATTTACTTGGCCGCTTCATTAAATTGGTGACCCCCCTCTCCGTCCCCCCATGCAGAAAAGGAGAAGACAGGGAGAAATCCCTTCGGGCTGCATCAAATTTTTCTCACACATACTAACTCACCCTCCATCCAACTAATGCATCTCAACATCATCCATATACAACCATTCTCCATTCACCCCTATCTTCTGTCCTCTCCCATCCTTCCTCAACAGACATTCCCCTCTTCCCCAAAGCCCCTTCACCCCATCCATCCATCTCATCCTAGGACACCCCTTCATGTTCACTCCCTCCACATCTGCCTTCCATACCTCTTTTACTAGTCTTTCTTCACTCATTCTTTCCATGTGTCCAAACCATCCTAATACTCTTTCATCAGCCCTACCTCCCAACTCCATTTCCACCCCTGTTCTTCTCCTCACCTTCTCATTTCTCACTCTATCTAGCCTAGTAACCCCTATCATACTTCTCAGACACCTCATCTCAAACACATTCAAACTCCTTCTCTCTTCCTCTCTTATGTTCCATGTTTCTGCCCTATATAGTGCTGTTGGCACAATCACTCCATCATACAGTCTCCTCTTAGCATCCATTCCCAAATGTCTATTCCTCATTACACTTTTTAATCCACCAAGGCATTTACTTGCTTCTCTCAATCTATATTCTACCTCTACCTCCACTCCACCCTTTCCTGCCGCATTTGCACCCAAGTATCTAAAACTATCCACTTCCTCCAGTCACTCTCCCTTAATGTTCACTTCCAGTCTGCTGCCACTTTCACCCCTTGTACATCTCATCACCTTACTTTTACCCACATTTATCTTCAACTTTAATCTTTCACACACTCTCCCAAACTCTGTCACCAATTTCCTCAATCCCTCCTCTGACCCTGCTACAAGCGCAGTGTCCACAAACAACAGCTGGCTCACCTCCCACTTTTCTCCATTTTCTTTAAACATCTCCAATCCCTGACCCACCACCCTTCCATTTACCTCTTGTACCACCCCATCCATGTATAAGTTGAACAGCCAGGGCGACATAACACATCCCTGACGAAGTCACACCTTTACCTCGAACCACTCACTCTCTCCATTTCTAATCCTGACACATGCTCTACTACTCTTGTAAAAACTCTTGACAGCTAGAAGCTTTCCTCCTATCCCGAATATCTGCATAACCTCCCACAGTGCCTTCCTGTCTACCCTGTCGAAAGCCTTTTCCAAGTCCATAAAAGCCCAAAAAACATCCTTACCTTTTCCTATAGCTTTTTCACATATCTGTCTTACCACAAAAATCTGATCTACACAACCTCTACCTGTCTTAAATCCACTGTTCCCCGCCAATTACTCCCTCTGTTCCTCTCTTAATCCTCTCAAGATCCTCCCATAACTAAAAATAGAATATCAGGGCAATATAAAATTGGTACAAAGTAAAAAAAAGTTAGCTTGGAAAAGGACCTAGGAGTAATTATTAACAAAGACATGTCACCAGACAAGCATATTAACAAAATAGTTGGAGAAACCTACAATTTACTAAGATCAATAAAGGTGGCCTTTAACTACTTGGGTGAGGTAATAGTAAAGAAAATATTTGTCACACTGATAAGACCAAGATTGGAGTGCATTGCATCACTATGGGCACCCAGTACTAAAAAGAATATAAAGAAATTAGAAAGAAGCCAAAGAGTAATGAAAAAAATGGCACCAACACTTTCAAAATTGACATATGAACAAAGACTTTCCAAACTGGAACTACCAACCCTGGAACAAAGAAGAGAAAGAGGAGATCTATTGGCCATTTACAGAGTCATGAAAGGCATGGAAATCCTTGACAGAGAAGATTTATGAAAGTGGAATAAAAGAAAAACAAGAGGACATGAAAAGAAACTCAAAAAGGATAGTTATAGATCTGAAAAAAAAAAAAAAAAAAAAAAAAAAAATCCCACACAGAGTGGGTGGTGTCTAGAACAAATTGGATGAAATAGTATGTACAAAATCATACAAGAATTTAAGAACAAACTAGATGCTGAAAGATAAAAAGACGGGTCCCTACAAGCATAGCTCCCTTCCTGAATAATACAACTAGGTAAATACTAGGCTTTTTCCCTCTTACAAGAGAGGCAGCCGAAAACATCCATACACAACCATTCTCCACTCACCTCTATTTTCTGTCTTCTCCCATCCTTCCCCAACAGACATTCCACTCTTTCCCAATGCCCCTTTTATCTCATCCATCCATCTCGTCCTTACCTAGTTGTATTTTACGGGAAGAGAGCTATGCTCATAGTGACCCGCTTTTGGTCATCCTATCATGTTCACTCCTTAACACCTCTTTTACTAATCTTTCTTCACTTATTTTTTCCATGTATCCCAACCATCTCAATACTCTTTCATCAACCCTATTTCCCAACTCCCTTTCTGCCTCCACTCTCCTCCTCACCTCCTCGTTTCTCACTCTATCCAGCATATTAACCCCTATCATACTTCTCAGGAACCTTATCTCAAACACATTCAAACTCCTCCTCTTTTATGTTCCATGTTTCTGCCACATACAGTGATATCAGCACAATCACTCCATTATACAATCTCCTTTTATCATCCATTACGAAATGTCTATTTCTCATTACACTTTTTAATCCACCAAGGCATTTACTTGCTTCTCTCAAGCTATATTCTACCTCCACCTACACTCCTCCCTTTCCTGCCACATTCGCACCCAAGTATCTTAAACCATCCACTTCCTCCAGTCTCTCTTCCTTAATACTTACTTCCAGTCTGCTACCACTTTCTCCCCTTGTACATCTCATCACATTACTTTTACCTGCATTTATCTTCAACTTCCTTCTTTTACACACTTTCCCAAACTCAGTCACTAACTTCCTTAATCCTTACTCTGATCCTGCTACAACTGCAGTGTCATCAGCAAACAACAATTGGCTTATCTCTCACTTTTTTCCATTTTCTTTAACCATCTCCAATCCCTGACCCATTCCCCTTACATTTACCTCTCAAACCACCCCATTCATGTATAAACTGAACAGCAAAGGCAATATAACACATCCCTGGCAAAGTCACACCTTTACCTCAAACCACTCACTCTCTCCATTTCTGATTCTAACACACGCACTACAACTCTCTAAAAAATCTTGACTGCTCTTAAAAGTTTTCCTCCTATCCCATATATCTGCAATTCCTCCCAGTGCCTTCCTATCTACCCTATCATAAGCCTTTTTCAAATCCATAAAGGCCCAAAAAACATCCTTACCTTTTCCTATAGCTTTCTCACATATCTGTCTTACCACAAAAATCTGATCCACACAGCCCCTACCTGTCCTAAACCCACACTGTTCCTCACCAATTATTCCCTCTGTTCCTCTCCTAATCCTCTCAATCAAGACCCTCCCATAAACCTTCTCAACTACACTTAACAAATTGATCCCTTTGAAACTACTACATTCACACTTGTCCTCTTTTCCTTTGTAAAGTAGAACTATATAGACACTCCTCTCCTCCAGTCTTCCTGCACTATCTTCTCTTAAACAAATGTTAAACACCAGCCAGTCCACCATCACCTCTTTCTAAGGGGCAAAAAAAGGCTTCTTGGCTACCTCCATCATAAGGTGGAAAAATCCTATTGATATATACTGTAGACAGATGTATACATCAATTCATGACAAAGAAAACAGAATCAATCTAATACATAAGTGTCACTCACAAGTGTAAGGGGCATGGGAACACGAAAAGAAACTAAAGAAAGACAGTTACAGAAGAGACCTGAAAAAGAATAGTTTCCCACACAGAGTGATCAATTTCTGGAACAAATTGAACGGTGGAACAGTGAATGCCAGAACTATACACGATTTCAAGAAAAAACTGGATGTGGAGAGATACGAAAACAGATCACAATGAACATAGTTCCCATCCCATAAAATATAACTAGGTAAATACAACTAGGTAAAAATGTGTCTTTCCCTACACCTCTAAGAAAGTAGTAGTACAATGTGCAAGTCATTAATAGCCACTCCAAAATACTAATATAAATAATGTAAATACACCAAATACTTACCCTTTCCACATCACTGAGTAATTTCTTGTTGTCGTCTAGCAGCATTGCCTTTTCTCTATCATTCCTTCGTTTCAACTCAGTAACAGAGTCTTCCTGTTCCTCTGAGCGCCTCTCTAGTTCACCACGAAGTTGCTCCACTCTCTTATTTACTATTGTTAACTGTTGAGGAATCATGGTATAAAAAAATGTACATAATGAAGGGCAATGAAAACTCAACAGTTTTGGTTTTATACTTTCTATTATTGACAAAAGGGCTAAGAGAGGAACAAAGTGGGTTTAGGAAAGGTATTGGTTGCGTGAATCAGATTTTTATGATAAGACAGATATGTAAGAAAGTTTTGTCAAAGGGTACGGATGTTTTTTGGGCCTATATGAATTTGGAAAATTTTTATGACAGGGTAGACAGGACGGCACTGTGGGATGTTTTGCAGACATATGAGATAGGAGGAAAGCTATTAAGAGCAGTCAGGAGATGTGCTGTGTCTTGCTATATTGCCTCTAACCCAGGGCAGTGGGCAGGATGTAGGGGTGACCCATCATCCAGGAGGAGTTGAGATGGGGGGAGGGAGGGGGTGAATGGGAGTAGAGTATGTAGGAATGGAATGTGTATGAGTGAATTTTATATCTTTGTTTTTTTGCCTACCTCCCTTGTGTGGAGGGGAAAAGCCATTGGTATATGTATGTAGTAGAGCCTGTGTTAGAATTAGAAATGGAAAGCAAGTGGTTTGAAGTAAAGGTGGAGCTTGGCCAGGGATGTGTCATATTGCTATGGCTGTTCAATGTGTACATGGATGGGATGATGCAGAAGGTAAATGCTAGGGTAATGGGCAGGGGATTGGAGATGGTTAAAGAAAATGGAGAAAAATGGGAGATAAGCCATCATCCAGGAGCACCCAAGAAAAGTGGGAGGGAGGGATGGGTGGTGAATGGGAGTGGAGTGGGTGGGAATGAAATGGGAGTGGAATTATGCCTTTTGACTTTGGCTACCTCCCTTGTAAGTGGAAAAAAGTCCTTGGCATATGTATGTACTGTTGAGAACAGGTAAGAAAGCACCCTACCTCTGCTTGCAGCGCATTTCTGTTGGACTCGACCTCAACCAGCTGCTCCTTGAGTGCAGACATTTCATGATTGTGCCTCATAGTCTGCTGTTGTAACTGCTCTTCATGTTCAACACCTATCCTTTCAATTTCTGCTTTTAACCTGTGGAAGTCCAATCAAATACAATGGTTAGAATGGTTGTATATTTAATTTATTGATAAAAAATATTGCAAGACTATGAAAATGTAACAAGTTACTATTTTAAAACTTGCCAATGATTCAAGGGCTACGACCAGGATCACCAATAACTTTACAAGTAATACAGTATCATCAGCAAAGTCAACAACCTTAGTGTTCCCAATAGATGGTCTACTACAACTTTACAGACAACTCTGTCCAATACCCTGACCATGGATACATAGAACACATAACATTCCACAATACACGCAGTCAAACATATTTGAAACATGGGGTGCAAGCAATTCCTTCTGACTTCTGCATCAGTGATCCAAAAGAACATGAAGCATGAGGACCCAATCAGCTGTTGATTTACTGGCAGTGAATGCAGACTCTTCTGACATCTGAAACCTACCTTAGCATAAGGGAGCACAACTGTGCCACCAACAGATGGGTGAGAAAGTTCCCTGGCACAATGAACCACTGAGCTATGTAATATTATAGTAAATGTTGCAGTCTTGACAAGCAGTCCCCTTCCCCTTCCAAACTAGAATGACTAACCCATTTTTTCCAGTTTTTGAGAATGGCACCACACTGCCAAATAGCAGACAGCACCACATGGATTCCATAGATCATAGACTCACCTTTCAGCAACTTGCTCAAGTTGCAGATGCCAGCCAACTTTCTATCCTTCCGTTTACAACTTTTTTTCTGACCTCACTCTGAGAGAAGAGTAACTGGTTTCATCTACCAATGGACTGTAGATCATCACCCAAACCCTAGCCAAAGGAATCTGACCTCTCAAAAGGTCAGCCATATAGAACTGTTCGAAGTACTCAGCCATACAAGCTCTACACCCCACCAAGTCTAGTTCCCCATGGTTGTTTGGATTGTGCTTGCCTGGGTTACGGCATTGGAGCAGTTTTTTCAGAGCTTGGTAAGCAGATCAAAAGTCATTTGTGCTGAAATGTCCTCAACATCCTATGTGATTCCCCTGACATGCCTCCCTTATCCCTTCTCATAAAAGCCACCTCACTACCTCAGGGTCCTGTATAGATTCAATCTGAAAACATGGCTCATCTACATTCTCCAGTGTTGCATGCAACACCACATCACTCCTCAACCTTGGGGCTGTTCAATGCACACCAGTTTGTCAAGATACCTCAGTATGAGTATACACTGTAGTAAGAATGATGAAGACCAAAGTGTATTTCAACCTCACTAGTATTGCACACTCACCAACAAGAGTAACCCTAACAGCAGCATGTTGTAGTCAGCTACATAAGTCTATGAATTCAAAACTAGATATATATGGAGAATAAAGGACATAACCCTATAAATGCAGCTCCTTTCCTTCTACTGGTGTAGTCTGATCAGTGGTACATGTACCTCTTGTATGATCTCACTACTGCCTGGTTTCCAAACCTCAGAAAGAATCACTATATCCGTTCTACGACCCCTAAGCTCGTTAGTACAAAGGGCAATCACTTGTCTTTGGAGAAGGAGAGAATATTCTAGGCCCCAACATGAAAAACCCATCAGGGGTTCACCCCAGATCTAGTTCAACATGCTTATACCTCATTTGCAATATCTTGGCAGTCCACATAACCTGTAGGACTTCCATCTCCAGGCACTGTGGGGATGCCAAGCACAGCAACCACATGGGTTAGTGACACATAATAGGGCTTGATGGGCATAAGGAATTCATATGCCCATATGATGGTTTTATCTTTCATCCATCTGGGTATCCAACACACCCTAATCACTGGCAGAAAAGCAATCCAATGCCTGGTTTAATCATTGGCAATCTTAATATGTGGCAGGCAGTACAGAGTTAGATGGTATCAACAAGACAACTGTGCTTCACCTTACAATGTATAGTATCAATATTATCTATCTGTAAATTAGACTGTGAATCTATGATTTGTGAATGAGTCATAGGGAAAAGTTTAAAGAACACTTCAAATGGTATTGTAACACTGCATAGAAATAAGTACATCCTTTGTATAACACACCGAGTAACTTCCTGAGATGCATCCATGGAATTAATGGATGGGCTTCTACCCTGTGGTCGCTGCTGTATTTTTTCAATTTCTGCCTCTAAACTCCTCGTGTATTCCTCTGACCGCTCTCGAAGCTTCCGTTCTTTACTTGCTTCTGCTTCTGATTCTTCTACTCGAGCCTGTTTGGAAACATGAATTATCCATCATGAGTTTTTTATATAACTACATACTTGTACATACAAACATACATCAAAAAGCCCTTTCCCCTTTATAAATTGGGTGACCTCAGATCATACACCCATTCTAAACCCACACCCATCCAAAAATGTAATTTTCGCAGGAAAATTAATTTTTCCCTGATACAAACTCTTCGGTACTCCTTACAATAGGATACTTTCGCGTAGCACGAATATTTCTACTGCAAAATTAAAATCCTCATTCTGTGGGTCTGGGCAACGCTTATCCTCAGTAAGGGGCCCCATTGGGGCAAGGGGGGGGGCCTTGCCCTCCACCACAAGTCTCGCACACTATAACCATTCTCTTCGCAGTAGTGACCGCGTTAACATCTCTCTACTATACATGTTTAGTTTTTATCGGTTTCCCCCTTAATGGGCCGATTCTCAGTCAAACTCCATTATTAGCGTGGCAGCGAACCGTTAATTACTCAACGGTTCTATGTTTACGTATGGGCCGAAAATCAAGCAACCCGCTTCGATTGTCGCCAGCTCACTCCCAGGACGCTAAGGAGTTCGTCGTCCTTCAATTTCATCGGGGTTTTCCCTACGCCATCCTGTGTCCTGGAATTTATTAAGTGCTTCTCCCTTTCCTGTATTATTCCCTTAACCGCCACCGGGTATCCTACCCTTCACTGTAAGTATGGAATCTGGTTCCAGTATTGTTGTTGTTCAAGATGGGTTGTGTGCCTTCGCCGAAGGGAGATACCTTTGTCTCACCCCCCTTACCGCCAGCCCAAGTGGATCCTCACATTTGGTGTTTCAAGTGTATAGCTCTTAAGTGTTCACCTTCATCCCCGTGTGAGACGTGCATTCAGTGAGATGATAGTCAGTGTTCCATGTACTTTCATGTTCACAGGAAAGCACATGCAGGGGAAAAGGTGCGCAAGCATAGAAAATGGCTTCCCTCTTCACCCCCCAAAAACAAGAGAAGGCAGACTACGGCTTCAGAGGAGACGAGAAATTCTCTCCCTCCTCCATGGAGTAGTAGACAGGAAGCCAAGTTGTCCTTTGTTCCTTTAACCAGGACGGTTAGCGTAGACGGACATGCGCCTCAGGCCACCTCTAGCTACCGTTCCTGTACGAGATTTTTCCCGGATGAGGTCGCTTGCGGCTTGCCCTCGACCCATCCCGGAAACTCGACGGTCCCTCCTCCAAAGCGTAGTAGCCAGGAAAGTGGTACAACGTCCACCTCGAGTCATTCTCAGGCTAAGTTGTCCTCTATTCCTTCAACCAGGACGGTTAGCGTAGACGGACATGCGCCTCAGGCCACCTCTAGCTACCGTTCCTGTACGAGTTTTTCCCGGATGAGGTCGCTTGCGGCTTGCCCTCGACCCATCCCGGATACTCGACGGTCCCTCCTCCAAAGCGTAGTAGCCAGGAAGGTGGTACAACGTCCACTTCGAGTCATTCTCAGGCTAAATTGTCCTCTCTTCCTTCAACCAGGACGGTTAGCATAGACGGACATGCGCCTCAGGCCACCTCTAGCTACCGCTCCTGTATGACATTTTTCCCGGATGTGGTCGCTTGCGGCTTGCCCCCGACGCATCCCGGAAACTCGACGCCGGCACGGACAAAGAACCCGGGTTCAAAGACAAAGAGCCCCTTAGTCTCTTCTACTCAGGAATCCCGCAGTACGCACAACACCCACCGTAGGAAGAGCCGGGTGATCAACGGTAAACTTTCCATGACCTTTGCTCACGAGGACAGAGATCAGGGACGAGGTTGCAGACGCGGTGTTTCTCGCTGACCGGACAGGCGCCAGCTACGACGGCGACGACGTCCACAGCGCCGGGGATGAGAGGGCAAGTTACCAAACTTCGCAGGATTCCCAGTCGGAATCCCCGATGGTTGTTACACCCTCCTGCTCAGAGATCCTCTCTAAAGTTAGGAGAGCTAATCAACTGAGCCTTCCACAAGAAGTGGAAGTCACGTTCGAGTCTGAAATCTTCAGGACGGGCAATTCTCAAACAACAAAACCAACTCCCATGGAGTACACAGCGGTACGAGCCATGAACCAGGCCTCCGACGCACTCACAAAGCGGGCAACCGAAAAACCGCGCTGGCGCTCTGTTCCAGTGGAACAGCAAAAACGCTTCTACTTCCCATCAGGGACAAACCTTAAGCAGCCTTGATCCCGGCTCGGTTACCAGAGCTTGTCAAAGCAGACGTGGATTCACTGCTCAGAAGAAACGTCATCCTTTCCGGCAGAGAATCCAGGGACCTCGTTCAGGGCCTGGCTCTCTCTCTCGCGGTGCACTCCTGGCTGGAACGTGTCTTGGCTTCAGTAAGGGAGTTTTTACCCGGGCTGCAACCCAAAGGGGAATGCAACCTCCAGGCTCTATGGGAAAGTTCGAGCAGAGCTCTGAAGCATCAAGCGGCCTGCCTCTTAACGTCTTGGGCCAACATTGAGTCCCGCAGGAGAGACACCGTCCTAAGAGACCCCAGTGATCCCCTCCTCAGAGAAATTTATGCTCCATTGAAGAGAGCCCCCCTTCTAACCCGCATGCTGATTCCCTACCCCTCCACTCCAAGTCGAAATGGCAGACAGGAAAGCCCCGTCCCTTTACGACTAGAGATCCTAGACGCAAACATTATAGAGGCTCCGGACTCCCCCACAGGAATCCTAGGAATTCGCCAACCCCTCCGCACAAGATAGGGGGTTGCCTCTCCCTCTACTGGAGAGCATGGGAAGAGGCCGGGGCGGAAGACTGGACCTACTAAGTCATTAAGACAGGCTATTGTCTTCCCTTTCCCACTGTCCCAAACCTCTCCCCCTATCCCATCCAAGTCAGCAGCTTCCACCCGGACTCGGCTCGTGGGCGGGCCCTAGCGGAGGAATCCTCCGTTCTGCTCCAGAAAGGAGCTTTAGAGGAAGTCTCGACTCCGGATCCAGGGTTCTACGCAAGGCTATTCCTAGTAGAAAAGACAACAGGGGTGTGGAGACCAGTCATCTATTTGTCTCCACTCAACAAGTTCCTTTCCCTGACGAAATTCCGAATGGACACCCCAGAGTCCGTAAGGGCGTCTATCAGGGAAGGGGACTTCATGGTGTCTCTGGACCTCCAAGATGCCTATTTCCACATACCAGTGCATCCCTACTCCAGGAAATTCCTCAGAATCATCCACAGGGGCAACACCTTCCACTTCCCCTGCCTCTGCTTCGGACTTTCCACAGCACCCCAAGTCTTCTCCAGTGTGTTCAACCTCGTTTCAGCGTGGTCCCACTCCAGGGGAATTCAACTACTCCGTTACTTGGATAACTGGCTGATCCTTGCACATTCCGCCCAGCTATGCCAAGAACACCTGAGAATGGTCCTAACCTTTGTACTGAAATTGGGCAGTAGTCAACCCAGAAAAGTCAGATTTCTTACCAAGACAGAGAGTCACGTACCTGGGTATGGTCCTGGACTCCTCCCTAATGGAGTCCTTCCCAGTAGAAAAGGGGATCCAGAATCTCGCTTCTCTAGTTGCACAGGCACTATCGACCAGGTTCCTAACGGCGACACAATGCCAAATCCTCCTGGGCCATATGGCCTCCATAGAGAAATTAATCCCCAGGAGTAGACAAAGAATGCGACCGCTACAGTGGCTCCTCAAGTCTCAGTGGGCCCCGCAAGAGGGAGAACCCCTACAACACATCTCCCTCACCGAAGAAGTCAAGGATTCTCTTCTCTGGTGGAAGGCCCATGCAACCTTCTCATGGGGATGCCCCTCGGCCCATCTCCCCCCGAAGTCCTCCTGTTCTCCGATGCCTCCAAGGAGGGCTGGGGAGCCCACCTCAACGACGATCACATCAGCGGTTCCTGGTCCACAGTCGAGCAGACAGCCCATATCAATTGGCTCGAGTTGAAAGCAGTACTCCTGGCTCTCCGTCACTTCAAGGATCAAGTCTCAGGAAAAGTAGTGGGCATAATGTCGGACAATTCCTCGGTAGTACCCTACCTGAACGAGCAAGGGGGGCAGTCTCCCAGGAACTATGCCTTCTGATGATGGACATCCTCAACCTAGCCAAGAATCTCCAGGTGTCACTCAAAGCCCGCTACATCCCGGGGAAGAGGAATGTCTGGGCGGACCACCTCGGCAGGAAGAATCAGATAATCAACACAGAATGGTCCCTCTATCGAGAGGTAGCGAACTTCATCCTCAGCAAATGGGGCTCCCCTCTAGTGGACCTTTTTGCAATGAGATGGAATCACCAACTCCCAATATATTTCAGCCCTTTCCCAGATCCTCTGGCAGCAGGAGAAGATGCTCTTCTGCAAAGTTGGGACAACCTGGATTCCTACGCTTTCCCACCATTTCCCTTGCTCCAGAAGGTACTCCTGAGAGCAAGACACGCATCCTACCTTCGGATGACTTTGATTGCTCCTTGGTGGCCCGAAGCCCCATGGTTTCCAGACGCCCTCGAGCTAGCAGTAGAAGAGCCTCTGGCCCTTCAGGGAAGACCAGATCTTCTGTATCCACCCATCAACGGGCCTTGGCACAAGAACCCTTCAGCACTCAATCTTCACGCATTCAGACTATGGTCCGGATCCTCCTAAAGAAGGGTTTTCCCAGAGAAGTGGCAGAGGACATGTCCGCTCCTATTCGCTCTTCCTCAGCTAACCTTTATCAAGGGAAATGCAATGCCTTTGCAAAATGGTGCCACTCCAGGAAGTTAGTCCCAGATCGAGCCACCATTCCTGAGATCGCCTCCTTCCACTTCCTCAGGAAGTCCAAGAAGATCTCCCTCTCGGCAGTACAAGGCTATAGGGCAGCTCTAAATCAGGTGTTTTCTCTGAAGGGCATGGTCCTAGCCCTTTCACCAGAAATTTCCATGCTCTTCAGGCACTTCAAAGATCATGCCCCCCCAGGGAAATCAGTTCTCCTCCGCGGGATGTGGCATTAGTCCTGAACTCTCTGAGGGGTCCCCCTTACGAACCTCTCCGAGAGGCACATCTGAAGGACCTCACCTAGAGGACAGTTTTTTCTGCTAGCCCTGGCATCTTCCAAGAGAGTAGGGGAGTTACATGCCATCTCTTATAGAGTCGCCCATTCCAAAGGATGGAAAGAGGTCTCCTTCACTTTCATGCCTCAATTCATTGCCAAAAACCAAGATCCTGCCAAATCCGACCCTAGATTCTGGTCCTTTAGTGTTCCGTCCTTAGACGAATTTGCAGGGGGAGAATAGACTGAAACAGTTCTATGCCCGGTACAAGCCATCCGGACCTACCTCAAGAGAACCAAACATCTTCGACCAAAATTAAAGAGGTTGTTCATCTCTACTAAAGGTAGCCCATCACTAAGAATTCCATTTCTTACTGGACAATGGAAGTCATCCGCAGAGCCTGCGACATGAACCACACAGATTGTCCATGACCTGAGGGCAGTAGCGACCTCCCTAGTCATCAGAAAGAATCTGTCAGTCAACCAGGTTCTTCAAGCAGGTATATGGAAGAGCCAGAATACGTTCACTTCCTTTTACCTCAAAGAAGTTATGCGGGAATCTTTAGGGAACTTCTCTTTGGGCCCCATAGTGGCCGCCCAAGAAGTCCTGAAAATGATATACCCCTCCTCAAGAGCACACAGCCGACCCTGACAACTCATCCAGGTTCTGGCTCGGCAACTGCAGGGATAACTTTCCAAAGTCCTTCTCATACTCTTACATTCCCTTACCTTACCCGCGGGCTCTCAAGCATTCCAAGGGAATCAATTCAAGCCCTTCAGTGGTACAAAAGTGATTATAACCTGTCTGTCTCCACTCCAGGGAACAGAAAGGTGTGCACTTCAAAGTGAGGGGAATGTATAGGGGTCTGGTCAACATAGTCTTAGCACACTAGATTTTCCTTACAGCAGTTTCCCAGGCTAGATAACAACTTCCTTCCCTCCTAAGTCCGAGTCTCCTATTGTAAGGAGTACCGAAGAGTTTGTATTCTTCGGAACAAATGTAATTTTCGCAGGAAAATTAATTTTTCCCTCCTATTTCAGCTCCTCATTGATGAGGAGTAATCCCTAACCCCCTCTATACTGTTCAGATCATGAGGTCATACAGCAAGACACAGCACCTCTACAGTAGAACACAATAGCAAAACCTGGTTTACCCCCACTGATTCATTACATGGTGCGCCCTCCTTACCCACTCAAGAAATATATCCATACATATCCCAAAAGGCTTATTCTCCCTTACAAGGAATAGAGAAATAAAAAATAAAAAAGTTATATATATATATATATATATATATATATATATAACATACACATACATACATACATACATATAACAAAGGCTTTTTCCCCCTTACAAGGGTGGTAGCCAAAACACTCATAAAAACCACTCCCACCCATTCCATCCCCAACATACTCCAACTCCCCTCCACCCTCTTATCTTGGCCACCTCCTGGATGACAGGTCATTCCTGCATCTTCCCTACCGCCCTGGGTCAGAAGCAGTACCGCAAGACACAGCACATACACTGCAAGGTGGTTCATTAAATCTCTGTCCCCTCATGCAGAAAAGAAGATGGGGAGAAATCCCTTTGGGCTGTGTCAATCTATTTTTCACACATACTCCCTCACCCCCCATCCCCCCACCCACTCCCAATGAAGGCATAAAATCCACTCCCACCCATTTCATCCCCACATACTCCACTCCCATTCATCCCCCTCCCTCCCTCTATCTTGGCTCCTCCTGAATGATGGGTCATCCCTGCATCTCGCCCACTGCCCTGGGTCAGAAGCAGTGTTGCAAGACACAGTACATCCACAGCAAGGCCACTTCATTAAATCGGCAACACCCCCCCTCTCCGTCTCCTCATGCAGAAAGAGAGATGGGTAGAAATCCCTTCAGGCTGCATCAAATTATTTTTTCATGCATACTCCCTTACCACCCATCCCCCACCCACTCCCTTTTACATATCACAGCATCATCCATACACAACCATTCTCCATTCACCCCTGTCTTCTGTCCTCTCCAGTTCTTCCTAAACACACATTCCCCCTCTTCCCCAATGTCCCTTTCACCCCATCCATCCATCTCATCCTAGGTCACCCCCTCATGTTCACTCCCTCCACATCTGCCTTCCACACCTCTTTTACTAATCTTTCTTCACTCATTCTTTCCATGTGTCCAAAACATCCAAATATTCTTTCATCAACCATATCTCCCAATGCCCTTTCCAACCCTGTTCTCCTCCTCACCTCCTCTTTTCTCACTCTATCCAGGCTAGTAACCCCTATCACACTTCTAAGGCACCTCATCTCAAACACACATTCAAACTTCTCCATTCCTCCCTTATGTTACATGTTTCTGCCCCATACAGAGCTGTCAGCACAATCACTCCTTCATACAATCTCCTCTCAGCATCCATTACCAAATGTCTATTTCTAATTACACTTTGTAATCCCCCAAGGCATTTACTTGCTTCTCTCAATCTACATTCTACCTCTACCTACACTCCTCATTTTCCAGCCACATTCAGGGACAAAAACATTGTACAAAAATTACTCAAGGAGCAATACTCTATCACCTGCACTATTTAAACTCTTTAAAAGTGACCTCCTCATTCCAAATTCAGAGCATAACATTAAAGATCTCATACATACATATACATATACCAAAGGCTCCCTCTCCCTACACGGGGGGTAGCCAAAAAGAAAAAGGCACAGAAACCACTCCCACCCACTCCATTTCCCATAGATTCCACTCCCATCCACCCTCCTCCCTTCCTCATATCTTGGCACCTCCTGGATGACGGGTCATCCCTACATCCTGTCCACTGCCCTGGGTCAGAAGCAGTGTCGCAAGACACAGCACATCCACAGCACGGCCGCTTCATAAATTCGGTGTCTCCCCCTTTCCTTCCCCCCATGCAGAAAAGGAGAAGACGGGGAGAAATCCCTTCAGGCTGCATCAAATTTTTTTCTCATACATACTTCTTCACCACCCCATCCCCAACCCACTCCCCCTCATGCATCACAGCATCATCTATACACAACCCTTCTCCATTCACCCCTATCTTCTGTCCTCTCCCGTCCTTCCTCAACAGACATTCCTCTCATTTGTAATGCCCCTTTCACCCCATCCATCCATCTCATCCTAGGACACTCCCTCATATTCACTCCTTCCACCTCTGCCTTCCACACTTCTTTTACTAATCTTTCTTCACTCATTCTGTCCAAACCATCCTAATACTCTTTCATCAACCCTATCTCCCAGTTCCCTTTCCACCCCTGTTCTCCTCCTCACCTCTTCATTTCTCACTCTATCCATCCTAGTAACCCCTATCATACTTCTCAGACATTTAATCTCAAACACATTCAAACTCCTCTCTTCCTCTCTCATGTTCCATGTTTCTGCCCCATACAATGCTGTTGGCACAATCACTCCTTCATACAATCTCCTCTTAGCATCCATTCCCAGATGTCTATTTCTCATTACGCTTTTCAATCCACCAAGGCATTTACTTGCTTCTCTCAATCTACATTCTACCTCATACATACATATTATAATTATATTTCTCTGAACAGCCATCTACCTACCTCCAACTCCCTCCGCAACTTCTCTGCCCTTCTCAAGTCCTGCCTCAAAGTATCAATTTTTTGCATGGCCGCTTCAAGTTCTTCTTCTTTATCTCGTACCTGCCGGGACATTTTTTGTTTCTGATTACGCAGTTCTGTCAGCCTGAAAGGAATAGATGGAAAATTAATCTGTCTTCTTTTCTTTTTTCCATTACAAAAATACACGTAAAAGCCTGTTAAACAAGATGTTGTGGTTATATATCTCAGTTTATCTAATTTGAGAAAACACTGATGAGAATGAGGAGACTGAAAAAGTGACACACACACACACATACCAAGACAGAAACTAGAAAAGGTGTACATTAAGTGCTAGTTCAACAGAAGATGCAGTGAGGCAAAAGATTGAAGAGATAAAGCTTGGGAAAGATTGAAAAAAAAAAAAAAAAAAAAAAAAAAAAAAAAAAAAATGGAAAGTGGCAAATATACATCAACCATGGCAATGAATATGTCAAAGTGTATTGAGAGGAAAAAAGAAACTACAAAAAAGACATCATAGAAAAATATAAAGATCAACCCAAACTATTCTAAAGATATGAGAATGGTAAACTTAAAAATAAACAGGAAATGGTAAAACTATACCATGGAAATATAGAATATACAGAAGATCTAGAAATGGCTGAAGCCATAAACAACCACTTCAAGTCAGTTTTCACTAGAGAAAAAGTACAGCATTGAGACAAAGAAATATAAGTGCAATCACCCCCATGAGGGAAATAACAATAACACAAAAAGAAATAATGGATCAATTTATGACACAGAAGGAAATAAAAGACCAAATAAAATAACTTGATGTCAGATAATCACACGATCCACATGGATTTGCAAACTAGATGTTAAAAGAATGCATAGATGAGCTGCCACACAAAATATACAAGATACAAGGGGGTGCTGAAAAGTTCCTGGCTTTATGGGTATCATGAAAGGGTAGATTTGTTACTTTTACAGGGGAGGTAGGACAACTATTTTGGAGAAGATGGGCAAAGAAAGTATGATGGTATACAATATATCTTTTTCCTTTTTGCAGGTTCAATGCATGATGGCAGCACCTACAGTGGATTTTGGTAAAATTGAAGGTCCTCTTCTTGCAAGGCAAAAGGGCAGTGGAAATCCATGGCGAGATGAAGGACGTCTTGAAGGATGACTGTCCATCATACTCTACAGTGAAAATGTGGGTGTCAAGGTTTCAGACGGGTCATTTCGAGGTCACAGATTAACCCCGGTCAGGACGGCCAACTTCAGCAACCACAGAGGAGAAAGCCGATGCTGTGCACGTCATGATTCTCGAGGACCGCCAGATTTCAGCTAAAGTCATAGATTAGACTCTAGGGATTTCCCACAAAAGAGTTGGCCACATCATTCACAACATTCTGGGCATGAGAAAGCTTTCCGCAAAATGGGTGCCGAAATGCCTGAACGCAGATCAGAAGCACATCAGAGTGACAACATCAAAGGCGATTTTGGACCGGTTTGCAGTGGGGATGGCCTATTTTATGGCTCATTTAGTCACCATGGATGAAACTTGGCTTCACTATGATCCAATGGAATGGCGACACAGCAGTTCACTGCGTCCAAAGAAGTTTCGGACCCAGAAGTCAGCTGGAAAGGTACTGACTTCAGTGTTCTGGGACAAAGATGGAGTACTTCTCATAAAATACCTGCCAAAGGGTCGCACCATCAACACAGAATACTACATGTCTATGTTGGACAAATTGTGTGAAGCTTTGAAGCAGAAACACCATGGAAAGTTGAGACATGGTGTCCTCTTTTTGCAGGACAATGCACCAGCACACACAGCACATGAAACTCTACGGAAAATATGCGACCTTGGCTTCAAATTGATAGACCACCTGCCTTACTCCTCAGACCTGCCCCCCCCCCCCAATTATCACCTCTTTCCACAACTGAAGAAACATCTCAAGGTAATGAAATTTCACTCCAATTCAAAAGTGATCACTGCTACAGAGGCCTGGTTGGAGGCCAAACCTTCCGAATTCTTTTTTTCAGGGCTTAGAAAAACTGAAGGACTGTTGTAACAAGTGTGTGAATCTGAGAGGGGAATTGCTGAATAAAATCATAATTCACTGATCTTCTTGTATTTTCTTTTACCCAAAGCCAGGAACTTTTCAGAACCCCCTCATAATTGATTACTCACTTAAAGAAGGAAAGATACTACAGGATTGGAAAAATGCAAATATTGTACCAATATATTAAAGAGGGGACAAGGAAAATCCAACATAGACCGGTCTCCCTTACAAGCACAATAGCAAAAATATGTGAAAAAGTCATCAAAAGTAGATGGGTTAAACATCTGGAAGAAAAAAATATACTGAATCCAACACAATTTGTTTTTAGACAAGGAAGATTACATGTCACCCACTTGATTTGCTTCTACGCAAGACTAATAGAAATAATACAAGAAATTGATGGGCAGATTGTGCTTTTCTAAATCTACAAAAAGCATTTGATAAAGTACCACGCAAAAAGCTACTAAGAAAAATGGAATCAATAGGTGGTATTAAAGGAAAATTATTGGAATGGATGGAAGATTTCTTGACTGGGAGAAAAATGAGGGACATACTTAAGAGACCAATACTTGACCTGGGAGGGAATAATAAGTGGTGTCCCACAAGGTTTGGTATTGGCTCCGATTATGTTTACCATATATATATATGACATGGATGAAGGTGTGGAATGTTATATGAACTTCTTTGCAGATGATGCAAAAATATTAAAGAAAGTACAGAGGAAGATTGTGATTCACTACAGAAATCCTTAGATAAAGTCTGAAAATGGAGTCAAAAGTAGGTGGTGAACTTAACATCAAGAAATGTAGTATAAAGGAGTTTGGAAAAAGTAAAAATAGAATAGTGAGGAAATACAAAATTGGTGCAGAGGAAGTAAAAAAAGTGAGCTCGGAAAGGGACTTAGAAGTAATTATCAGCAAAGATATGTCACCAGAGAAGCATATCAACAAAATACTTGGATAAACCTTCAATTTACTAAGGTCATTGAAAGTGGCTTTTGACTATCTGGATGAGGAAATGGTAAAGAAAATATTAGTTACACTGATAAGACCAAGACTGGACTATGCTGTGACACTATGGACACCCAGTACTAAAGAGAATATAAAGAAATTAGAAAGGATACAAAGAGCCAAGTTGTTTGAATGTGTTTGAGATGAGGTGTCTGAGAAGTATGATAGGGGTTACTAGGCTGGACAGAGTGAGAAATGAGTAGGTGAAGAGGAGAACAGGGGTGAAAAGGGAGTTGGGAGATAGGGTGGATGAAAGAGTATTTGGATGGTTTGGACACATGGAAAGAATGAGTGAAGAAAGATGAGTAAAAGAGGTGTGAAAGGCAGATGTGGAAGGAGTAAACATGAGGGGGCAACCTAGGATGAGATGGATGGATGGGGTGAAAGGGGCTTTGGGGAAGAGGGGAATGTCTGTTGAGGAAGGACAGGAGAGGACAGAAGATAGGGGTGAATGGAGAATGGTTGTATATGGATGATGTTGAGATGCATGAGATGGAGTGGGTGGGGGATGGGAGGTTAGGGAGTGTGTGCAAGAAAAATTTGACACAGCCCAAAGGGCTTTCTCTCCGTCTTCTCCTTTTTTGCATGAGGGGACAGTGATAGTTTTTTTTTTTTTTTTTTTTTTATTTTTTTTTTTTTTTTTTTGCCGATTTAATGAAGTGACCTTGCTTTGGATGTGCTGTGTCTTGCAATACTGCTTCTGACCCAGGGCAGTGGATAAGATGCAGGGGGTGGAGGGGAGTGGAGTGTGATAGGGATGGAATAATTGGAAGTGTTTTTTTGCCATTGTTTTTTGGCTACCTCCCTTATAAGGAGGAAAAAAGCCTTCGATATATGCATGTATGTACAAAGAGGAACAACAAAGACAGCACCAACACTTTCCAAATTGACATATGAACAAAGATTGTTCAAATTCAAACTACCAACCCTGGAACAAAGAAGAGAATGGGATGACCCGTCATCCAGGAGGTGCCAAGATAAGAGGGAGGGAAGAGGGTGGAGGGGAGTGGAGTGTGATAGGGATGGAATAATTGGAAGTGGTCTTTTGCCATTGTTTTTTGGCTACCTCCCTTATAAGGAGGAAAAAAGCCTTCGATATATGCATGTATGTACAAAGAGGAACAACAAAGACGGCACCAACACTTTCCAAATTGACATATGAACAAAGATTGTTCAAATTCAAACTACCAACCCTGGAACAAAGAAGAGAAAAGGGAGATCTACTATTTACAGAATTATGAAAGGGATGGAAGTCCTAGACTGAGATGATTTATTAAGGTAGAACAAGAGAAAAGCAAGAGGACTTAAAGAAACTCAAAAAGGATAGTTATAGAAGAGATCTGAAAAAAAGAATAGCTTCCCACACAGAATGGTGGATATCTGGAATAAATTGGGTGTTGCAACAGTGTGTGTGCAAATACTATTCAAGAATTTTTGAGAGAGAGAGAGAGAGAGAGAGAGAGAGAGAGAGAGAGAGAGAGAGTGTGTGTGTATTTACCTAGTTGTATTTACCTAGTTGTATTTTACGGGAAGGGGAGCTATGCTCGTGGGGTCCCGTCTTCATATCTCATTTTATCTAAACTATTTTTAAATTCATGTATTGTTTTTGCACACACCACTTTCTCATCTAACTTGTTCCAACTGTCTATTACTCTGTGAGGAAAGCTGTTCTTTTTCAAATCTCTTCTATAGCTGTCTTTTTTTATTTTCTTTCCGTGTCCTCTTGTATTTCTGTCATCCCATTTTATCAGATTCTCTCTATCAGTAATTTCTATGCCTTTCATGATTCTGTAAATAGCTATCAAATCTCCTCTCTCTCTTCTTTGCACTAGTGTCTGTAGTTCAAGTTTTTCTAGTCTCTCTTCATATGATAGTTTTGAGAGTGTTGGTGCCAATTTTGTAATTGCTCTTTGTATTCTTTCAAGTTTTCTTATACATTTTTTTGTACTTGGTGACCATATCGTTGCTGCATATTCCAATCTTGGTCTTATCAGGATGATTAGGATTTTCTTCACCATTTCTTCATCCAGGTATGTAAATGCAACTTTGATTGTTCTTATTAAATTATAAGTTTCTCCAAAAATCTTATTCATATGTTTCTCAGGTGACATATTATTCATAACAATGACTCCCAGGTCCTTCTCATTTTCTACCTTTTTTATTCCTTCTCCCAATTTATATGCTCCTGTTATTCTGTTTTTGCTTTTTCCAAATTCCATTATACTACACTTTTTTTGTATTGAACTCCATCTCCCACTTCCTACTCCATTCTTGTACTTTATTTAGATCTCTCTGTAGTGATTCACAATCTTCTTCAGTTTTCACTCTTTTCAGTAGTTTTGCATCATCTGCAAAGAAGCTCATATAGCTTTCTATTCCTTCATCCATATCATTAATATATATAGCAAACATTATTGGGGCCAGAACTGTTCCCTGCGGAACACCGCTTATTACTTCATCCCATTTTGAGTGCTGGTTTCTTATCACTACTCTCATTTTTCTTTCTTGCAAAAAGTCCTCCATCCAATTTAGTAGTTTGCCCTGTATTCCTCCTTCAGTTTCTAATTTCTTAAGCAACTTATGTGGTACTTTGTCAAAAGCTTTCTTTAGGTGTAGAAATGCACAGTCTACCCATCCATCTCTTTCTTGTATTATATCTATTAGCCTTGAATAGAAACATATTAAATTGGTGACGCATGATCGTCCTTGTCTGAATCCAAATTGCCTTGGATTTAACACTTTGTTTTTTTCTAAATATTTTACCCATCTACTTTTGATAATTCTTTCACAAATATTTGCTATTGTACTTGTTAGAGAGACTGGTCTATAGTTGGTAGGTTCTTCTTTATTTCCTCCTTTATATATAGGTACTATATTTGCTTTTTTCCAATCTTGTGGAACTTTTCCTTCTTTCAAGGAACTGTTTAGTATGCTATGTATTTTGTCTGCCAGTTCATTCCTGCATTCTTTCAGTATCCAGTTTGCTATTTCATCCGGTCCATGCAATTTTCTGACATCAAGATTACTCAAGTGTGTTAATATTTCATTCTTTGTTACTTCTATTTCTTCCATAGGGGGGACTTTCTCTTTCCATTCGTTCTCTTCAGGTTGTATGTTCTCCCTTGTAAACACTGATTTAAAATGTTTGTTCATAATTTCCGCCATTTCCATTTACTCAGTGTATTCAACTCCCTCCTGTCTTAATTTTTCCAAGTCTTGTTTGTTTTTCAGTTTATTGTTTACAAATCTGTAGAATAGTTTTGGTTGATCTTTACACTTTTCTATGATATCTTTTTCATATTTTCTCTTTTCCTCTCTGCACGTTTGTACATATTCATTTCTATAACAGGTATATATTTTCCATTTTTCAGGTCTGTCTTTTTTCCATCTGGTCCAGGCTTTGTCTCTTTTGTCTTTTAACTCCCTACAATTTCTGTTGTACCAGCATTTTACATTTTTTTTTTTCTTGTTTTTGTCTTGGGACATACTTTTCCACTCCTTTTTTGTAATTTTTTTTCAAAATATTCCATTTCTCTTCCACTGTTGTTTCTTCTTTGTATATTTCTTCCCAGTTTTCTTGTTGGAAGAATTCTCTTATTTTATCAAAGTTTGTTTTTTCATACATCACTTCCTTTTCTATATTGTTCATTTCTTTTCATATATTTTTCTTCATTAAGTTCCAGTTCAATCAATATGTGGTCACTTTTACTTATTGGTGTTTTATATTCAATCTTGTCCACTATTCTAGGTTCAGATGTAATTATTAAGTCTAGTCTCGACAGTTCTTCCTAGTGTTCTCCTGTATCCATTGTGTCATTGTATGGTCAGTAATCATCTCAAGTAGAGCGTTTCCCCATGAGCCGTCTCCACCCTTTACTGTCATTTCTTCCCAGTAGATTTCTTTGCAATTAAAGTCGCCCATCATAACTATTCTTCCTCCCTCTTCCATTATTTTATTTAATGTTATCTTTGTGTCCTCTAACATACTTTTATGTTCACTCTCCTCCCATGAGGCTGTTTTCGGAGGCACATAATTTATCACAAATTTTCTGCTCTTCTTATCTCTGTCTTCCACTTCTATCATAATCATCTCTACTGTATTCTTTCCATATATGACACCCCTCACGTTTATATCCTTCTTAGTCAGGAACATAACTCCACCCCCTTGCTTTTTCTCTCTGTTTTTAATCCAATAATTATATGCATCATGTCCTACACTGTTGGGTGGTAGTGGGCCTTTTAATTTTGTTTCTACAATTCCCATTATGTCCGGTTCTTTTTCTCTCAAATAATCATTCAGCTCATTCAATCCTGTTATTAATCCATCTATATTTGTGTAAGACACTCTTAGTTTTCTGTCACTTCCATTGTGTTCTCTGTTTCCTTTTTGTTTTTCTCTTGTATGTCGAACCGCCTTAGTTTCATATTCACTACTCTCCAATAGAATCTCTCTTTTTCTGACTCCGTTCTGCTCTCGTTTTTTTTCTTAGCTTCAAGTCTTTTCTGCTTTTCTTCCTCTCTTTCCTCTTTATTCATTTCCCTCTTTATCCATACTTTTTTATATTGTTCACTTGTTGCTAGTTTCCCTGTTTTGGATAAGATATTCTCTGCCGTCGTTTGTGACCTGAATTAAATTTTAATTGGTCTGGTCTTGTCTGTACTATACTTTCCGAGCCTGAATTTTTCCTCAATTTCCTTCATAATTTCTGGTTCATCTTCCTGAACTAATTTTAGTAATCTGATTACTTTTTCATTTTCCTCATTGGTTCTTAAGGTTCTATCTGGGTTATGTTTCTCTTCCATTCCTAATATAATTATACATTTCTTTTTATCAGCTAAGTCTCTTACTATATTCTCCTTCTGTCTCATCACTTTAATAACTGAGTCTTCAGTTTGTTCTCTCATTTGCTGTTTGATTATGTCAGTAAATGCAACTTTACTGTTTTCTTGAATTGTCTTCCATCCCTCTCTGTTTTCTTTATTATTCATCTTTAACTCTTCATTCTCCTTTTTTACTTCTTTTAAATGTCTTTTTAGGTCTTCTATTTCCTTAGTTAAGTTTTTGTTCTCCTTCTTTAGTTCTTCCAATTTTTCAACCCTCTGTACAATGTTGTTAACATGACCGAACCTACGCTCCCAGTCCTCGATCATCTTATCGAACTTCTCTTCTAGTCTTGTCAGTCGGGGGGGGGGGTTTGTGTCCCCCCCACCCTCTTTAAATCCCTGGAAAATATTCTCATCACTTTCTACTGTATTGCTCTTATCTATACTTCTAATCTTTACATTTTTATTAGACATTTCGTTGTCACTCAGTTGGTCGGGGGGCCGTTTTTTGGTGTTTACATTTCGTTTGTCTGCCTGGGCCAAGTCTTCTCCTTCCTCATTTCCTTCCATTTCCCTCAGCAATCCCTCCCTTTCTATTCTTTCCCACTACTCCACGAGCAATTTCCCCCCCACCCTGTAAATACAATAGGCACTTCCTTTGCTTTGGGATCCACAAAACTTCACTTTTCTTCAGAACGTCCTCTAAGCCTCCGTTCGTTGAAGTGTGTGTGTGTGTGTGTGTGTGTGTGTGTGTGTGTGTGTGTGTGTGTGTGTGTGTGTGTGAGAAAGAAAGAGAGAGAGAGAGAGAGAGTGTGTGTGTGTGTGTGTGAGAAAGAGAGAGAGAGAGAGTGTGAGTGTGAGTGTGAGTGTGAGTGTGAGTGTGAGTGTGTGTGTGTGTGTGTGTGTGTGAGGGGGAGGGATCAAAAAAATTATTTTCATCTTTCATTGTACATGATGAAATAAATATGAAAGCTTTTTTTGACTTACTTATCTGACACTTCTGAATATTCAGACATAGCTAGTTTTCTTTGAGAAAGAGCATCTTGAAGTTCCTTCCCCTGGAGGTCCATTTTTTCCTGCAACTCAGCCATTTCCTGTAAAAGAGTAGGGTGAGTTACAACATCAATATGGTATTACATAATACAAATCTAGGACACATACATGCATACATAAATCCATATCAATAGGCATTCTTCTCCTTCTCAGGGGAGAACATAAATTTTCAATATTACATCATAACTCATAAATATATACATACAAACATAGAATGACAGCTTTTTCTCCCTTACAAGGGAGGTAGCCAAAAAGGAAAAGGCATAAAATCCACTCCCACCCATTCCATCTCCACATACACCACTCCCATTCACCCCCCTCCCTCCCTTTTATCTTGGCTTCTTCTGGATGATGGGTCATTCCTGCATCCTGCTCACTGCCATGGGTCAGAAGTAATGCAGCAAGACACAACATATCCACAGCAAGGCAACTTTATTTAATTGGTGACCACCACTCTTTGTCCCCTCATGCAGAAAGAGAGATGGGGAGAAATCCCTTTGAGCTGCATCAAAATATCATTCACATATACTCCCTCACCCACCCACTCCCTTCCATGCATAACTGCATCATCCATACATAACCATTCTCCATTCACCCCTATCTTGTCTTCTCCCGTCCTTCCTCAATAGACATTCCCCTCTTTCCCAATGTCCCTTTTACCCTGACCATCCATTTCATCCTTGGTTGCCCCATCATGTTCACTCCTTCCACCTCTGCCTTCCATGCCTCTTTTACTAATCTTTCTTCACTCATTCTTTCCATGTGTCCAAAACATCCAAATATTCTTTCATCAACCATATCTCCCAATGCCCTTTCCAACCCCGTTCCCCTCCTCACTTCATTTTTTCTCACTCTATCCAGGCCACCTTTACCTCAAATCACTCACTCTCTCCATTTTTTATTCTGACACAGGCTCTACTCCTTTGGTAAAAACTCTCGACTACTCTTAAGAGCTTTCCTCCTATCCCATATATCTGAAAAACCTCCCACAGTGCCTTCCTGTCTACCCTGTCATAAGCCTTTTCCAAATCCATAAAGTTTCATAACTCACACTCGAATAATCCTTCCATTTTGTCAGGATGGTTATCAAAATTGGTCATGGTCCCAAAATAATCATCTTCCCTTAAACCCACACTTCCTTTTCCTTTAAAAAGGGAAATACTATTCCTTCATGTGCCTAATCTTATTTGGACTAGTAGCAAATTTCTGTTGATGGGATTAGATTTTATGCCCAAAATTTACTTTCATTTCTTTCAACTCATGGGTGAGGTAGCACGTCATCCTTCTCCATCCTGCTCAACATATTCTCCAATTCACTGTCATCCAATCACATTTTCACTTATTTGATATAACATTTTTTGAGGGAAGAGGGTGGAGTGGAGTGGAGTGGAGTGTGATAGGGATGGAATGGGTGAGAGTGGCTTTTATGCCTTTGTTTTTTGGCTACCTCCCTTATAAGGGAAAAAAAAAGCCTTTGATATGTATGTATGATATTACATCTCATCTATCAACCTTCCCCTTGTTCTGACACTTGCTTTCACTCCCATTATCATTAATTCATGAATTTCTCAATATCTCCTTTAATCCAATCTCATTATATGATCAAACCAATTCAGGTTGACCTGTTCTACTAGAAGAACAAGTGTACCACCTTACAAAACAGATCTGATTATAAGAATTGTTATTAACTGCAACTTCACTGACCTAACCATTTAAGTATGATGATGCTTCCATTGATGAAAAGGTACTGTATGGCATTTAATGGAACAAAATTTCTAACATTTCAAAACACCACAGGTAACTTAAAATTTAATGAAAGCCTCTCTAAATGTCTGTGCTAACAGTAACAGTGCCAAGAAAGGAGGGAGGGAGGGAGGGAGAGGTGGTGAATGGGAGTGGAGTATATGGGGATGAACTTGGTATGAGTGGATTTATACCTTTGACTTTGGCTATCTCCCTTGTAATGGAAAAAAAGCCCTTGGTATATGTGTGTATATGTATGTATATTTAAGTAACTTCAACTTTTTACCAAACAATTTACTTACTCTTCCTACTGTTTCTTTTTCTTGGCCTAGAATTTTCAACTGTTTGTCAAGTTCCTTTAACTTCAAGTCTGTTTCATTCTCTATATCTTCTCGCTTCTGTACAGATGATAATTCTATAGATAAATCTGAAATAAAATTTAAACAACATTAAAAGTACAGCAGGTATAACCATAGCACTATTCATGACATAAAATTCATTCTCAAGTTCACCCCATCAACTAGTCTTTTCCCTTAGCACTCTCTGACGGTCTATCCTATCTTACTAATCACTTTCCATCCTCATTCTTTCTCACCTCAACATTTCTCATTCTATTTATCCTTGAAATGCTAACTATACATCTCAAATATGTTTTGGATCTTCATTTCTGCCTCCCTGTCACATAAGCCTATTTAAATCTTTACTCAGACAATACTGATGAAGTGAATCCCTAAGTTTACCACATTCTTATCAACATATTCACCTTTATTTTGCTTAGTTAATAACTGTACTTGTTCTATAAGTTTTTTTGTTTCTTCATTACTAATGCCTCCACCTCCATCTACTTTATCCGATGACATTTTCATCCTTAATTCTTTGTTTTCCCTTTCTAATTGCTGTATTCTATGTTGATAGGTCTGGAGATCCCCTGAATCTTTTCCATCTTCAGTTCCTCCTATTGTATCAGCTAATTTTCCTTTGTCACTTATAATGCTGCAAAAGAAAAGAAGTTAGTATATTAATCATTCTAAACTAAAATGTATTGATTACCAACATTTTGGATTTTACTATAAATCTTACAAACACTACAAAGTCCTCTGTGTGGGGCACCGTCCTAGCCCTCCGATAAGGGGGAGTTTGTGACATTAAATCATATCATCACTATAAATGTACATTTAAAAAATTTCCATTCAAATATTGAAACTTAATAAACAAGAATATCAAATCATTAACTACAGAGGGTAATGCATCAGGGACCAATGATAAGTAGCATGTGGTAGTCCTGCAAGATAGAAAGAGAAGCTGCCCATTTTCAAAATATGTCAACCCCCTCACCTCCATCAGGAGGTGCAACCCAAAGGAGCTGACACTTGGTCATAAGAGTGAGCCTAGCGTGTATGGGTATAGTATCTATGTATGTATGGTATAGGTTTGTGAGTACTGTTGGTGAGGGTGAGTGCTGCATGATGTGGTTGTTCTCACAAGTCCATGAAGATCACAAAATCCAAACATACAAACCTGTCTTGTGTAAATGAAAACCCCACAAATGGTAAATGAAGAGCACTGAAGGCAGCATGTGCTGGGGGAGGACAAGTGTCTTGACTTCCCCGAATTTCACAATCGTCAACATCGAAGTTACTTGTGTCTGTGGGACTGGAAACTTCTGGGATATAAGGTGCAACACTGTCCCTAAGGCTGCTCCAGTCCACTCCATTAAACCAAGGGTGATTCTGCAACACATGCACATTATGTATTAATTCATTCATACACAATATAACTAGGGTGCAGGTGTACACCTGGCCTTCACACACAAACAATAACATGAATGGCTTGGAAGTCATACATAGTATTTATGGGCCTAAACATAAGTGGATAGCAAAACAATGTTTAAAGTAACAGAAGTATATGTAATGTGTGAAGACAGATTTGCCAAAAGTGAGTATCACACATCAAGAGGATAAAGTATGCATGAGGGAACTACAGATAAAAAAGTATTAAACAATGCAGCTTGATGTTTTCTGTAATCATTAAAAAAAATAACATCTGGGGTAGGCTGCATGTTACTGTGGGGTTAAAAGCTGCACAGTAGCATGCAGCTGATCATTTAAGGTCTATATGGGGTGCCCCTATGGACCAGAGCCACACATTATTTTGTCTGTGATAGAGGAAATCTCTATTCTTAGAGAAATGATGATACTTATATTATATTGTGACTGTCCCTCAGTTATGCTGTCCCCCCAACTCTTGTTACTGTCCTGTACCATTTCTCTGAATGTTCATTTCTTTTTTTCATCAAATCCTGTGGTGGGGAAGAAGAATGTTGCCACTAGGTGTTCCCATTTGAGTCAATAAAAAAAAAAAATAATAAATAAGTAAATAAATAAACAAATAAATAAATAAAAGGGGGGGGGGGGCATAAGAGGGTTTGGGAGTTTTCCAACCAACCAGGTCTTCCAATATACGTGGATGTGGTACAGATAAGAGTAAAAGGGAAGAGATAGGCAATATGTTTGTGAGAAGAAAGATGGATGTATTGGTAGTGAGTGAAACTAAGTTCAAAGGGAGAGGTGAGTCTGAGTTTAGGAGTATAGTTGGGAGGGTGTCAGGAGTGAAAAGCGGATGAGGGAGAGAAGAGGTGGCTATAATAATAAGTGAAGAGATAGGTAACTGTGTACTGGAGTGGAAGGAGGTTTCTTCAAGGAGAACCACTTCAGTATGATGATGCCTATGTAGGTGTCATGAGGTACAAGCGAGTACAAGAGGATGCCAGTATCAGTGTCTGGATTATACATTTTGTCTTGTGGTTGTACATGAGTTACCCCTGGATTCTGTGAGCTGGTTTGATCACATTTTCTGTGTTTATTATTACTCTTTTTGGCTACCCCCCTTGTAAGGGGGAAAAAGCCTTGGTATATGTATGTATGTATGTATGTATTATTACTCAGAGTAAAAGTGGATGAGTGATAGAGCAGTGACTATATATTATAATGTGAGTAGTGTGATGCATCATACATATGGCAACCAATGCTGTGCGTGAGAATTTGACTTGTACTGAAGTGGTTAATATGGATGGTGAAACTGGGAAGGAAGATGTGGGTTTTTGTAAGTGCATATGGACATGGTAATGAGAAGAGTGTAGAGGAAAGGGAGGATTTTTGGATAGGTTTAAATGACTGTATAGATGGTTTAGGGAAAATGTCAATGTACTGGTATTTGGAGATCTTAATGCTAAGGTAGGAAATGAACCAATAAACAGTGGTTGGGAAATGTGGAATTCCAGGAAAAAATTGTAGTGGAGAGTTGATGGAAATGTGTCTAGAGTTGATGATAGCAGATACAGTATTAGGGAAAAAATCAAGCATAAGTACACATGGGAGAGGGTGATGGAAGGGTGGTGGATAGGGCATTAATGGACTACAGTGGTAAACAGAGAAAGAGTAGGAGGAGTTTTGGATGTACATGGTAAACAGGAAAAGAGTAGGAGTTTTGGATGTACATGTTCTATGGGAAGAGTGGGGGGGAATATCAGATAATTTTTGGTGGAAGGTAAGTTGAAAGTGGAGGATAGATGGAGAAAGAGGAAAAAGATAGAAGGTAGAGAGGTGCTTAGAGTAAACTGCTTAAAAGGTAAAGAGGTGCTTAGAGTAAACTGCTTAAATGAGAAAGAAAAGGAGAAGCTGAGAGAGGAGTGGGAGGAAGTGAAGGATAGAGTAGAACTAGGTGTGGAGGAATGGGGATGCTTCAAGGAGGGAGTCACAAGGTGTGCAAAGATGGTGTGTGGAATGAGAACGATGGGAGGAAATAGAAGGAAGGGTAGTGAGTGGGGGGATGAGGAAGAAAAGAAGGTTGTAGAAGAGAATAAGCAAACTTTCACTGATTGGTTACAAAATAGGACAAGAGAATCATATGAGAGGTACGAAGAGAAGTAAAGCATAAGATAAAGGAAGCAAAGAGTAGAGCAGATGTGTAATGGGGTATGAGTATGACAGAAATTTTTGAAAGAATATAAAGATGTTCTGGAAAAAAATTAAGAGAGGAAGGGGAGGCAAGTCAAGTAGAGGACAAGGTAAAAAATGCAGATGGAGAGATGGTAATGGAACAGATGGCAGTAAGGGGAAGATGGGCAGAGTATTTTAGGGAGTTGCTAAATGTGAAGGAGGATAGGGAGGGAAAGATAGTTGCAGTGAGAAGTGCTAAGAAAATGACCGTGGTGAGTGAAGAAAATGGAGGAGAAATAAGTAAAGATGAGGTGAAGGCAGTTGTTAAGGTGATGACATCAGTTAAGGCACCTGGATTGGATGGATGCCATGCAGAATGTCTGAAAAAAGGAGGTACAGTAATGGTGGACTGGCTAGTGAAGTTATTTAATGTTTGTTTAAGAGAGGGTAGAGTGCCAGAGGACTGGAGGAGTGCATGTATAGTTCCACTTTACAAGGGAAAAGGGTACAAGTGTGAGTGTAGTAGTTTCAGAGGGATCAGTTTGTTAAGTGTAGTTGGGAAGGCTTATGGGAGGGTCTTGAGAGAATTAGGAGAGGAACAGAGGGAGTAATTGGTGAGGAACAGCATGGGTTTAGGACAGGTAGGGGTTGTGTAGATCAGATTTTTGTGGTAAGACAGATATGTGATAAAGATTTAGGGAAAGGTAAGGATGTTTTTTGGGCCTTTATGGATTTGGAAAAGGCTTATGACAGGGTAGACAGGAAGACACTGTGGGAGGTATTTGAGACATATGGGATAGGAGGAAAGCTTTTAAGAGCAGTCAAGAGTTTTTGAGAGAGTAGTAGAGCTTGTGTTGGGATAAGTGGAGAGAGTGAGTGGTTTGAGGTAAAGGTGGGACTTCGCCAGGGATGTGTTATGTCACCTTGACTGTTCAATTTATACATGGATGGGGTGGTGCAAGAGGTAAATGCAAGGGCAATGGTTTGGGGATGAGATGGTTAATGAAAATTAAGAAAAGTGGGAGATAAGCCAGTCATTGTTTATTGATGACACTGTGCTTGTAACAGGATCAGAGGAGGAAGTGAGGAAATTAGTGACAGAGTTTGGGAGGGTGTACAAAAGGAAGTTAAAGATAAATGTGGGTAAAGGTAAGGTGATGATATCTACAAGGGGAGAAAGTGGCAGCAGACTGGAAATGAGTATTAAGGGGGAGAGACTTGAGGAAGTGGCTACCTTTAGATGTTTGGGTGTGAATGTGGTGGGAAAGGGAGTAGAGGTGGAGGTAGAATGTAGATTGAGAGAAGTAAATGCTTTGGGGAGTTAAAAAGTGTAATGAGAAATAGACATTTGGTAATGGATGCTAAGAGATTGTATGAAGAAGCAATTGTGCCAACAGCACTGTATGGGGCAGAAACATGGAACATAAGAGAGGAAGAAAAGAGGAGTTTAAACATGTTTGAGATGAGGTGCCTTAGAAGTATGATAGGGGTTACTAGCCTGGATAGAGTGAGAAACAAGGAAGTGAGGAGAATGGGAGTGGAAAGGGAGTTGGGAGATGGGTTGATGAAAGAGTATTGGGATGGTTTGGACACATGGAAAGAGTGAGTGAAGAAAGAGTAGTAAAAGAGGTGTGGAAGGTAGTGATGGATGGGTTGAACATGAGGGGGCAACCAAGGACGAAATGGATGGATGGGGTAAAAGGGGCATTGGGAAAGAGGAGAATATCTGTTGAGGAAGGAAGGGGAAAGACAGAAGATAGGGGTGAGTGGAGAATGGCTGTGTATGGATGATGCTGTGATGCATGGAAGGGAGTGGGTGGATGAGGGAGTATACATGAATGATATTTTGATGCAGCCCAAAGGGATATCTCCTTGTCTTCTCTTTTTCTGTATGAGGGGACGGAGAAGAGGGGTTCCCGATTAAATGAAGCGGCTTTGCTGTGGATGCGCTGTGTCTTTCTACATTGCTTCTAATCCAGGGCAGTGGGTGAGATGCAAGGATAACCCATCATCCTGGAGGAGCCAAGATAAGAGGGAGGGAGGAGTGTGAATGGGAGTGGAGTATGTGGGGATGGATTGGTTGGGTGGGAGTGGATTTTATGCCTTTGTTTTTTGGCTACCTCCCTTGTAATGGGGAAAAACCCATTGTGTATATGTATTACAAAAAATAAAATTTGTCCAACATTCCTACATCAGGCTTGGGGAAGTGGTAAGTTTATGTATTCGAGGTGGCAGTGGGTGAGGCATCACAGGTGAATCATAGACTAGAGGAGGCAAGCAAATGTCTGGGGAGTGATGAAAAGTGTCATCAATATCTGGGAATGAATGAAAAGTAAAGGTTGTATGAAGGAGTGTCCATGGCACTGTAGTGGGAAAAAGACTTCCAATTTGAAGAATGCAGAAGGATGACCCTCAACATGTTTGAAATGAAGTGCATGAGAAGTATGGCAAGTGTCATGACAATGGATGGAGTAAAAAATGTGATGGTGGGGCGGCAGAGAATGGGAATGGAAAGGGAGCTGTCAGACAGGATACCCCAAAGAATGCTAAGGTGGCTTGGATATACAGAAAGAGTGAGTGTGGAAAGACTAGCAAGAGTGTACAACACATGTGGATGGTGTGAATCTGAGAGGAAGACTGAGAATGAAGAGGATGGAAGGGGGAAAGGGGGCACTGGTTGCAAGAGAGAGAAATGTTGGTCTGTCAATCACGGAAGACAGAGTGCAATGGATACAAGTAAACAGAAAGTGGTTGTAAATGGGTGGAGGAATGGCCTGACCTGATGGGTCGGTCTTCTTGTCTGATCCATATATATACTTTTTTCTTCTTTCTTTTGGCCATATAAGGATGTGGTAAGAGTAAACAACTTACAACCATTGGGCTGTGGAGGTGCTGTGTCTCACTGCATTGCCTCTGACCTGAGTGATGTGGCAGGGGACAAGGATAACCCTTCATCCATGAGGTGCTACAAAATGAATGGGTTTTGGAAGGGTGCAAGATGGGTGTTGGGTGGATGGAAGTTTACAGTCAGCCATCCCCCTTATCAGGAGGAAAAGACATCTTGGTATATATGTATGTATGAATAGGTGTAATACATATCAGCAAAATTAAGACACCATTTCACAAACCTCAAACTCCACATTGTGCAGAAACAAAAGAAATATCTATAGAATGACAGCTCGCTTCCACTGAGGCACTCTCTTGTGACTCTATGACCACTTAATCCTATATAAGAAACATTTACACAAATATGGCTCAATTTGGAGTCATACATATCAGTGAATTTTGAAATTTGACAGAAAATATTTTGCATTTTCTAAATTTACCTTAAAATCTTCAATGCCATTCTTGCCTAATCTAAATTCATGGGAACATATAAGTTGCCTCATTAAGTCTTTGGCCTCTTCAGAAACATCATAGCCCAAATCTGTTGGGAAGTCAAAGCAGTTCTGTAAAACGAAAAACAATTTTGTTAGAGAAATCGACCTTGAGGGAGGGAAAAAAAAATTAGACACACAACAGTTACATGTGCTGAATTTGAAAACCTGAAGGGAGAGAGACTGAGAGACTGGAGAGAGGAAAGAAAGAAAGAAAGAAAGAAAGAAAAAAAAAAAGAAAAAAAAAGAGAGAGAGAGAGAGAGAGAGAGAGAGGGAGGGGGGGGACTTTTACAACTTCTAAATTACCCATGAAATGCAAACCAGAAGCATTCTTAAAACCTAGGACTAAATACCACATTCTACATCTATATTGCTAGCGCAGAGCAAGAGCTTACCTTGTGATTCATAATCTTGCCATAGGTTTCAACCAGTGACTCTGCATAGAAGGGGGTCTCTCCAAACAGCATCTCATACATACACACACCTAAAGACCACCAATCACACTCCCACCCATACCGGCCCTGACCATCCTCCATTGCCTGTTGAAAAGGTTGGGAAAACACATTTTATTCTTTGTAAACCAGCATTTGCTTTGACATACTCTTTTCTACACATCTGAAGTCATACAGAAACATGTAACATCTACATTTTAAGATCATCAATCAACCTGAAGTATCTATATATAGTTTAGGCAATGAGGCAAGGTCTAATATAACTTTTTGTATTCAAATCAACCATTTAATCAAATAAAATTATAAACCACCTGACTTCTTGTCTTTTTCTTCTTTTTGATCAGTCAACTTCAATATGATAAGCCCTGGTTGACAAAAATACTGCACATGGCAAATAAAAATTGTAAACAAAATATAGTTAGGAAATGGTTAATGGAAAAATATTTGACAACACTGACAAAGAAAAAATAAAGTAAAATTAAAATAACCATGCACTGGGATAAGTCTAGCAACCTCTGTTCTATGAATTTTACCAAGCTAATATTGTATCATGATGGTGAGGAACTCACATCAGGAAGCACTTAGTTATGACTGAAGCTATCACCTTTCCCCTATATTCTTCAAGACTCAGGGCAAGTGGGCTGTTGCCAAAAGCTGTTGGTGATTCAATTCAGACCTATGGTACAAGCCAACCTTGAAGTTCATTCTGCTACAGCAGCACATCACTGCTGTAGTATTTCAATCCCACCCCATTAGTTTATGGTCTCCAGTTTGATACCTATGAGCTAATAGGTGCAACCTTTTACCCTGATTGTCTGTGCATATCAACCAAAGGTTAACAGCTTCAGGTGTAAGTGCCTTCTAATGAATATTCACCTTTTGGTTTAAAAAAAAAATCTAGTACATCCAATGATAAACTAATACAGTACTGAACTCTGCAAATCATGTTTATAAACAAGCTGTGTGTTAACCAGTATATTTGTACAACCTAACTATCAGCTAAATTCACCAAAACCATTTCTAATATCCCACTTCTATGGTAAGCTGTATGCAAATTCAATAACACTGATAATTCAGATGCATGATGGCAAACAAACATGAAAAGGTACAATCTGCAAGTCTGTCTGCTTTCCCCAACCAACTTTCTTCTCATAAAACAAGTCATTGGTTCCTTGATCATAATTGTGTAAGCCACTAGAGCCAAGGAAAAAGCCATTCCACCTTATGACATCAAGCCGTGGACATAAAATGCAGAGCCAATATGAGCAGTAGTCTGATTAGTAAAGTTCCTCTTTGTGAGGCAAAATCTTTTCTGTGGGCCATTTTTTGAATGGGATAGATGTGTTACTGAAAATCAAAATGGAGGAAAAGAGATTGTGTAACTGTCTGTGAAACAAACATGTATGATTTGTGTTTCCCACATTCTTCAAAGGTTTTCCATTATCTATGAGTGAATGAGTGTTTTTGTTTCTGTTTTCCAAAGAAAAAATAATCAGTCCTTTTTTTTCATATTTGACGAAATCAATAACAATAATAATCGAAGTGAGGAAACCTTATCAAATTCATACATTAATCATATTGTTCTGCTCAACCTGTCCCTGTCTTTTATTAGATACGGCTAATTCAACTCCAGGTTTTCTCCAAGCCACGCCAATTGTGACTTACAGTTCTCTCAAGGAGACTCCAACAACAAACCTGTCCCTCTCCCATGGCCTAAGGAAGGAACAAAGGGTCTCAATACATGAGAAAATACCTTCCTTAACCCCTTTCAGTGCAGTGACCCCATTATAAGATTTCAATTATACTTCAATCTCAACTTTGTTAGATGTCTAATCAGTTGAGGAACTACCACCATATAGAAAAGATCAATATTATTTCAATCAATCCCTTTTGGAATGTGTCACCCTGAATGGATTTTACTTAGAGCTAATGGTACACAATTCTATTCAGCTGAAGAGGTATCACTGTCATGAAGGTATAAAGACTAATTTTATCTACACCTCTGGTACAGTGACACCTTTTTCAGGTATTCTGGCTTTTACCACATTATCCTATTAAATTTAGGAAATATCACTGCACTGAAGGAATTAAACCATTTTTATCTGAGTATGCAAATTCCAATATAACACTTTTTGTACTATTTCAAATATATTTTAAGCAAAATAGGGATCAAATGTAAAAGAAACAACTACTTATAAAAATAATGGTAAAATCCACAAATAAGACATTAATAAACACTTCTGACATTATTGACAATTTTCACAAAATATGTACAAGTCATAAATTTTATCAACTCATCAATGCATTACCCTAAGAATCTCTGGTGAGATATAATCTGGAGTTCCAACTGCTACGTTGCTCTGCACGGTGCCGTCCTCCTGCAGTCGAAGGCAGGACCCAAAGTCGGCTAACCGGATGTGCCCATTTGCGTCGAGAAGAACATTATCAGGTTTTATATCTCTATGAACATACCTTAACTTGTGTATAGAATCTGTAAAAAAATAATTAAATAAATAATTAAAATACATACATACATATACCAATAAAGATCAATAAAGGTGGCTTTTAATTACTTGGATGAAGAAGAAGAAGAAGAAGAAGAAGAAGAAGAAGAAGAAGAAGAAGAAGAAGAAGAAGAAGAAGAAGAAGAAGAAGAAGAAGAAGAAGAAGAAGAAGAAGAAGAAGAAGAAGAAGAAGAAGAAGAAGAAGAAGAAGAAGAAGAAGAAGAAGAAGAAGAAGAAGAAGAAGAAGAAGAAGAAGAAGAAGAAGAAGAAGAAGAAGAAGAAGAAGAAGAAGAAGAAGAAGAAGAAGAAGAAGAAGAAGAAGAAGAAGAAGAAGAAGAAGAAAAGTCACACTGATAAGACCAAGATTGGAGTACACTGCGACACTATGGACACACACACACACACACAAAAAAAAAAGAGAGAAAGTATACAAAGAGAAACAACAAAGATGGCACTAACACTTTCAAAATTGACGTACAAACAAAGATTGTCTAAACTGGAACTACCAATCCTGGAACAAAGAAGAGAAAGAGGAGATCTACTGGTCATTTACAGAATCATGAAAGGCATGCAAGTCCTAGACAGAGGCTTATTAGTGGAATAAAAGAAAAACAAAAGGACATGAAAAGAAACCCAAAAAGGATAGTTATAGAAAAGATTGGGAGAGAGAGAAAAAAAAAAAAAAAAAAAAAAAAAATCCACACACAGTGTTGGATGTCTGAAACAAATTAAGACAAAACAATAGTGTGTGCAAAAACCATACAAGAATTTAAGGACAAACCAGATGCTGAGAGATACAAAGATGGGTCACTATGAGCATAGCTCCTCTTCCCATATATTACAACTAGGTAAACACAACTAGGTAAATACCAAAGGCTCGTTCCCCCTTACAAGGGAGGCAGCCAAAAAACAGAGGCATAAAATCCACTCTCATTCATTCCATCCCCACATACTCCACTCCCATTCACCATCCCTCCCTCCCTCTTATTTTGGCTAATCCTGGATGATGGGTCATCCCTGCATCTCACCCACTGCCCTGGGTCAGAAGCAGTGTTGCAAGACAGCACATCCACAGCAAGGCCACTTCATTAAATCAGTAACCCACCCACCCCTCTCCGTCCCCTCATAGAGAAAAAGAGATGAGGAGAAATCCCTTCAGGCTGCATCAAATTATTTTTTCACTCATACTCCCTCACCTCCCATCTCCCACCCACTCCCTTTCATGCATACACAACTATTCTCCACTTACCCCTATCTTCTGTCTTCTCCCTTCCTTCCTCCTCAGAAATTGCCCTTTCCCAATTTAACTAGTTTAAAGATGTTTCACAACTGAGATTCCCATACTCAAGTTTGATGAGAGGGTGGAAAGGGTGGTGGATGGAAGTGGGTACTTGATTTTCACTTGGCTACCTCCATTGTAAGGGGGAAAAAACCCTTGGTATAAAGATAGACAGATGTATCATACATACATATAACAAGTTTGTTTTTTTCCCTTACAAGGGAGGTAGCCAAAGAAAGACATAAATCCACTCCCACCCATTTCATCCCGACGAACTCCCA
>NC_134797.1:18790040-18812540 GCF_046742065.1 Oratosquilla oratoria | reverse complement strand
TCTCCTCCTCCACTCTCAATTTCATTTCTCTCACATAATGTACATCCCAAACTCTTCTCCCTTTGGGTACCACTACATAATCCATTAATGTCCTCCCATCCACCCTAACATACACCACCATTTCCCAATTATATTTATGCTTGCCACTTTTTTAAACACTGTGTTCACTACCATTATTCTTCTAAACACATCTTTTGCATTTTCTCTTCACTATAGTTCTTGACTCTGTAAGCCTCTCCACTACTCAATATTTTCCTAAGGGGAAAATGACCTTCTGATATGTGTATTAATATATATACATCTATTCTATTTATACAAGGGCTTTTCGCCCTTACAAGGGAGGTAGCTAAGTCAAAAGGCAAGCAACCACTCCCATCCACCACACCTCCACCCATTCCACTCCCCTCCACCACCCTTTCCTCCCTCTCATCTTAGCACCTCATAGATGACAGGTCATCCCTGCATCGTGCCTACTGCCCTGGGTCAGAAGCATTCCAGCAAAACATAGCACATCCACAGCAAGGCTGTTTTAATTAATCAGTGACACCCCCTCTCCATCCCCTCATGCAGAAAAAAGAGATGGGGAGAGATCCCTTTGGGCTGCATCAAAATATCATTTATACATAACCACTCCTTACCCCACCAATCCCCCACCCCTCCTTTCCTTGCATCACAATATCATCTATACACAGCCACTCTCTACTCAACCCTATTTCCTGCCTTTTCCCTTCCTTACTCAACATATATAAAAATATATGAAAAAACACACACACACACACACACACTATTTTGTCCATTTTTTTTTTTTGTAGTTGATCTCATGTCTTTCTGAGAATTGTTGTGCTTTTATCATTCAATTCTATGATCAATTGTTTTTATTGTGATGTGGTTAGAGTGAAAGTTGTTTATGGTTTCCCAAGTTGTTTGTGGGTGAAGTGTGGCTAAGTACAGTGAAATGTCGAGGGGATTGGCTGCTGGTCATGTTGCGAGGGTGGTCTTGCTGGTTCGTGAACACAATTTCAAGTACTGAAGGAGACCACTCCAAAGCTATTGTATGATTTAGTGGTGCTTGTGACTGCCATGTTAAAATACTCTTCTCAAGAAGGTTGTGATGTTAATCACCATCTTCATGGGTTTCACAGAATTTGTAATTTAAAATATCACCTTCTATACAAGTATATGCTGCACCACCACCAAGACATTGTAAGAACTATCAGTACTTGCACAACTACCTAATTCTTATCTGGGTTATCTTGTCAGATGGAACATATGATGCTATCTTAGTGAATGATAAGGCTGCTTTAAATTAACTCAATGTTACTGTGTATATATGACTACTTCTGTAACTCCTAAAAATTCTGTGGTAGGACTGACTGACTTACCAGGTTGTTGTCGTCTTGGAAGGCATAATGGAGATTAGTGATCCACCTCCGATCACCAAACACCAGAACATCTCTTTCCTCATGGAAGCACGCTGTCTCAGCCCTGCAATCCATGTAAGCTTTAGTATTTCCAATACAGATAACATGAACAAAACATACTTTGGACTTTCATAAATCTCATCTAATGCAAGGCATGCTGGGATAATATTATCCACACTAATGATCAATAAAACCACAAAAATGGTGTTCCACACTAAATGTGATTAATTTCATACATACATATACCAAGGCTTTTTCCCCCTTACAAGAATCGTTGTGGAGAGTTGATGGTGGAAATGTGTCTAGAAAGAGAGTTGATGATAGCAAATACAGTGTTTCGGAAGAAAGTCAAGCATAAGTACACATGGGAGAGGGTGGTGGAGGGAAGGGTGGTAGATAGAGCGCTAATGGATTATGTAGTGGTAAATAGGATTATGATAGGAAGAGTTAAGGATGTACATGTGCTAAGGGGAGAGGGTGGGGGAATATCAGATCATTTTTTGGTGGAAGGTAAGCTGAGAGTGGAGGATAGATGGAGAAAGAGGAAAGGGACAAAAGGTAGGGAGGTTCTTAGAGTGAACTTGAACGAAAAGGAAAAGGAGAAGGAGTACGAAAAGAAGCTGAAGGAGGAGTGGGAGGGAGTAAAGGATAGAGCAGAGATGGGTGTGGAGGAGGAATGGGGATGGTTCAAGGAGGGAGTCTTAAAGTGTGCAAGGATGGTGTGTGGAACAAGAAGGACAGGGGGAAATAGAAGAAAGGGTAGTGAATGGTGGGATGAGGAAACAAAGAAGGTTGTAGAAGAGAAGAAGCGAGCATTCACAGATTGGTTACAAAAGAGGACGGGGGAGTCATATGAGACGTACAAAGAAAAGAGAAGTAAAGCAAAAGGTAAAGGAGGCAAAGAGGAGAGCAGATGTGAAATGGGGTAGGAGTATGACAGAAAATTTTGAAAGTAATAAAAAGATGTTTTGGAAAGAAATTAAGAGAGGAAGAGGAGGCGAATCAAGTAGGGAAGAAAAGGCAAAAGGTACAGATGGAGAGATGATAATGGAAGAGATGGCAGTAAGGGGAAGATGGGCAGAATATTTTAGGGAGTTGCTAAATGTGAAGGAGGATAGGGAAGGAAAGATAGCTGCAGTGGGAAATGCGAAGAAAATGAGAGTGATGAGTGAGGAGAATGGAGGAGAAATAAGGAAGGATGAGGTGAAGGCAGTTGTAAAGATGATGAAAGCAGGTAAGGCACCTGGTCTGGATGGATGCCATGCAGAATGTCTGAAAAAGGGAGGTTCAGTGATGGTGGATTGGTTGGTGAGGTTATTTAATGTTTGCTGGAGAGAGGGTGGAGTACCGGAGGACTGGAGAAGTGCCTGTATAGTTCCTCTTTACAAGGGAAAAGGGGACAAGTGTGAATGTAATAGTTTCAGAGGGATTAGCCTATTAAGTGTAGTAGGGAAGGCTTATGGGAGGATCTTAATTGAGAGGATTAGGAGAGGAACAGAAGGAGTAATTGGTGAGGAACAGTGTGGATTTAGGACAGGTAGAGGTTGTGTAGATCAGATCTTTGTGGTAAGACAGATATGTGAGAAAGCTAAAGGAAAGGGGAAGGATGTTTTTTGGGCTTTTATGGATCTGGAAAAGGCTTATGATAGGGTAGACAGAAAGGCACTGTGGGAGGTTATGCAGATTTATGGGATAGGAGGAAAGCTTTTGGGAGCTGTCAAGAGTTTTTATGAGAGTAGTAGAGCATGTGTCAGGATTAGAAATGGAGAGAGTGAGTGGTTTGAAGTAAAGGTGGAACTTCGTCAAGGATGCGTTATGTCGCCCTGGCTGTTCAACTTATACATGGATGGGGTGGTGGGAGAGGTGAATGCTAGGGTAGTGGGTCAGGGATTGGAGATGGTTAAAGAAAATGGAGAAAAGTGGGAGGTGAGCCAGCTGTTGTTTGCGGACGACACTGCGCTTGTGGCAGGGTCAGAGGAGGGATTGAGGAAGCTGGTGGCAGAGTTTGGGAGAGTATGTGATAGAAGAAAGCTGAAGATAAATGTGGGTAAAAGTAAGGTGATGAGATGTACAAGGGGTGTAAGTGGCAGTAGACTGGAAGTGAACATTAAGGGAGAGCGACTGGAGGAAGTGGATAGTTTTAGATACTTGGGTGCAAGTGTAGCAGGAAAAGGTGGAGTGAAGGTGGAGGTAGAATGTAGATTGAGAGAGGCGAGTAAATGCCTTGGTGGTTTAAAGAGTGTAATGAGGAATAGACATTTGGGAATGGATGCGAAGAGGAGACTGTATGAAGGAGTGATTGTGCCAACAGCACTGTATGGGGCAGAAACATGGAACATAAGAGAAGAGAGAAGGAGTTTGAATGTGTTTGCGATGAGGTGTCTGAGAAGTATGGTGGGGGTTACTAGGCTGGATAGAGTGAGAAATGAGGAGGTGAGGAGGAGAACAGGGGTGAAAAAGGATTTGGGAGATAGGGTTGATGAAAGAATATTAGGATGGTTTGGACACATGGAAAGAATGAGTGAAGAAAGACTAGTAAAAGAGGTATGGAAGGCAGATGTGGAGGGAGTGAACATGAGGGGACGTCCTAGGATGAGGTGGATGGATGGGGTGAAGGGGGCTTTGGGGAAGAGGGGAATGTCTGTTGAGGAAGGAAGGGAGAGGATGGAAGACAGAGGTGAGTGGAGAATGGTTGTATATGGATGATGTTGTGACTGCATGAGGAGGAATGGGCGGGGGGGGGGGGGGGGTAGTATGTGTGAGTAAATTTTGACGCAGCCCGAAGGGATTTCTCCCCGTCCTCGCCTTGTATGCAAAGGGGGACGGAGAGGGGGGTCGCCGATTAAATGAAGCGGCCTTGCTGTGGATGTACTGTGTCTTGCGACACTGCTTCTGACCCAGGGCGGTGGGCAGGGTGCAGGGATGACCCGTCATCCAGGAGGTGCTCAGATGAGAGGGAGGGTGGGAGGGGTGTGGAGTGTATTTAGGGATGAAATGGGTGGGAGTGTTTTTATGCCTTTCCCTTTTTGGCTACCTCCCTTGGAAGGGGGAAAAAGCCTTGGTATATGTATGTATGTATGTACAAGTTAGGTAGCCAAAAAGGAAAAGGCATAAAATCATTCCCACCCATTCCATCCCTGAATTCACTCCACACCCCTCCACCCTCCCTCTTATCTTAGCACCTCCTGGATGATGGGTCATCCCTGCACCTTGTCCACTGCCCTGGGTCAGAAGCAGTGTCACAAGACACAGCACATCCATAGCAAGGCTGCTTCATTAAATCGGCGACCCCCCCATCTCCATCCCCTCATGCAGAAAAGGAGAAGACGGGGAGAAATCCCTTCGGGCTGCGTCAAATTTTGCTCACACATACTACCTCCCCCCCCATCCCCCTCATGCATCACAACATCATCCATATACAACCATTCTCCATTCACCCCTGTCTTCTGTCCTCTCCCGTCCTTCCTCAACAGACATTCCCCTCTTCCCCAAAGCCCCCTTCACCCCATCCATCCACCTCATCCTAGGACGTCCCTTCATGTTCACTCCCTCCACATCTGCCTTCCATACCTCTTTTACTAGTCTTTCTTCACTCATTCTTTCCGTGTGTCCAAACCATCCTAATACTCTTTCATCAACACTATCTCCCAACTCCCTTTCCACCCCTGTTCTCCTCCTCACCTCCTCATTTCTCACTTTATCCAGCCTAGTAACCCCTGTCATACTTCTCAGACACCTCATCTCAAACACATTCCAACTCCTTCTCTCTTCCTCTCTTATGTTCCATGTTTCTGCCCCATACAGTGCTGTTGGCACAATCACTCCTTCATACAGTCTCCACTTAGCATACATTCCCAAATGTCTATTCCACATTACACTTTTTAATCCACCAAGGCATTTACTCGCTTCTCTCAATCTACATTCTACCTCCACCTTCACTCCATCTTTTCCTGCCACATTTGCATTAATTTCAAATTAACAAATATAAGATATTAATCATAATACTACCCCTTACACACGCCCTAAAATGAAGATGCAAATCCTCAATTTGGAGCTTTGCCTATCATAAACTGGCCATTTTCTGTGAGTGCTAATTTATCAACCTCTTGAATACCATGACATCTATGTATGTGTCATGAGCCATGAGTGGGGTATACAAGAATGCCATCATCGGCTTCCTGATTATATCTATTTTGTAGTTGTAGCTCAGTGAGAGGGAGGGTGGAGGGGTGTGGAGTGTATTCAGGGATGGAATGGGTGGGAATGATTTCATGCCTTTTCCTTTTTGGCTACCTCCCTTGTAAGGGGGAAAAAGCCTTGGTATATGTATGTATGTAGCTCAGTGACCCCTGTATTCTGTGAACAGGCTTGATCACATTTTCTGTGACATTATGTTCAGGGTGAAAGAAAACAAGTATAACAGCAGTAGCTTTATATTCTGTAATGCACGTATTGTGATGTATCATCGTACATCAGGCAACCTGATGTGTATGCAAATATTGGACTCATATTGAAGAGGTTAAATTACCCAGCAGCTGTGACAATTTAATTTGTAGTTGAATTAGATAAGTTTATCAATTACAAGAAGAGATTAGAAAAAAGGAAGAGAAATATGGATCATACAGAGAAAACTATTAGCAAAGGTAGAAGTATTAAACAGGCTCTGTGCAAATTTATTTTGAAGACCCCCACAAGACTAATAGAAATACAGTAAAAACTCAGTTCTTAACCACAATCCATTCTAGAAAACTGTTCCAGAACCAATATGGTTAAGGACCAAAGCAAATTTACTGATCTGCTGGATTCAGCTTTATCAAGGAGATATTTTTCCACAAAACTTTGAATTTCGCCCCATTTTTCTCCATTCGGGTTGATTGACAACTGATATTCTGGTTTATTACTGAAGCAAAAAAATATCTAATATTTTGTTCATGAATTACTTTGTTCAACTAGTCAGATGCTTGCAAGGTGAGGTTCTACTGTAATCAAATTTCTGAGTAGACGCTGCCATTCTATTTTGTCTCAGCCACCGTTTTAGTTTGTCTAAGTCATCAAAGCAATCCTATGTTACCCAATCCTATTACTTTCTCCATTCCAACTTTACCTTACCTTTTGAGCATTTCCCATTTGTTGAGGATCTTCATGGCGAACACTTTATCTGTGCCCTTCAGTTTCACCACACAGACCTCCCCAAATGCACCACGGCCAATCACCTTAATCACCTCAAAGTCATCCCTTGTGAGACGTAAGGTCTTGACACGTTGCACCACAGGTTTAACTGCAATAAAAAGGTCATCTTATTAGCATATCTCTATTGCATAAATGAGACTTGAAAACTCATTTATCATCAGTTATTTTTAAAAAATATTAAAGATTTTCCACTGTATTAGATAGGCCTCTACTGACAAACCTATTGTTTAATATTTTTGGAATATTCATAATATTCAAACATTAATAAATTTGAAGTGGATTATGTTTTATCAGTAAGACCACATTGTTACAGGAAGATCTAAACAAGGTTTATAATTGGAGCCATGAGTGCAAGATAAAACTGAATGTAAAAAAAAATGAGATTGCAAATTTCTAGGCATGAGTAAAATGATGATAAAACCATCATGGAGTTATACAATAGAAAATTAAACAATCACAAACCCAGAGACATACGAGTTGTAAACAAACATACAAGTGGCAGTTCATTACAATGACAAAGATGTAATCAAATAACTAGTAAAATTATGATAAAACCATCATGGAGATATACAATAGAAAATTAAACAATCACAAACCCAGAGACATATGAGTTGTAAACAAACACACAAGTGGCAGTTCATTACAATGACAAAGATTTAATCAAATAACTAGCCACAAACCTTATCTGCCTCAAACTAGAGTATGCAGCAGTCACATGGCCTCCACACAATAGGAAAGATACATGAAAAACTTAATATAAAGAGTAGCCACCAAAGTGGTCCTCAGCCTAGCCAACTGACTGTACAAGGAATAATAATAATTATGGCTTAATGGAAAAACCCACAGCCAGCTGGCAATGGTCTATAGTCACTAAAACAGATCTTTGTGAAGAAACTTTTGGACTGTTTGGGGAAGTGACCAGTTAGTCTTTCCTTCAGCTTGGATATGGTGAATATTACTCTAAATCAACCTAAATTAACTATAACCTAATCATGCAATACGAAATCCATAACCTAATGTAACCCAACCATAACCAACCCACCCACCTAACCACAATCTAATGTAACCGATCAGAACCTAACCTATCCCAACCTTAACCTAATGTAACCCAACCATGACCTACTGGAACCTAACCATAATCTAAAGTAACCCAACCCTAACATAACATAACCCAACCATAACCTAACCTATCCCATTACCTAGATTAAGCCAACCATATCCTACCCTAACCCAACCATATCCTAGCCTAACCCAACCATATCCTAGCCTAACCCAACCATATCCTAGCCTAACCCAACCATATCCTAACCTAACCCAACCATATCCTAACCTAACCCAACCATATCCTAACCTAACCCAACCATATCCTAACTTAACCCAACCATATCCTAACAACTTAACCCAACCATATCCTAACCTAACCCATCCATATCCTAACCTAACCCAACCATATCCTAACCTAACCCAACCATATCCTAACCTAACCCAACCATATCCTAACCTAACCCAACCATATCCTAACCTAACCCAACCATATCCTAACCTAACCCAACCATATCCTAACCTAACCCAATCATATCCTAACCTAACCCAATCATATCCTAACCTAACCCAACCATATCCTAACCTAACCCAACCATATCCTAACGTAACCCGACCATATCCTAACCTACAAGTAACCCAGCCATATCCTAACCTACCTAACCCAGCCATATCCTAACCTACCTAACCCAGCCATATCCTAACCTAACCTAACCCGGCCATATCCTAACCTAACCCAGCCATATCCTAACCTAACCCAACCATGTCCTAACCTAACGTAACCCAACCATGTCCTAACCTAACCTAACCTAACCCAACCATATCCTATCCTAACCTAACCTAACCCAACCATATCCTAACCTAACCCAACCATATCCTAACCTAACCCAACCATATCCTAACCTAACCTAACCCAACCATATCCTAACCTAACCTAACCCAACCATATCCTAACCTAACCTAACCCAACCATATCCTAACCTAACCTAACCCAACCATATCCTAACCTAACCTAACCCAACCATATCCTAACCTAACCTAACCCAACCATATCCTAACCTAACCTAACCCAACCATATCCTAACCTAACCTAACCCAACCATATCCTAACCTAACCTAACCCAACCATATCCTAACCTAACCTAACCCAACCATATCCTAACCTAACCTAACCCAACCATATCCTAACCTAACCTAACCTAACCTAACCTAACCCAACCATATCCTAACCTAACCCAACCATATCCTAACCTAACCTAACCCAACCATATCCTAACCTAACCATATCCTAACCTAACCTAACCCAACCATATCCTAACCTAACCTAACCCAACCATATCCTAACCTAACCTAACCCAACCATATCCTAACCTAACCTAACCATATCCTAACCTAACCTAACCCAACCATATCCTAACCTAACCTAACCCAACCATATCCTAACCTAACCTAACCCAACCATATCCTAACCTAACCCAACCATATCCTAACCTAACCCAACCATATCCTAACCTAACCCAACCATATCCTAACCTAACCCAACCATATCCTAACCTAACCCAACCATATCCTAACCTAACCCAACCATATCCTAACCTAACCCAACCATATCCTAAACTAACTCAACCATATCCTAACCTAACCCAATCATATCCTAACCTAACCCAACCATATCCTAACCTAACCCAACCATATCCTAACCTAACCCAACCATATCCTAACCTAACCTAACCCAGCCATATCCTAACCTAACCCAACCATATCCTAACCCAACCATATCCTAACCTAACCCAACCATATCCTAACCTAACTTAACCCAACCATATCCTAACCTAACCTAACCCAACCATATCCTAACCTAACTTAACCCAACCATATCCTAACCTAACTTAACCCAACCATATCCTAACCTAACCCAACCATATCCTAACCTAACCCAACCATATCCTAACCTAACCCAACCATATCCTAAAATAACCCAACCATATCCTAAAATAACCCAACCATATCCTAACCTAACCCAACCATATCCTATCCCAACCATATCCTAACCTAACTCAACCATATCCTAACCTAACTCAACCATATCCTAACCTAACCCAATCATATCCTAACCTAACCCAACCATATCCTAACCTAACCCAACCATATCCTAACATAACCCGACCATATCCTAACCTACAAGTAACCCAGCCATATCCTAACCTACCTAACCCAGCCATATCCTAACCTACCTAACCCAGCCATATCCTAACCTAACCTAACCTGGCCTTATCCTAACCTAACCCAGCCATATCCTAACCTAACCCAACCATGTCCTAACCTAACGTAACCCAACCATGTCCTAACCTAACGTAACCCAACCATGTCCTAACCTAACCCAACCATGTCCTAACCTAACCTAACCCAACCATATCCTATCCTAACCTAACCCAACCATATCCTATCCTAACCCAACCATATCCTAACCTAACCCAACCATATCCTAACCTAACCTAACCCAACCATATCCTAACCTAACCTAACCCAACCATATCCTAACCCAACCATATCCTAACCCAACCATATCCTATCCTAACCCAACCATATCCTAACCTAACCCAACCATATCCTAACCTAACCCAACCATATCCTAACCTAACCCAACCATATCCTAACCTAACCCAACCATATCCTAACCTAACCCAACCATATCCTAACCTAACCCAACCATATCCTAACCTAACCCAACCATATCCTAACCTAACCCAACCATATCCTAACCTAACCCAACCATATCTTAACCTAACCCAAGCCAAAAATAACATAGTCTATTAACTGCCTAACATAACCCAAACATAACCTGACCCAACCATATGATATATAAATAACCTAACCATAACCTAACATATCCTAACATATCCATAACCTAACTATAACCCAAGCATAACCTAAACATACCCTAACCAAAATCTAGCATAATTATAAACATAATCTACACATAACCTAACTTAACCATAACATTACCATAACTTAACCTTAAACAAACAATAACTTTGCCTAAACCATAACCTTACTACAGCCTAACCTTGCCACCTCCTAATCTAACCAAACCACAACCTTAAGCCTTACCTTACCATAGCCTACCCTAACCATCATTGGCAGATCCCCCCCCCCTATTTGTTCTTTCATTACCTAATTGTAGAGGTCAAGAAACCTGCCATGTGTACACCAGTACAAGGTAGAAAGCAGTATTACAGTGGTAGAAGTATATTCAACACATCATTGAAGGTAAATCTTTAAAATGCATAATTAAAAAAAAAAAAAAATAGATAAATAAATAAAGTGAGAACATATACTTCAATTTATATTCAAAATCATTGCATTCATGCTATAGAGTACAACCCTTTAAAAGCGCCATCTATATTTACAAAATTAACGTGAGCCCCCCCAGCGTCATCTGCATTGACAATATTCAGGTTAGCTTCACTCCCCCAATTTTGATCCTGGATCTGCCACTGCTTACCATAGCCTAACCTAACCTAGTCATACCCTAACCAAACCATAATGTCACAACTTTGGCATTGTGACACACTGCCTAGTGCTTCCCATTTCCTTTCATCTCTTTTCAGCCCCTTCGGCTAGTACTTTTCTTTCATTCTATGGAAGCACTAGATGTCTTAAGGCCTCCAATAACTACTTCTTGGTATTTCTGCTCCCTCTTCTCCCCCAGCAACTGTTGTGAGAGTTTAGCACTAATTGGTTGCAGTGCCTTGTCAAGTCTATCTTCTATTTACTCAGGAATCTCCCACCCCCTCATCTTCCAAGATCTCTTCGTAAGCTCATGATTGAAGTCATCACATGTGTTATAATGTTAAGATTGAAATGTCTCAACTTTTCAATTAGTTTAACTAATTCTCCATATTACATTTTTGTGTCCTTGTACTTTATGATTAGGATTGATACATCTTACCTATGTATTAACATTTGCTCTTATTTCTCATTGTTTTGGTTGGAGGGTCCACTGCATTTCATAACCCCCATCTGTGCGCTTGCCACTTCTCATCTAGGCTAGTTTTAATGAGACTAGTTAGGATCATGTGTCCCTTTCTTGTAACTAGTCACCTCACTACACTATTAGAATTGCCTCAACTTCTGCCTAGATGTTGCGTCACATTCCTCTTGCAATTTAACGACTGGAAAAGGGCCCGCCGAAAAACAAAGTACTGTTCCTCATGCTTGATGCCACTCATATCACGCAGTAGGCAGTAGGCATGCCACACTCTCCCATAGAACACGTCCTCTGTGGACCTTGCTGCCTCACCAGTGTACAAATACCCATGAGCATGAACAAATTATTCTCGTCATTGGCCATCGCCAATCACATTACAGTGACTTGTTTTTTGAGTGTCCCGGAAACTTACAAAAACAAGAAAATGTGCTTTGTGACGTGCCCCCCAAAATGTGCATCATGACGTGCCCCGAAATTAGAATCTACAAGTTCAGTCGGGGTTCATTGGCAACCCCACTCCAGTGATCCAATGCATTGAACTTACATGCTTAGGAAGATTGACGAAGTACTGAGAGATCAACGAAATCGGGGAAATGAAATCCTTGGACTCGATTACCCTCCCCAACATGTGCTCAATGCTATCAACTAAGGACAGGCATGGTTCCCACCACCCCTATGCGACGCATGGATCCACGAATATCAACAGCTTCTTGTTCAACTGAGGGCATCCACTCATTTGAAGACATCACCAGTCAGATGCACTATTAAAGGAGAGGCCAAAGGGTTAATCAGAGGTATTATCTTATTGTATTAGCTGTCTTAGAGCGCGCGGGGCTAGCTAGGTAGGAAGTCTCCAACCAAATATGTATGTTGTATCTTGCCCACCTAGTTGATATGTGAATCATTGTAAAATACATTCATGTTATAGTATACGTATTGAAGAAACTTGAATATTTATTGCATGCCACTGATTGTGGAGATATCTTGAATCATAATAAAATCAATGTAGTAAGTTCTGTTTAATTAGCCCTAGGACTGTGATTTACACGAGTTTGCTCCCCCCCCCCCTTTTTTTTTTACAAACATTTCTCTCGTCCTCTGCAATTTACACACACGACTTGAAGGGAATGTGCGTGGTCCCGGCTGGCGTCCCAAATTTGCTGGATTTTGGCTCCCAACTGCAGCTATCCCCCTTCGCCAATTTCCCGATGTACGAGAATTCTCATGCCCCTCAACCATCCCCTCCTCCTTCCACTGTCCAGGGATTTTGGGACACATAACTTAGCCTATCATATCCAACCATAACTTATAACTAGACCACAACCTAACCACATCCTATTACTAGACCACAATCTATAACCTAACCACAACCTATAACCTGTTACCCAACCATAACCTACTATAAAACCGTCCAAACTCCAATGATGGTGATGGTGATGGTGATGGTGATGATGATGATGATGATGATGATGATGATGAGGACGACGACGACGACAGCAATACTCGTCGACCTCATTTTCTCCACCCCCTTTCAATAAGAAGAACTGATTCAGATCATGGCAGAAGCATATGTTTCTGGTGCCATACACACACCCCATTAACGACGGTCGTCCATATACGGGACAGGGTTGTCAGTACACAATTTTCCTCTGCTAAATGAACTAACAGCGGGTAGTCTGAAATTGAACTACTAGCTATTCACAGAGGGTATGTCCAAATAGATTAAAAACGTAAACTGTTATGTTATCTATTAAACATGGTAATATATTGATGCAAAATATATCAGACTAAGTTTGTTTCTCCCTTTATTCATGGAATTTTCGGCGTCACATCTTGCACTGGTTTCAGATTATTTCTGAGGGCAGTACTCTTCGATCTTCCTTCAATAGATACAGAAGAATGGACATGAATTATATTTCTCCAGTACGACTGAAAGTAATGTGGAGATGTGTATATTTACTTAATTTGTCGTTGTACTGTATGTGCAAAAACAAAGGCTGATTAGTCTGCATAGCTTTTGTCTTTACTACCTACTCTTACACCAGAAAATAATAAAATAGAATAAAATTGCTTGAGCCAAGAAAAAAAAAAACGAACCATTTTTACAGGTGATCATCATAATTAATTTTTTGTACTGCAAATCAGTAATCCACGCGAAAAGAAATGTATTTTTTATTTATCAACTGTACCATTTTTTCGATTGTTTCTTTCGCCAATAAGTTTTTATCTGGGTAAATTAAACAAGAAAAAAAAATTGGCCGACATGATGGGTTCCAGCACAGAATCCACTACACTACGCAATATTCTCCCTCCCCTTGTATACGTACCAATCTCTGATGCATAAAAATGTGAGTTATACGTACCCTAACCTATCCTGAGAGATTAACCTAATCCAGCCTAATCTGACATGATAAAGATCTCAAAATGACAAAAAGAAAAAAAAATGGCGCTATCACGTGGGGGTATATTTACTGCCACAAACACCGGCTGCCGCAATTCTTCGGGGTCCGAAAGAGCAGAATCCTACATTGCGGCGTATTTTCCTATCAATAATAATTGCATGTAACTCTGAAGAAAAATTGCCTTTCCTTACACTGTGATATGTTGATGAACTTATGTGTTACGGATTTTGTCAATTATAAGCCATTTGAAACCAGTCTGATGTTCTCGATCGGGTCACTCGTGGCTTTGTTATGTTCACCCCTCAAACTGACCCATTTTCTCTTAAACGAGACGAGTGGCAGCTGATGGATGTAAACTAGACCTCAACAAGCTTGCCTTTACGAGTAGTCACGCATCATTCTTTAATTATGGCAATGAAGAATGTTGATCACTTATTTTCCACGACCAATCCTTTCTGGAACCTTACTTAAATTTCTCCTTTATCACCTTTATGATTCTACCGCAAGATGATACAGAAAACACGCACTGATTACCGCAGATGAAATATTTTATGCACCAAATAATGACAGGCATTCTATTTTAGTTTATTTTTATTTGCCTTTCTGCAGTTCTTTTACATATGTAGACAAATTCAACTTTTGGAAGACAACGCAAATGGGCATGTTCCAACAACAAAATCTATCCTGCCAAGCACAGCTAGCTTTTCTCTCGGTTTCTCACAAAAAATCATAAAATACACGAAGTATGAATTGGCAAGACAAATGGGATAGTCATGCATTTCATAATAATAATTAAGCCAACTGGAGACAATCTTAACGAGCTCTCAAGCAATACAAATTCAAAATGTGAAAGATTTCATACTATGGGAAAAATGTCAGGCCAGTTATGTTCCGATAAAATCTATCTGTCAATTAGAGCTGGACTTTCTGCTGCATCTTGATAATGTAGATAAAATACATTCAACTCTGATTAGATAAGGCATTATGATTTGTATAGCCGTGGTCAGATCGGTTGCAAGAAATGACTGTTAATACAATGAATTCCTCGTAAATTGATAAGAAGCTTCTCCCGAATGCTATTGACCAAAATTTCAGCGACCTGAGACAATATCGAAGGCAAGTTTCAATAAAGCATTAGAAAAGTAAGATTTGTTATACGTTTTAATCATTTTAGCCAATATATTTTCCAAATACATATTTAATATTTTGAAAAAGTGAAATTATGATTATGTTCGTTTCCTTTGATTGTGTGCGAAAGCAAGGAAAATCATTTAATTTTCTTCCGGGAAGATAATGTTATTTTAAAGTATTCAGGTGTATCCAATAACAAGGGGAGAGACTGTTTCTGGCTTGACATATTTTCTAATGGTAATATGTAGCATTAGATCAAGCTACACCAAGGTACACCAGAAACATATACACAAACTCAACTTATATTTGAGAATTCCATGGGAAGGGGGACTTGATAAAAGTTAATTTCCAACCAAATATTTGGTAATATATATCCCAATAGAACATAAAATAACTCTAACCTACCCAAACCTAAGCCTAGGTCAAGGTTGTTAGGTATGGTTGGATACTGTCATATATATATATATATATATATATATATATATATATATATATATATATATATATATATATATATATATATATATATATCTTTATTCAACCACAAACAACTTTTAATTCCATGCCATCGCAATCGAGACTGAAGAATCGCTCGATGGAGACATTTTGTTGGAAATTGAAACGTGGACGAGCTGAGGATTCGAACCCAGCTAACCCGTAACAAAGTTACAGTGACTTAAACCAATGCGCTATCAAGAGAGATATAAGTTGAGTACGATTTTCTTATATTTGTATGCTCGAATTACATACATCTACACGAAATATCGCGTTCAACCCACCGCTATGATATTGCATTTAGCTAGTATGTGCACGTATATATATATATATATTTATATATACATATATATATATATATATATATATATATATATATACACACACACACACACACACATATATATATATATATATATATATATATATATATATATATATATATATATATAATATTAATTTTCAATAGAAAATTCAAGCTCTGCCCTTACCCCGCCCTAACAGAAAAACTATGCTGGCGGTTTTTTTGGTAGAGCTCATTTTCCTTTTTTAGTTTCTACTGAGTCGGTTGTCCCCCGCACCCTACCAAAAAAAGTCCCCCAAATATGTAGGAAGTGGTTCTGCTGAATTTTCTTTCTGCCAGAAACCGCCACAGGGTTAACAGTGGACTGCCCATTGTTTTTGCATAATGCACGGGATTTCCCACTTTCCTCTGTAAGACGTGATATCCACCAATTGAAAATACTTCCAATAAAGACGTGCTGACTTCTAATTTATTCATAGCTGCTAGTTTTGCCTTCTCGTAATGAATTGTGAGGTTCTAACAGAACGTGGCACCAGAACACTGTTCCAGCACCTGTATCGAGGATAGAGGCGCTGGTAAAGTAGTTTATAACAGCAACAATGTGCATCACTGCAACATTAAGTTTCCCGAGTTCCGCGTGACCACGGCTTCAGGAACGCAACTTCAGATAGCCGCCGCCCCGCCCATCACAAATGGTCTTAAAGACGAGTACAACTACTTAAGCTAATGCTGATGAATCATGAAAATAAAAGATAAAAAGATGCCTCACCATTAGCCTTTTAATGTTTGATCAGTAAATAAAAATCATGAGAGGTATCTGCATCATACCTGACACACGAAGTTTACAATCCCAGCCACCTGTGATCCTTGGCTGTGAAACTTGAAAACTGATATAGACGATGGGGATAGATAAACCTTTAGAGTGCAGAAACAGTACGGTAATGGGAATTACACTGAAAGATAGGAAAGAAATGAAGTTGGTAAGGTAGCAAAGTAGTGTGGAAGATATTGCAGATTTAAGAAGGAAATCAACAAGAACTAGTTTACCAAAAGAGTGGTGAACGGCTTAGTAACCATGATGTAGTGTGAGCGCTCGCACTATTTGGTTGTTTTAAGAGAAGGTTAGACAACTTTATAGATGGGGATGGTAGGTGGTAATGGACATGGAACTGCCTAGTGTAAACCGTATGGTCTCTTACAGTCTCCTCCAGTCTTTGGATACGAGACCGGGAGTGGAACTGGGCAGCGCAAGTGGTCGAAAAAGAAGAGATGGAGCAGGAGGGTAAGCAAGGCACAGACCAGGCAGAAGCTGGAGAAGTTTGCGAAGATTATGCAGTTCATCTACAAAAAACATGTAAACAATTATGCAGTTCATTTACAAAAAAATGTACACAAGTTATATATATGTAGTCTGTAATATCGCAATTGACTGGCGCAAAACAAATGGCTTGGTTTTAAAGCAAATGATGACAAAAGGTGTTTGCCGCCGCGCGCGACACGTGTTTGGCCACAGTCATGAATGGCGGCGTCGTCGCCGGCAACCGTTGGGGGATGGATGGATGGATCCAGTCTTGGTGGTTACAAGGCGTGACACATGCCGAACGGGCCACAGCGGCACGCATTGGAACAGCCACTCTTGCTCAACGACTTCTTGCGTCTTGGCTGCTGCAGTACTGATGGTGTCCCCCGCCACCCCCCCCTCTCTCTCTCTCTCTCTCTCTCTCTCTCTCTCTCTTGTCTTTCCTATCCCTCTCTCTCTCACTTTACAAATACATATTTTCATTATCAAATAAAAAATGAGGTTTAAATTTAAACAACTAAACTATATTTCAAATTGGGTGAATTTCAATTTAAAAGTTAAATTCATACCAAGAATACTTGCAGACCAAGTTAAAATAAGTTCAAATCAAAACTACTGATCTATAATTCAAAATAGGGAATGTCAATTTAAAAACTAAACTTACTTCTCAAATAAGTGAATATCAAATCAAAATATGTGAAGTCCATTTTGGACGTGTACAACTGGACGTGTGGTTAAAAACGCTGGTTTGACTTCGAACATTATGATTTTATTTCAAGTAAATACAATTTCGGGTTTATTCTCATTACTGGGAGGGAGGGAGGAGGGTGGAGGGGAGTGGAATATGTAGGGGGTGGAATGGGTGGGAGTGGTTTCTATGCCTTTTTCTTTTTGGCTACCCCCCGTGTAAGGGGGGAAAAAGGTTTCTGGTATATGAATGTATGTATGTATGTATGTATGTATGTATGTATGTATGTATGTATGTATGTACTGTTAACGCATATTATAACGACCAAAGACAAAATAAGTTACCACATTCTTATTTCGCGTAGCTTGTAAATAGGGTGATCGGTGGGTGCTGCCTTGGCTTGATGTACCTCCTTTATAATAACTTGGGGGGGGGGGAGGACCCTATGTATGTTCATACGTAAAATTACTGAAACAAAAGTCATCCAGTGTTAACACACACATCGTTCAATTGCCACACAATTGTAAGGGTTTTAGCTGAATCACACCAACAATGGGTTTTTTCTAACACAGTTGTTTGTTCACAGACACTAGTTAGTCGAAATTGCTCTGTCGATAAGAACGAAAACCATCTCGCTGCTTTGATTGGTTCGTCTGTGCAGCTTATTAAACCGTAATCAGTACAAATATTGACGCCGTTCGCTAATGCAGTGGATCTCCATTATCTTCCCATTTTGAAGTATTTGCTGTTTCACACAAATCTCTTCTATTACCACGTATCCTTGATCTGTGGTATAGTCATCATTTTATTTTCAAGCTACACTGGACTTCACTTGTTGAAGCTATGTAATCAGGCAATATGAACAAAAGCTTATCAGTGAGTCCAATGTGCAGCCTGCCTGTTTAACTCGAGTGGTGGAAGGCACCGAAATGATAAGGGAGTGAGTGAGGCTTAACTTGGTTCTACAGTGACGCCAAGTCGTCAATCCCCCGAGCTAAGTGACCAAAAGATGGTTTGAAAAAAAATGTCCATCAGTGAAGTTTATATTCAATTACTTAAACAAAATTCCACATATTCTGAATGTTATAATTCTGGGCGTGATGGAAACGCGGGCAAACGCTAGCCACATCCACCACAACACACTGCATATTTGAAAGGCAGAACCATATTGTTTCGTATCTGCACTTCGCCGGCGACAGCACTTCAACCCATGGGTCGAAATCTTCCCTTTCCGAGATGCCGCCACGTCTTTGACGTCGAAGACCATGGAACTCCATCTTCTCCGATCTTGAGCCAATCTCGTTAGGTCTTGGACTTTCATTCCCACTCCATCGTCCTGCAGTATGCTACCTAAATATGTCTGTCGCTGTCTACCACGATCCCCTTCAATCTCTCTTACTAGGATGACTTTTCCCAGTTCTCCTGCTCGGATTATATGGCCTAGGAAAGTTGTCGATTTTTGATGGTTCCTGTCAGTGATATTTTTGTCCCCCCCCCCCCGGCTCTTCTTAAAACTTTTTCGTTTGTTACCCTTTCAGTTCATGACATCCTTATCATCCTTCGAAAGTACCACACTTCTTTTTCACTTCGGCGTTTATTGTCCGTAGGCGTCGACCATACAATAAATAAATAAATAATAATAATCTCAGGGTCCAATTCATATCTACGTTTGATCGAGGCTTCTTTTGTTTTCCAAATGCTCTTTTTTTGCTTTACCTATTCGTGTTCTAATTTCCTTTTCTGGTCTTCCATCCTCTGTGATTGTACTCCCAAAATATTTGAAATATTGAATTTGCTTGAGGTTTTTCCCATCTAGTATCTCTGTATCAATTGTTTCCATTTTCTTCGTCACTACCATTACTCCGGGCTTATTTGTTTTGATCTTTAACCCTTTTCTGTCACATACCTCCTGAAGTTTTTCTACCAGCGTTTGTAGCCTTCCTTTTGATTCGGACATTAATACCATACCGTCAGCATAATTCATTTACATTCCTCACCCCCAATTCTTTAATTTCTTCTATTCCACATATGAAATAAATAAGTCCGGCGAGAGCACACAGCACTGCCTCACCCCTCTTTTAATATCCACTATTTTTTACTGTTCCGTTTTCTATTCTTATATTTGCTCTTTGGTCCCAAAATAAGTTTCTGTCCACACGACGCAGGTCTTTACCACCAATTTTCTTTTCTTTTAACATTGAGGTTTGGTCTTCATGTCTCACCGTGTCCAATGTTATTTCAAAGTCAACGAAGCACGTATGTACTTTTTTAAACCCCATTGTTCTTCTATATTGTCTATTTGTAGTTTTCCTCTGATTCTCGTCAATACTATTCTCAGTATTATTTACTAATCTGACTCGTAATGTCAATTGCTCTGTACTTTGAACACTCAGTTGTGCCAGCCTTCTTTGGAATAACGAAGAAGATTGTTCTCTTCATTAGATCAGGTATTTGTCCGGTGTCATAAATCTTGTTTGTTAGTCGAGTGATTTTTTTTTCAATTGCAAATTCCCCTGCAGCTTCCACCAACTCGACAGACAACATTTCCATCTTCCCCTTCTCCTTTCTTCTTTCCCATTTTCTTTACTGCCGATCTTATTCCCTCTCTTGATATCGGTGGACCAGTCATTTCCATGTGTGGGTTATTTCCTCTACTGTCCTCAAATAATAGTTCAATATATTTTTCCCATCGTTTCAAAATATCTTTCATTTCTGCCATAATGTTCCCATATTCATTACCACTGTTCTTCCCGGAGGTTTAATATCGCAGCAAAAGGGGGTCTCGCGTCATACAGATGATAAAGGCCAGACCGATGTTCGCACATGGAGGGACGGTAAAAGTTAAAAGTATATCAGCCTCCTTTTTAAAAGCGAATTATAGTCCCTAGCCATAAAAGAATACTGCGCGAATCTGGTCCTTAGGGGTGCCCATAAAATTCCTAAAATGATGACAACATGATACGGTGAATATCTCATAATAAGGGCGGAACAGGATAACCGGCCTCGACACAACATCAGTCTCAGGGGGGGGGGGGAGACACTCGTAAATACCTCCGATATCGTGTCTCGCCCGCCGATATCGTAACATGTCGGAATGTCAAAAGTGGCCACAGAGCAACAGTTCCTAACCCTCCAGCCCGGTCACGTCCTGTTTGGGCCAACTCCAGGCGATTTAAATCAGCTTCCCTCCCTCCCTCCCTCCTTCTTTGGGGAAAATGGGTTACTGGCCTATTTTTTCGTGGGATAAAATGAGGGAGTCTGGTTCTCAAATGAATTAGGTTCTCTTCAATTTATCCATAATAAAATATCGCCAGTGCGTCCAAAGAGATCAACGTACCATACGACGGACGTTGGCGTTGGTTAAAAGCAGCCCCAGACGAATTATCTCATATTATTTTTTACACAGTAAGGAACACACAATCCCCTAGCATGAAACAGGCGAGCAGTTGTATAAAACTCGAATACTCTCGGCACAGCGCCGCCGAGCCAGCACCAAGGAAATTAAAGGTGAAACCCGCTTCCTACGCTCGCGAGCCGCCTCGTGTTGTACGTACGGAGTGAGTTCGGCGTACCCGCCGCCGTAGCCTGCTCACCACGGTCTTCTCCAGAGGCCCGCTGGGGTGTTGAACTCGCAGCCTCCCCCCCCCCTACCTCCCAGGCACTTCTTCCCCTGCCGAAAGTGTCGGAGGCAGGAGGGGGGGAGGGGGTTAAAAGAGAAAGAAAGATAGAACCAGAAATAACTTACGCTCTCATCCCCTTTCCCTCTCCACCTCCTCCTCCTGTCTTCCATCCCTCTACCTCCTCGTCCACCTTCCCTGTCCCTCACACAATGACTGCTATCAACCACACTCTTCCTCCCTCCCTTTTCCTATCACTGGTATTTATGGAGACGTCACTTTTTTGGCCGATCCTCTACTTATTTTTTATTTTTATTTTACTCTTGTGGGGAGGCAGGCGGGGCCCAGCACCTCTCCCTTCCTCTCTCTCTCTCTCTCTCCTGCGCCTAAATATACTTGGCAGCCGCTGCGTAAAGCCAACATGCGTCGTCGTCGTCGTCGTCGTCGTGGCCGTCGAGCCCATGCTGCTACACCACCACGCCACGCCACGCCGCAGTGGTCCTATGCTGTGCTGTGCTGTGCTGTGATGTGATGTGATGTGCCGTGTCGTGCTATGCGCGGCCTCATTACGCCCGAACGATGCTTTCCCAGGGGGCCAAGGTAGGCAGGCAGGCAGGGAACAAGAACGAAGCACCTGGTCTCCTTTCTGAACTGGCATGCTCTCCCACGTGGTTTTAAGAACAGCCCTCTACTTTTGCGTAACCTGGCAATTGTTGTTTTTCGAATGTGTACATATGTATACATATATATTCACATACATGCACTTATATGTATATATAATTTATATAATATGGATCAACAACTAGTGGGTTGGGTTGGTGAGCCTGCCATGCGAAGATCCGCCGTAGACATATTGGCTGAGAGCACTGGTGACGCTTCACCCATGTGTCCGCCGCCCTGGCCATTTCTTTCCCGACTCA
>NC_134797.1:18780040-18785040 GCF_046742065.1 Oratosquilla oratoria | reverse complement strand
CCATTAGTGAGTCTCCTAAGGGAGGGAACGGAGCATGGCTTACCAGTGTTAGTAATTTTGCTTTCCAAATAATGGCGATTTTTTTTATTGCTATGCATACTTTCATTTTTCTTTTCATGACAACCATTGTCACGCTATAAAGGGGTCAGCTTAAATTCAATTTTGGGCTACGTACTTGGTTGTAAAAAAATATATATATATATATAAAAAAATAAAAAATAAAATAAAATGGACTTTCCACGATGTCTTCCAATGTATTATATATTTTTTCTGATTCGAACGAATCCGACCTTCGTTACTATGGCTCGATTCCCCTAAAAATAAAAATAAAAATAAAAATAAAAATAAAAAGTTGGGGGATAGAGGGAGGGAACGATTTCACAACGAGTGATTGTCGATACGTCAGAATCGTTGGAAAGATCAAGAATACAAATGGAGATATATTAAAGAAGAAAATAAAAGTTGGGGGGGGGGGGGGCTGCTGGACAAACAAGTGATTCTGACCGAATTGATGATGAGGGTGTGGTGCACTTTGCTATGCATTTAAAATGATTAAACAGACACTGCTGCTGAGGCATGCCTGTCCACATGTGCATAAAAGTGCAGGAAGGGAGTTTTCTTAAGGTACGTTTTGCTCGGTGCGATTATCGCCCAACGATGATCGTTCATGGCTCAGTGATGATCGTCAAACGATGTCTTGAGCACTGGATCTTTTGAACGGAGTTGTTTTCCTTCGACCGACAGCTGCTAGAACCGCTAAAAAAAAAAAAAAAAAAAAAAAAAAAAAAAAAAAAAAAAAAAAAAAAACTGGAGTTCTAAACAATCGTTTGACGAGCATCGTTGAGCCAGGAACTATCATCGTTAGGCGATGATATTCGCACCCAACACAACAACGTATCTTAAGAGTGATAAGGACGTAACAGGTAGGTCATGGCTATGGCCCCATTACGTCAGATATCTCAGTGATTACTGTTTCATCTGTCATTCCAATTCATAAATCATACCTACATCATTAATTAAATACAGTATTATTTCAGTTTACTGATGTTTACAGCTCAACGACCCACTATGGGCATTTGTTGGGGGGAAAAATAATAATTTGGGAACCATTAAGGCCCTTTTCACAATAACCAGTTTGAACCGCACGGAAACCGCGGCGGCACCGCAGAGTTAAGGAAAAAATGCGCGATTGTGTGTGAACGCCTCCACTGACTCATTGTTATTGAACAGCCGCAGAGGTTGAAACCGCTAGTGTGAACAAGGCCTTAAGAGTTTTCCCCATGAAGTCCCATTATCACGATTTCCCTTAATGTGGTAGTTTATGGGCACCAATTGCCTGCCAGCGACAATCAGAGGCTACTTGTAGGTTACAACCGAGTAAATACAATCAGGTCAATGCTCTGGCCGGTTTAGCCCGCTGAGGGGTCTTTCTGCCGGTTGCCTGAGCTGGCGGCGACGGGGGGAGAGAGAGAGGTTATCGGGGAGGTGCTTCTGCTGCTGGTGGTGGTGGTTGCACTGCTCATCTCCTGGGGTGCCGCACCTGCCCGTACCCCCCCCCCGGGGGGGGGGGTGTCAGCTCTTCTTATGCCAAGGCTGAAACCTATTTTCGTAACTGTGGGATGATTCAGGGTTTTTGTCCGAGAAATTGACAACATTACTTTTGTTGTTGTTATTAATATTCCACTTTTATTTTTATGGCGAGAAAGATAGTGCGGTCTTAGTGTGGCATTTCTTTCTTTTTTAACAATTACCATCATTTCAATTATTTGAACTTCCAGTATATATTTCAGAATTATTTTACGAGTATTTCGTCTCAGCAAGACCATGGGTGCAGTGGATTTGAGCACTGCTGGAGTGTGTGTGTGTGGGGGGGGGGCACCTTGAGTGGAGGGCATAATACGGTACGTGTCATTCCACTCCAAAACGGAGGTAAACGAACCAAGTCGAGGAATGAGAGGATCTTTCTAATCACAATGCAGGAACAAGTTACCCAAATTAATAGTCTGTAGGATGAAATCGGTAATAAGGATTCGAATAAGACTTGCAAACTATACCATAAGTAAAAACAAGTAAATAAATAAATAAGCATGTGGATAGAAGACTGAGACTATCATGGAGGCCGGGTCGAGAATAAAACATCTACATTATACAATTTAAATCGGGGTCCAACACACAAGCTTATTTACACGAACTTTACTTCTTAAAAAGTGTATTTCGTACAACTGCCTCTGTCGCCGCCGGTAAGGGACCAGATGATGACACGAAATGTTCAGACTGTATCGGTCATTACGGGGTGACTGTACCTTGCAAAGCATACGAAGATTTAAGAAAAAAAAAATTACGGCTGAAATGGCTAAAGCTCGGAATATGAGTATACACACACACACACACACATATATATATATATATATATATATATATATATATATATATATATATATATATATATATATATACACGCAAAAGTACATGAAGAAGCTGAGAGAGGAGTGGGAGGGAGTGAAGGGTAGAGAAGAACTAGGAGTGGAGGAGGAATGGGGATAGTTCAAGGAGGGAGTCACAAGGTGTGCAAAGATGGTTGTGTGGAATAAGGAAGATGGCAGGGAATAGGAGGAAGGGTAGTGAGTGGTGGGATGGTGAAGCAAAGAAGGTTGTAGAAGAGAAGAAGCGATCGTTCAGATTTGTTGCACAATAGGATGAGAGAATTATATGAGAGTTACAAAGAAAAGAAAAGAGAAAGCATAAAGAAGTCAAAGAGGAAATCGGTAAGAGTATGGCAATTTTTTTAAAGTAATAACAACAAGTTTTGGAAAGATATTAAGAGAGGAAGAGGAGGCAAATCAAATAGAGAAGAGAAGGTAAAAGTTGCAGATGGAGAGATGATAATGGAAGAGAAGGCAGTAAGAGGAAGATGGGCAGAGTATTTTAGGGAGTTGCTGAATGTGAAGGAGGATAGGGAGGGGAAGGTAGTTGCAGTGGGAAGTGCTAAGAAATTGACCGTGATGAGTGAGGAAAATGGAGGAGGAATAGGGAAGGATGAAGTGAAGACAGTTGTTAAGGTGATGACAGCAGGTAAGGCACCGGGGTTCGATGGGTGTCATGTAGAATGTCTAAAAAAAGAAGGTACAGCGATGGTGGACTGGCTGGTGAGGTTGTTTAATATTTGTTTAAGAGAGGGTAGAGTGCCGGAGGACTGGAGGAGTACATGTATAGTTCCACTTAACAAGGGAAAAGGGGACAAGCGTGAGTGTAGTAGTTTCAGAGGGACCAGTTTGTTAAGTGTAGTTGGGAAGGCTTACGGGAGGGTTTCAATTGAGAAGATTAGGAAAGGAACAGAGGAAATGGTGAGGAACTGTGGGTTTAGGACAGGTTGGGGTTCCGTGGATCAGATTTCCGTAGTAAGGCAGATACGTGAGAAAGTTTTTGGAAGAGGTAAGGCTGTTTTTTTTTTTTTTTTTTGGGGGGGGGGGCTTTTGTGGATTTAGAAAAGGCTTATGACAGGGTAGACATGAAAGCAATGTGGGAAGGAATTGCAAATATATGGGATATGAGGAAAGCTTTTAAGATCAGTCAAGAGTTTTTAGGGGAGTAGAGTTTGTGTTAGGATTAGAAATGGAGTGAGTGGTTTGAGGTAAAAATGGAACTTCGCCAAGGATGTGTTACGTCCCCTATGGTTGGGGTGGTGCGAGAGGTAATTGTATGGGTAATGGGTCGAGGATTGAAGATGGTTAAAGAAAATGGAGAAAGGTGGGAGATAAGCCAGTTGTTGTTTGCTGACACTGCGCTTGTGGCAGGTTCAAAGGAGAGATTGAGGAAGTTAGTCACAGAGTTTGGGAACATGTGTGAAAGAAGGAAGTTGAAGATAAATGTGGGTAAAAGTAAGGTGATGAGATGTACAAGGGGTGAAAGTGGCAGCAGACTGGAAGTGAGTATTAAGGGAGAGAGACTGGAGGAAGTGGATTGTTTTAGATACTTGGGTGCAAATGTGGCAGGAAAGGGAGGTGTGGAGGCAGAGGTAGAATGAAGAGAGAAGCGAGTAATGCCTTGGGGGATTAAAAAATGTAATGTGAAATAGACATTTGGGAATGGATGCTAAGAGGAGATTGTATAACGGAGTGATTGTGCCAACAGCACTGTATGGGGAAGAAACATGGAGCATAAGAGAGGAAGAGAGGAGTTTGAATGTGTTTGAGATGAGGTGTCTGAGAAGTATGATAGGGGTTACTAGGCTGGATAGAGTGAGAAACGAGGTGAGGAGGAGAACGGGGGTGGAAAGGGAATTGGGAGATAGGGTGGATAAAAGATTATTGGGATGGTTTGGACACATGGAAAAAACGAGTGAAGAAAGATTAGTAAAAGAGGTGTGGAAGGCAGAGGTGGAGAGAGTGAACATGAGATGGATGGACGGGGTAAAAGGGGCATTAGGAAAGAGAGGAATGTCTGTTGAGGAAGGACGGGAGTAGACAGTGGGAGTGAATGGAGAATGGTTGTGTATGGATGATGCTGTGATGCATGAAAGGGAGTGGGTGTGGGGATGGGGGATGAGGGAGTACGTGTGAAATGAAATATTTGACGGAGCCCGAAGGAATTTCTCCCCGTCTTTTTTTCTGCATGAGGGGACCGAGAGAGGGAGGGGGGTCGTCGATTTAATGAAGCGGTCTTGCTGTGGATATGCTGTGTCTTGCGACACTCCTGACCCAGGGCGGTGGACGAAATGCAGGGATGGCCCGTCATCGAGGAGCCAAGATAAGAGGGAGGGAGGGGGTGAATGGGAGTGGACTATGTGGAGAGGGAATGGATGGGAGTGGATTTCATGCCTTTGTTTTGGGTTACCTCCCTTGTTAGGGGGTAAGAGCATTTGGTATATGTATACGCACGCACGCACGCACACACACACACACACACACATATATATATATATATATATATATATATATATATACAGTATATATATATATATATATATATATATATACAGACACACACACATATGGAATAGG
>NC_134797.1:18712540-18775040 GCF_046742065.1 Oratosquilla oratoria | reverse complement strand
TAAAGCATCATTCAACCTTTGACGTGGATTGGATTATAGATGAAAAATAGGATAAAGCTAATTTAGGTTTAAATTCATGGAAATATACATACACATATATATATTGGAAATAGACTCATCCGCTGGGATTCGAACCCTTGCCTAGGCGGCTTACGTCTTATAAGACAAAGGCCTTACCGACCAAGGCCTTTGTCTTATAAGACGTAAGCCGCCTAGGCAAGGGTTCTAATCCCAGCGGATGAGTCTATTTCCAAAAATGTCAAATGATACAAATATATATATATATATATATATATATATTTTTTTTTTCTTTGAGGCATATTGAATTGTATGCAACAGCAAATTGAGCTCCGATGAAGAGTTTCAAGTCTTCTAAAGATCTCTCTAGCATGGAGAGGTAAAGAAAAAACCAAGTTACTCCAATATATATATATATATATATATATATATATATATATATATATATATATATATATATATATATATATATATATATAAACAACCACAATGCACTTTAATTATGAGCCATCAACATCGGGAGACCCAATGGAGGCCACAACCAGAAATTGAAATGTGCTACTGCCAAGGACTCGAACTCAGCTATCACATAACAAGTGACGCAGTGACTTACCAACTACCCTATCTCTCTTGACAGAGTAGTTGGTAAGTCACTGCGTCACTTGTCATGTGATAGCTGAGTTCGAGTCCTCGGCAGTAGCACATTTCAATTTCTGGTTGTGGCCTCCATTAGGTCTCCCGATGTTGATGGCTCATAATTAAAGTGCATTGTGGTTGTTAAAATGTATCTAATCACTAGGACCCATTCAGTGTTGTACATATTATATACATATATATATATATATATATTTATATATATATATATATATACATATATATACATACATATACATATATATACATACATATATACAATATACATACATATATACACATATATATACATATATTTTATATATATATACATGTATATATATATATATATATACTGTATATACACACACACACACACATATATATATATATATCTGTATACACACACACATATATATATATATATATATATATATATATATATCTATATATATATATATAACATGGAACCAGGAAGTTCCGAAACGTCGGCCACAATAGGACAACTACTAAGATACGTCAAATTTGAAGACAAAAAGATTGTACGTTGTATCGAAGCTATACGTAATAAAATAATCAACAGTGAATCATCTTTAGCCTTCAACCTCGTATGTTTACAAGATATATAAATATATATGTAAATATATATATACATATATATATACATATATATACATATACATATATATACATACATATATATATACATATATTTACATATACATATATATATTATATCACCTGTGACCTTGACCCAACTGTACTCCCAAGTTAGAAAGGATTACAAAAGAAGGAAGAGCATGCCGACAGAGACCTTTTGTGAACTTCCTAACGGGGATCACACTGAAACAATTGCCTACTTTTCATGAAAGTTTATTTCAACTGATCCAGTCTTGCCCTAATGTTACTAACAACGAAACCTGACCGAAGCCAACACCTCACCTCCAAACTCTGTCCGGAGGCTATGTCAAGTTAAGTATCGAACTTGTGGGCCTCAGTCTTCGTAATTGCGCCTTTGCCACGCGAAGATTCTTAAGCCATAGTCTAAATTACGGTACTAGCCTCCCTTCCTATGCTGGGAAGCCCAGCCCATCGCCAACTTACTTTTAGCACCGGAACCTGGAGGAGGACCACTGCCTATTTCGCCCCAAGGCCTCAGGGTCATACACGAAGGTCAGACAAGCCCCCCATCCACCACCACTACCTCCTCCTCCTCCTCCTCCCAAGTTCTTTCTTGTGCTTTCTGTGGTGTCTCGCGGCCGAGCGGAAATGATATCGCTTAAGGATCCACTGGGCACTCCTTACGACTTCTGCATTCCCCAGGTACCAGTTTATTTGTGGTCACCGCTTCCTTCAAACGCGTCTCTAAACTTATGTGACCCTTTGCGCTTCTAAATTTTTATTTAAACCTAACAATGATTTTGGCAAGGGTTCTAGTATGCACACACACACACATTATGGACGAAGGGATGACCCAGCCAAAGGGTGGACGAGAAGGAGGTGGGTCGGGTCGCCATCAGACAAAGCTGTAGGGTTACGCCCCCTGCGGCTGTTGTGCCAACCTGCTCTCCCTCCCTTTCAGCCAAGAAAACTGGAGGAGGAGGAGGAGGAGGAGGAGGAGGAGGAGGAGGAGGAGAAGGAGAAGGAGAAGGAGAAGGAGAAGAAGAAGAAGAAGAAGAAGAAGAAGAAGAAGAAGAAGAAGAAGAAGAAGAAGAAGAAGAAGAAGAAGAAGAAGAAGAAGAAGAAGAAGAAGAAGAAGAAGAAGAAGAAGAAGAAGAAGAAGGACGACGACGACGACGACGACGACAGGGCGGCCCTTCATCGCCGAGGTGGTGGCGTGTGAGGGGCGATTGGGCCAGTGTTGTTTACGATGTGGGTGTGCGCTTTCCACCTCCCGGTCACCCACCCGCCGCCATAATTATTATTATGATATGGGGCAAAGGTCATCCAGGGTATTTATCCACATCCATGCGTATGTATGCAGGGATGTGTGTATGTAGGTTTGCATGTACGTACAAGTAGAACAGCAGTGGAACTGGTTTTACGACACGTATAAAGTCTCAATAATTTTTTTTAAAAACAATCCCATGTGCGTGTGTGTGTGTGTGTGTGCCCGTATATACACAATATATATATATATATATATATATATATATATATATATATATTATATACGCGCGCACGCACACGCACACACACACACACACTCGTATATTAACAGCCACAATGCACTTTAATTGTAAGCCATCAACATCGGGAGACCCAATGGAGGCCGACAAGCAGAAATTGAAATGCGGTACTACCGAGGACTCGAACCAGGCAATCACATGACAAGTGCCGTAGTAACTTACCAACTACGCTATCAAGATATATATATATATTCAAAGTTGCCAAAATTCTATAAAGTATGTGATAGAACAACGCTGGGCAGGACACTAATACAACAAATGAACCTTGCAATGAAAAACGACCTACTATTACACGCAAAAGATTAAACAAGGCCAGCCCATTCATAAACTGCCCTCCAAAAATCTGAATATGACCAAACATACACTACCTACATGTAATAGGACAATGCCAACACTCAACATGACTTTGTGTCTACCACCACCTCTCTTCCTCCTCCTCCTCCTCCATCTTTTCCTCCTAGAACAAATATAAAGCGAAAAAAGCACCACTACCTGCATCATCTCAGCATATTTCTATAATAATTATAAAAAACGCTTAATCAAAATATATATTCGACTAACTGAACCAACATATAGAATATGACAAAAGACAGCTTCACGTGATAGTCTACAAGGATAGTAGCGTCAAAACTGCAGCCCAAAACCAATGCTCCTCTTCATTTTCCTTGCTTGTCTCCTCCTCCTCCTCCTCCTTCACTCACCACACGCAACTGCTGCGTCCAAGACGTACCTGCAAAACAAGAAACATTTTGTTAATTACGGAATCAAAGTATTTTTCATAAATACAACATAAAATCTAAAAATATACTACACAGCCTCAGCAAAAAATTGGCTTGAATTAGGATCTATTTGCTGACGAGGCAGACAACGCAGTGGCTTAAAATGATGTTATAAGGAAAACGAGTTCTTCCACACTTTCTATTTTTTACAATGGCGGTATCTGGCAACAAAGAAAATGGTTGACTTCTGTCGCGAATGAAATAACGAATTTTTCGTTTTTCACATAGTTGTTATTCCAATAATCTGATAACAGATTAACAATCTAATCTTTTAACCATATTAATCTAATCAAATAATAATATGCTCATTTAAAACCACATTTTGAACACGATTACATGTAAGCGGAGCCAAGGAATGCACATACCCAAACGCGCGTACATTAATTAGCATTCGCGCGCGTGCACACGCACGCATACACAGACAGGCACGCATCCAAACATGGTACTTCATAACTATATGGCTAACCACTCTAGCGTTTAATATCCTGGATGAATTAAACACCCATAAAGAATACGCAATGTTGGGCACCGCCTACCAACCACCACCGCTTTAACTAAAACCATCACGACTACAGCAGGCGTGTAAACATACACAACCCTTTTAAAGCGATGAATGTTTGCGAGCATCGTGGGGGAAAAAAGGGCGCTACATTAGGGCGGACAAGCGAGTCAAATGACACCGAGTCATGGATCCAAAGATCACTTCCAAAACACAAAAGTGAACTCGACAAAATCAAGACCAGCTGACACGACACAAAAAAAAAATCCATAAACAGATGAACGAATAAACAAAAACACAAGAAATGAAAAAATGAAGCACTAAAGACAAATAAATCAATAAATATGATTGAACAAATAAATGAAAACTCTGATCGTGGGTTGACCGGCCCAACAGAGGGAGGAGATAGGCGTAGAGCAACATCCTACGCCTTCTGATGGGCGGACCCCCCCACGCCCAATCCTGAAGGTTGAAATTCAGTCTCCCCCAACACATCTGGGTCTGCGTCAAAGGTGCATGTTACGGTACATCAAGACTCACCAATGAATTAAACAAATAACAAAAAATATAGATAACCAAATGAACACACAAATAAATAGATCAATCCATAAATAAAAATGAATAAAAATAATGAAAAATAATAAAGAAATAAAAACTAATAGAAATAAAAGATAAACTACGCATCGGCCAATTTCGATCTAAAACAAGAAATGTGGAATGAATTGGCGCTGTGGATTTATTATCTAGCAGCTTCCTCCGCCACCACGACACGCCGCCGCCGCCGCCCTAACGCTCCACGCGGATCCCACCTCCTCCAGCTTCTTATCGAGTGAGACCTGGCCGGCCACGGGGGAGCACGTGCGTGGTGACGCTGATCCTGCTGCTGCCCTTCCGACGTCGGAGACAAAGAACCTCAAAACTTCCCCTGTGAAGGGTACAGAGCTATTTAACGATAGCCCGAAGGAAACAAACAAATCAATTAATAAAAAAAAAAATCAAATAAATACACAAATTGATCAACAAATAAAATAAAAATAAATTAATGACAAATACACAACAAATCAATATATATTATAAAAAGAACAGTTGCAATAAATAATTTTTACAAAGGTCAGGACAGCTACTTCAGCCCCAGCGATGAAGCTCCAAGATTCGACCAAAGACGAGGTCGGTCGGGTCTGCGCGTAAATCTTTAGTCGCGCAGCAGCAACAGCACGCACGCATGCACACACGCACACACACACACGCACGCACGCGCACACACACACACGTACACACACACACATACACATGCCTGGCTGCATGCAAAGCCGAGATTGGATATAGATGGGATCCATCAAGATAAGGGCTTCTTCTCCCCAGCCCCACGAGGTACTTGGTAAGCCCCTCCAGAATCCTAGTGGTATTCTTCATTCTATTCTGGCTAACGCCAGGTTACTTTATTCATCTACGAGGCCTGCCTTCCTTACTGCCGGGAAGGAGGGCGATGCATCGCGCCCGTGAGAGACTGACTCGTATAATGGCACACTTCGTTAATTTTGTTCCAGCCAAGGACAAGTGATTATATTCGACTTAGTGGGGTAGTTAGGTTGACAAGTTCCCGGCTGGATGGGGTCGTCTCGATCCATCAAGACTACACCCAGTCGTCCGGGGTCCTTGTACTAGCTGAATAAACCTGGCTGCCTGCCCTTGACTGAAATATGATTTTATGTTGAGAAGTCGAGTCCCTTCCTCAAGCTCCCCTTGACGTCGCGTCAGTGACCCTGCGAGGGGTAATTACCCTGTGTACCCATCTTCTATTGGGGAAGTGTCCATACCCATGAGATAATGATGATTCAGATTAATGTCACGAACTGACCCCGTATCAGGAAGCTAGGACGGTGCCCCTTACAGGGGAATATGTAGAGTGGAATTTTATGAACCGTCATGCCCTTGGTCCAACTCACTGGCGGCAGGGCCAACTGTTGTCACGTCGCCTTCCGCCGCAAGTAGCGACGCTCTAACCCGCTCGGCCAACGAGCATCCAGCCACACCCACATAGCAATATCAATTATTAAAGTGTTCCTTAAAGCCAACACCTCCATCATAATCCGCGGGGCGACACGGACAGTGCGGCCATTTATCTGATGGCCGACGTGGTCAGGCTGTTCTCCCGGCCGGCATGCGACGCAAATAATTATAGAGGGGCGAGTCAGTATTCACAAACAAGATCAAATCTAGGTTGCACAAGCTGGCATGCAATCTTGGCAGCCGCGCTAACCCCAATTCCAACCTGGCCAATGGTGGCGCCGTTATGTATTCACCTCGTCCGTCCACTCGCGAACTTGCCAAGGGTTTTATCGGGTCCGTCGCAAAGTCAGATTACATGCAGCGGTGGTACGGCTAATTTTTATCTTGAAATATAAATCAGCACGTAAAGAAATATAGTTTGCATAATGAATGAAATGTGAGTGCAATACACACGTACTAATATCATTAGTTCCTAAGACTGGGATCGAAGCCGGCCATCTGAACTAATTTGCCTCGTGCGTGCGTGCGTGCGTGCGTGCGTGTGTGTGTGTGTGTGAGAGAGAGAGAGAGAGAGAGAGAGAGAGAGAGAGAGAGAGAGAGAGAGAGAGAGAGAGAGAGAGAGAGAGAGAGAGAGAGAGAGAGAGAGAGAGAGAGAGAGAGAGAGAGAGAGAGAGAGATTCAGATTAATGTCACGAACTGACCCCGTATCAGGAAGCTAGGACGGTGCCCCTTACAGGGGACTATGTAGAGTGGCATTGTTTTACTATTTCGTTTTTTTTCTTTCTTTTTTCCATTCACATATCTATAGAATAATTTCTGTTGATCTTCACATTTGTCTATTATATTTTTTTCAGTTTCTTTTTTCTTCCCTGCGTATTTTTACATATTCATTTCTTAGTTTAATATATAATTGCCACTTTCCAATTTTTTTCCATCTTTTCCAACCTTTGTCTCTTGTATCTTTTGCCTCACTACATTTTTTGTTATACCAGCACTTAATGTACACCTTTTCGTGTTTTGGTTTTGGTACATATTTATCCACTCCTTCATTATAGATCTCTTTTAAAATCGCCCGTTTCTCTTTAAAGACCTTTTCCCAATATTCTTTGTGAAAGAAACTTCCAAGTTTCCCAAAGTCCGTTTTGTTACACATCAGACTTCCCTTTCGGTGTTTCTCGTTTCTCCCCATTTGCATTTCCTCTCTTAGTTCGAGCTCAAGTAGTATGTGGTCACTCTTCCCAATTATTGTCTGGTATTCAATTTTATCCACAATTTCAGGCTCTGATGTAAATATTAAATCTAGTCTCAACGGTTTTTCGTTATCTATATCTGTTATTTTCTTTTACCCATTGAGTCACTGTTCATGTGTGTATGTGTGTGTGATTCACCATGGTCTTGGATCACGTGTTGGACTCGTGATCGCTATTTCCCTCCCGGAAGAGAGCTCAGAGCTCACATAAGACCGATCTTGGGGTAATACTGTGACCTTACACGCACACACACAACTCCCAGCCCACGAGTTGGAGTAACGACTCGCAGCGCTGCGATACTGAAATTATTTCAGCCCTGGACGGGATTCAAACCCGGACCTCCGCCGTAGTAGCAGCCTATGGTTTTGGAGATAGACCCCATAACTATATATATTCTGATACCCTAGCACTCCAGGTACTTGGATAACCATATTTCATTAAAAAAAATATTTTGGTTAGGGTTAACGATTAAAGTTAGGTTCGGTTAGGGATTATTCACGAACTCGCAGAAACGCGCGGGTAATTTGGCTAGTTATATATATACATTTTTTCTTTTCTGTTATTTCTAGTTTCGAGGTTATAGTTCACCTCACATAAATCTTCGAACTCAAATGTCCAGGTATACGAAACAGGGGACTCACATTTGCCAGTATTGCGTGTATATTGACCTACTTACATGTTTACAACATAATGTAACCCTGCTACCTACTGCCCCGTCTTTTTGCCCCCTTGTTTCTACTCAAACCGTCCATTGTTCGTCTGAATTCCTGAAATGCTGAAGATATACTTCATATCTCCCACTCTATCCTGCTCGTGTTTTGTGCGTTTGTATTTGTGGACTCTTTTGTTGACGTTTGAGAATACACGCGAAAGAAATGCGTGTACAGATGAAGAAAGAGATAGAGGTAGTGGTGGACGAGGAGGTAGTGGTGGACGAGGAGGAAGAGAAGGAAGAGGTGGTAGAGGATGAGGAAGTAGAAGATATAAACGAGGTGAAAGAAAACCAAGAGGAGGAGGAGGATCACAAAAAGGTGGAGGAGGGCAGGAACATGAAAAAGACGACGACAAAAAGGAAGAGGAGGAATAAGAGACGAAAGAGGAGGAGGAGAGGAGGCGTGCTAGGAAAAGAAACCGATGCAGCTGCCAAATTATTTTGTGTCCAAATCAACAAAAACGAATAAAATTGAGTCCGTGCAACGCGATATTATGAGCTGAGCAATGATACTAAACAAGACATCTACAGAGCAATATTCTTATCAATTCCTCCTCTTTTCTCTACCAGTGATGTCACACAACTGACTGAATTCAATGGGCGTGGCTACCGTAGTTACGTAGATTAAAACCAAACAAATAAATATTACATGAAATAATAAATCATTCAGTTTAACGTCGCGAAGTCTCCCTATCAGAGAGAGACTTTATGAAATAGGACATGTAGTATGCCCTTGCTACGAACTTATTTGCTGCGAGGCGGGACTCGAACCACCTCCATTTCTGACCACAAGTCGCGCCGCCCTCTTGCCCAATAGATAAATAAATAAAAAAGGAAACAATAAAAATAGAGGTGCTATATTACATTCACCATCTGAGCAATCCAACATTTTTTCTATCGACTCGACCTGCACCAGCACCTACAGTACAGTATTGCACGTCAAGGATAGAGTCCAGGAATCTTCCCTCCTTCTCCCTCCCTCCTTCTCCCTCTTTCGGCTGAAGAGAAGTCCGATCATATGGAAAAGCAATCCTTGGGTTCTGGAAAACCAATATGAAGGAAGCGGGTGAGGAGACTTGGTGGGTAGAGAGAGGAGAGAGAGTGGGAGGGAGAGAGAGAGTGGGAGGGAGAGAGAGAGTGGGAGGGAGAGAGAGAGTGGGAGGGAGAGAGAGAGATGGGGAGGGAGGAGTACGAAATAGATAAATTGAGAGATATTAAAAGGGAGAGGTAGTGATAGGTGGATAGATAGACAGACAGACAGAGAAGAGAGGTGGGAGAGGGGTGTGTGTTACTATACTCTGACTCTGTCAGAGTATAGCAAGGGCAACTGCTGCAGCAAATTACGTAACGAAAGAAACAAAAGACGAAACCCAACAGGTTGGAGGGGGGGGAGGGGGAGGCACACATGCGATGTGTCTCACAGCTCGAGTGGATGCAGTCACTCCACCGCCTTCGCCTGCTCATGTATGGCGACAGGACAGCCAGCGGCGCAGTTACCGGGGTGTGGGGGTGTGGGGTGTGTGGGTGGGTGTCACCACGGCTCCTCCCCACATGACCTCCCCTCCCTAATTTGACATTTGATCCAATGTTGCACACATTCGTTTTGATGAATACACACAATTTAATGTTTAGACCTGGCACTTGGTATAAAAAAAATAATAATTATAAAAATGAATTGAAAAAGGGTACATAAATAAACAAATAAAAAATTTCACATTGAGATTTCGACGATTGTCAACTGACAATGTCATGTAGGATCATCCACAAAGACGGAAAAACATCGACTAATATACACGCTTTTAACAAGTTTCATCACATACATATATATACCAAAGGTCCTTCCTCCTTATAAAAAGGTAGTATTCATAACTGGGTCGTACTGAACATATAATGAGATTTCACGACCACAAGGTTTCATCTGCATAAGAACACTCGCTACTATCCTATGAAGTATCCATTAATCGATCTTCACATGATTTACAAGGTAGAGCACCTGGCGACTGAGGGCAGACATAATTTTGATCATCACCGCGTCATGTATGAGTTGGACAACTAGGAAGGCAAGGCAAGGCAAGGCAAGGCAAGGCAGGAACGGAGAGAGGCAGAAGGGGGAAGCCGCTGGCAGACCAGGTAGGAAGGTATAGAGGCACGAAAGTAAGGTCAGGTCAGACAGGCAAGCAGGGAGTGGGCCGGACTGTGAAGTAGGGAGTGTGACAAGGAGTGGACTGGGAGTAGGTCAGGGAGTGGGGCAGGTAGGCAAGGAGGAGGTGGGGGAGGCAGGAGGCAGGAGGCAGGAGGCAGGAGGAGGCGGTGACAGGATCCGACCCCAAACTCCCTTCGCATGCGAGCCATGCACCATATATGCACGCACGTTTGTTTTACTGCCGGCTCGGACAACTTGTGGAGCTGTTGGAACGTTGTGACACCAGCCCTGTCGCTTTGTTTACAATGTGACATCACGCAGCATTAATCGCGCCACGAGTACGGCCCATATCATTCTATTATGTCGGAGACAATTTTATACAGACTATTTTCGGCTTTTGTCCGTTCTCTCTGCAGGGGCAATCTCTGTGAGATCGACAAAATAAATAAATAAATAAAATCAAAGTAACATTCTCATCTTTCCGATTTTGCTGAACTTTTGTTTATGGGTAGTTTTTGGGTCCTAAACACATTGAAATTTAAAGGTCAATCCGAATAACCGCTCTGGTTCTAAATATATATACATTTATATGACTACGACTTTTATCGCCCTAGTTATTGGTCGCCAAATGTTAGTGACCTCTCATATGACCTCAAAATATCTGAAGTCATATCTCCAAATTTCAGCAAAATCGGAGAGATGAGGGTGCTGGGCACTTGTGGATCTGACACAGAATGACCCTTCACTGAAAATGTACTGAACACATTTTACATCTTAGTATTCAGTATGTCAGACTTTCTAATCTATAGCTTTCTTTTCAAGTCAATTTTGGAAAGAGACAAAACATTATTTTTTCGCCATTTCCGTAACCCCGCCCGGCACAATTCCTCTATGTCATTTCTTTATCGTTACAAGTTTTGTTTTCTTCTGACGTTGGTTTCTGAATTTCAGCTGAGCTGTCGTCTGATCAAGTTTCAGATCAACAACTACCAGTGACAGAGTGAACGACAGATTAATCCATTCAACTCCGATGACAAGATGTCTTGTCATTTGGTCAAATAAAACAAAAAATCATAAAACACCAAAATGTTTGATCAAACACCAGAAAAAATATGACGTCAATCCTCGCTTCGCTCGCAGCGAAGCGAGGACTGACGTCATATTTTTTCTGGTGTTTGATCAAACATTTTGGTGTTTTATGATTTTTTGTTTTATTTGACCAAATGACAAGACATCTTGTCATCGGAGTTGAATGGGTTAATCCAGATATGCATAAATGCACAAATAATGACGCTCGATAAGACCTAACACAAATAAAATAAACAAATAAAGTAATTAATAAAAATAAGATAAAAGATAATAACAAATATAATCGTTATAATACATAACATCTGAATCAATGTATTTATTTGTTGTTTACGTAAATAATTAATATCGATGTATTTACGTTTCAACGCAATTGTCTACCTTTTTTTTTATCATTTGGAAGTTGTTTTAAAAGACTCCATTCTAGAAACGAAGCACATCAATATATTTCATCCCTAGTTGTTGACCACACCTGCAATTATGAGGCACCAACGCCAAATCTCACAATCAATTGACGAACCGTCAACCCTTCCGGCCCACAGACACACATGGAATGTCGTTTTGACCAATCACCCACGACCTCATTCGACAAACAGGGGGAGGAGGAGGGGGGGAGGGACAAGCTCTCCGCTGGTTATAGTCAACGACTCTCCTTGTTGTACATCTTTCCTTGTGTGTGCACCACCATACACCCAATCCATTACATGTTCGTTGGGCAACTTCCTTGTTGGGTGCCAACAGCCCTCCCCGACGTGGCTGAGGCAAGCTTCAGGCTCCCCTCTGATCTCGTAGCAAAGGACATAAGAATGTAGAAGACTGCAAGAGACCATACGGCCTACACTAGGCAGTTCCAAGTCCATGACCACCATCCCCCATACTAACTTAGCCTGCCATCCAAGCCGTCACCGTAGCGAGGTAGACCCTGCAGGTGACGCTTACGGATGAACCTTTGAATGAACAAACCTTAGTGACACTGACGGGGGGTCGGGTCGGGTCTCGAGCATTCGAGGCCATTGTCAAGCTTTTTTTTTTCTTGGGCATGCAGGCCGCTTTCTAGACGCCGACTCACTTTATCTGTTTATTCATTTACTAATTTATCTACTTATTGTGGTTGGCCTCAAGCCATTTCTTTCGGCCCTCGCTACGGGACGTCATTTCAAATTCCATTCCGCGGCTGACCCCAACCCATTGTAATCACCTTTGTATAAGTCACCGTGCCACGGTGATGCACTTTGCAATTACATTCTGACGACTACCACAAGACGATTTTATTCGACTCAGAGAGAGAGAGAGAGAGAAGAGAGAGAGTGAGTGAGTTTGAGAGATCACTCCAATGATGGGGTGAAATGGAGACCAGTCAGCCAGCCAGCCCAACCCAGCAGTCTCACACCCCCGAGAGCCAGCAGCCGTCTGTCTGCAGGCAGTTGGTATAAACGAGCCCCACAAGAGTCGAGCAGAGCCTAAGCAAGGATGCGAGCGAGTAACGAGCCACCAGAGCGGCGCCCGCCCCAACACGCCCCCCCCCCCACACACACCGCTCTCACTCGCCACTTCCGCTTCAACCGTGATCACTCACTGTTATTGCTCCTCCCTCCCTCCTTCCCTCCCTGCAACCATCACCATCACCATCACCATCACCACCTTTGTCACCATTTAGATCGCAACTGTTCTTGTAAGCACCTCCGCCACCGCTTCTGCTGCTGCTGCTGCTGCTGCTGCGCCGAAGTTCCTGCTGCCATTTCTACCTATTGACCCTTGAGCCCCGTGACGTATACACTCCGCACCACACTTCCTTCTAGCTGGCTCGCTACCACACCGGGCGGCTTCATTCAGTCGAGAGCTGTATGTGAGGGGGGAGGGGGGGAGGGGGGAGAGTGGCAAGGAGGACAAAAGGGGGTCTCGGTCCATCGTGACCCCGGGATTTCTAGACTCCAAAGTCTCCACACTCTCCCTTAACGAAATAAAATCGCGATTGATTGTGTACAACTACATGCATCGGCGTCATGTTCCCTTGAGCTGGCGGCGTCCACTTTCCCAAGTCATGATCCTGACTGTGAGAAGGTTGAGCCCGTGTCCCCGACCGACACAGCTCAAGACAACCGGCACCCAAGGTATCACAACTGAATAAAACAAACCGGCGTCTGTCTGTCTGTCCGAGTAGTAGAGGACAAGGCTAGGGTGCCACCCGCTGCCTACGGGACAGGTTAAAGCTGCTCTACCTACTCCGGGGCAAAAGGGCAGCAGCAGCCGCCGTCGCCGTCGTCTTCTTGACAATGACCGGGAGCACCGCACATCTTCCAGCTCCAGCCTACGACTAACCCAAGTCCGTTAAAAATCCCCTTCTTCCCCTGCAGAGGAGCGCCTCCCCTTCTTCTATCCCGGCCTAAGGCCCTTTCAATCATCTCTGTGGCACTCATCACTGATCTCGCAGGTCCCCTTCCGTGCCGAGTGGCAGTTGCCCTTCCACTCTGCCTGCCGCCAGGAGGCCATTTTATTCATATCTTAGGCACTCTCTTGGTGCAAAATGGGGAGTAAGCCTATTTGCATACTTATTGCCTCGTTGGAGGGTGACATCGCCTCGCCGAATGCGGCTGCCGACACTTGGTTTTATTCAGCAAAAAGGAAACACTGGGATGAACTCCCACGTCGTCCGTCCTGCCGCCAGCCGGAGCCCCCCTCCCCCACCTTCCCCCACCCCCGCTCCTTCCAACTGACATTCCTCTTCACAAACTATCGTACAGTCAATACCCAAGACACGTTATCACTTCTTATCGCGTCGTCACCTTCGCCGAGCCGCCTCTGATATCTTCCTCAGATAAGCAGCCCGTCAAAAACAGGCATTTTTTTTTTCCGATGGCATTGAGACACGGAGACACGAGTTCTAGCATGTTACAACTGCGCTCTCACATTCTACAGGGCCGGCAGAACTTGGGTGGCGATTGTATGAATCCTATTCACTTACCCATTGAAAAGATATACCAACATGAAAATAAATAAGGGAAATACGGGTGGTGGATGCGAGTGTGTGGCTCATTTTGACTTGGCTACCCCTCTTGTATGGGGTAAGATGCCCTTGGTCTATAGATGCAAAGACTTTTACTTATTCATCTATTGATTCATTTATCATTTTCCTAACGCCTCTTCCCTGGAGAGCGGAAAAGCTGGAAGTTCTCGGCGGCTGCAGCACACGGGGCGGGCGCCCCTCCGCCAGGGTCGGTCGGGGTCTCGACCGGCCTATCCTCTTTAAGCTTACGTCCACGTCCGTGTCCTCCAACTCACTCACTCCTGTACTAGTACCACTCGCCTCCTCCTCCTCCTCCTCCTCCTCGCTATGACCATCTTCCTCCATCTCTCCTCCTCACTACTACCATCTTCCTCCATTTTCCTTCCTCCTCCTCTTCTCCCTCCCCTTGTCTCCGTCTTTCTCTCCATTTCCACAGCATGTTTCTTCCTTGTTCCTATTGTGACTTTCTTCTAATCACCCCTTCCACCATTATACAGATTCGATCCTTCATGAGTCAAGTATTTGAACACACACACACACACACCAAATGCGTACGCACACAAAACGTGCACGCACAAACGCACCCACCCACCCCCGCATGGGGTATTGACTATAAGGTTTTATTCTGAGACCCTTGGCACCCCTTCGGACCCGGGTTAAGCAACATTACTTTATGACTGATCTCCACTCAAAGAAGAATCCTCATAGTGTTTAGCTTTTATTAACCATCCTTCGCCCAACCCTGCTAAAATAGCATCTCCTTCGCCAGCCAACCCAACGACTCCACCTCCCCGGCGCGACTTGTCCCCAAGAATAGACGTGTGTTGGTTATATAGCCGATGAAATACTAGAAACACAGGAACACGGCCACGTGCGCACACACACACTGATAGAAGAGCTTTCTTGATTAAGGCTAGGAGGGCTTTCAAATGTCAAGGGAACAAATTAAGAAAGGCCACATGTCTAAAGGACGTGAAGAAATGCAGTTTTCCGTATAAATACTTGGAATAGCTTAGAAGGTACTCGTAATACAGCCCAAGCTCGGTATGATCAACGGGACCCAACGAGCGTTGCTCCTTTCCTTTACCCTTCCAATGGGTAAGCAAGCGCACAAACATGTAATCACGTCATCTTTCCTTTCCTGTGTAACATCCTACGCTCCTTCACAAACCAACCTCATCCCATCGTTTCTTCCAAGACCAGTTCTCTATTTCAGCGCCGTCTAGACTTTCTTCTGTTTTCAACAACATTATTTCAAATCATCTTTCTGGGTTTCTTCCTCCCCACTACTGTGTTTCGAAATGCACGACCGAAAAGCAAAACTTGCCCTCATCCGCCTTGCTCTCCAAAACATAATCTACTTTGTTTATAAATTGAGACCCGACGACAGCAGCGGCGGCGGCTGCTGCTGCTGCAAGCATTCATCTGCATTTCGTTTCCCCCTTGTGACCCCGTGCCACACTACAAGAAGGCCACCGGCGTATCCCCTGGAGGACGACCGACCCAGGGGATACTCTCCTCGGTGAGGAAGGACGACCAGCTCTTGTTGTTAATTCAAGGGGAGCGCCCTCCTCCTCCACACAACTCAACTCACCTGAGCCACCACCAGCCACAGATCCCTGACCTAACATGGCCTGGCCTGGCATGGCATGGCCTGCATAATAGCAAGCAGGCTGTGCAGGTTCACAGTAAGTTCAGCAGGTCAGTGGGTCCCAGTAGCTGCCATTAATCCCTTTAGCCTTTCTGAAATCTTCTTACTATTTGATTCCTTCCTCTTTTTCAGACTATAGGGCGCACTTGCCGGCAAGTAACCAACCCCAAGGGTGATATGGCGGTGACGCATTTTACAGGTTATGTTCTGACTGACGGGTTTAGTCTGATGACGACGAAACGTTGTCCCTTACAAGTTGGCGCCTTCCGCCCCTGCCCCCCCCCCATTTTCTTCTGGCTCCAGCAGAAAGTATATACAGTAAGTAGTTAATAACCAAATATATAATAATCAAGCAAACAAACAAATAAATAAATATAATAATTCGGCTCTCGGAGTTCACTACACGGAAGCGTCCAATTGTTATCCTTTTCACTGTCCTCCCTCGCACGTACTGGTTATGGATGCCGCCAGGGGATTTCATTCACCTCAACGAACCCCCCCCCCCTCCCAGCCTCTCGATTAATTAGCTCTCCACCGACAATCTACCCCCGATTGCGGCCAGGCCGTTCTATCTGGGCGAGAGGGGAAAAGTCCCTCCTCCTCCTCCTCCTCCCCCCCTCAGCAGCTACATTTATTTGAAACCACAGACCCGTTCTAGCCCGCCCTCAGGTTTGTTCTTCTACTGCTTTACGGATCTGCCCTACATGGCCAACCCTTTCAATATAATATATTCGACTTTATTGTTTCGCATCGTCTCCGTCAGGTGATTCCATTCCACTGACCCAGGGGGTCCTCAACGTGGGCGGCATTAGCATTTGAAGAAAACCCACAAGCATAAAAGGAAATGTGAAAGAAGTCTTATTTGTTTGTATACTACACTCTCCACTGTTAGCCATCCCGTTTGGTTTAATAATTTCGATTTGACATAATTTCTTTTGTGTATACACTATTACTGCCGCCACCCCCCACCCTCTCTCTCTCTCTCTCTGCCCTTAATGATGATGATGATATGGTTTAACGTCACAAACTCCCCCCTACCGGAAGGCTAGGACGGTGCCCCTCACAGAGGGCTTTGTAGCGTGGAATTTAATGAACCATGCCCTTGGTTCAACTTCGCCGGTGGCAGGATTCGATCCGCCATTCCCTCGACCTTCGCCGCAAGTAAGGACGCACTAACCCGCTCACCCATACCCCTATCCCGTTCATTTTTCTTTTCCCTTATTTTATGTAAGGGTCCTTTTTTTTTTTTTTTTTTTTTTTTTTTTTTTTTTTTTTTTTTTTTTTTTTTTTTTTTTTTTTTTTTTTTTTTTTTTACTTTCGACACACAGTACACACTTGCCCCCTCACCAAATTCTGTTTGCTTTCTCACTGAGCTCACAAACTGTTCTCCAATACTTTTTTTCTTATTGATCACAAATGTCATTTTAGTTCAAGTCACCACTCGTATTTCTTAGAACCGTTCCTATTGTCTCCCGAAACCAACCTGCCTATTTCCGTTACGCCTTTCTTTTTTTTCTTTTTTTAACCTCAAACTTCTTAAACGAGTAAATAATTGACATGACCTCGCCTTCTTCCTTCCCGGGAAGTGCCTTCACACTCAAGGGCTCCGAACTTTGCTTAGGCCATCTCGGTCTTATTCCTGTAATTCTCTTTCACAGGGCACACACACGCACGCACACACACACACACATATATATATATATATATATATATATATATATATATAGGGAGATGCGTGTGCCTGAACCTACGTGTGTGTGTTGTGTGTGTGTGTGTGTGTGTGTGTGTATTCACTTGGTCTTTTGGATCACGTGTTGGACTCGTGATCGACAGCTATTTCCCTCCTGGAAGAGAGCTCAGAGCTCGTAGGTCCGATCTATGGGTAATGCTATGACCTTGCACACACACACACACCCAACTCCCCGCCCACGAGAGTTGGAGTAACACCCCTCAGCGCTGCGATACTGATATTATTTCAGCCCCGGGCGAGGATCGAACCCGGACCTCCGTAGTGGCAGGCCAGAGCTCTAACCACAGCGCCATGAGAGTGTGTGTGTGTGTGCGCGCGACTAATTGTAATACACAGGATAAGAGGTATGGTCGTGAGAATACCATCTAAGCTTCTATCGATCAAGCTGCTTGTGCGCGCGCGTGCGAGCGTTCGCGCCCGCCGCCTTACCAGCATCCTAGACCAAGGCAGCAGGTGGAACCGTGTACAAAAATCGTAATTACTAATACGAAACAGATTTTCGCATTTCTCTACGAAGAGGTTTCAGATTGGCTGAATGAAATCCCCTGGGAACAATCAAAAGCAAAAACAGTAAGTGTAATGTTTAATATTTCTTACACAAGTACACCCAAAAAAAAAAAAAACTATATAATTGAGCTCTATCTGAGTCGCTATTCACAATCCCGATGTAGTCGTGAATCATCAAATGTATACAAACTATCGCCATTTTGTAATACTTTCAATGACTTGCTCGAATCACACGTTTCATTCTGCCAAGAAAACCCTCTATTAGTGAAAATGTAAAAACAATAATGATTATATATATATATATATATATATATATATATGTGTGTGTGTGTGTGTGTGTGTGTGTGTGTGTGTGTGTGTGTGTGTGTGTGTGTGTGTGTGTGTGTATGTGTGTGAAGACCATTCTGGGACATTTCTCATCTCGTAAATATGAATATCGCCAGGCGATTATATTCAGGCGAGATTTTTTGGGTCAAAAGTTTAAATAGCGTTACCGATCTCGGTACAGTAAGTCTTACAGCATCATACGAGACCAAATACCCATTACACGTATAGCAATACACAAAAGATCACATACAACTACTTGCACGTCATACACATATCTATTTACTAAATATTATTCATTTATTCAACTATAAATATCACTACCAGCTATTCACTTATTGTCACAGGTATTAATGTTATTTCTTTATTTACTAATTTACAAATTCAGTTTGTGTGACAATCGAAAGCCAAGAAGACAGCGAGAGAGAAGTGCAACACGACGCTCGGACAGAGAGGAGAAGAAGGAGGGAGGGAGGGGAGACGAGGAGTAGAGGTGGAGAAACGCGGGTGGCTGGCTGGCCGGACAGCGGGCGTCCGGTGCGGCGCGGCGTGTCGTTATCATCCTCAATGGCACCAGAGGGAGGCGACCGCGAGACGGTGGCCAAACCAGAACGAAGCAGCATCCACCACCACGACCGCCGCCTGTACCTGTACCTGTTGCAGGAATGAACCCGCAATGCTTTCTACCCTTTTTCACGAAGATTGCAGGTGGTCTCTCTTCCTTCTTCAGGTTTGGCATGAGAGAGTACTCTCTGTACCTTTTCTTGTGTGGTGGTGGTGGCTTGAGTACGGTGGTAGGCCGCCTTTCTTTCTTTTCTCAACGCCGTCATCGCCCGTAATAACAGTTCATTCTACTGTAAGACCTTCGACAAGGTGTATTTATTTTCCGACCTTCGACAACAAGGACTTAATCACCTTCTCTAGAGGGCCTTTTCACCGTTTTTCATACTTCCTGTTTTCACTGTGCTCATTTTGCAATTGTATGTGTTATTTACTAATGATCTCAAGAGAGGGAGAGAGAGAGAGAGAGAGAGAGAGAGAGAGAGAGAGAGAGAGAGAGAGAGAGAGAGAGAGAGAGAGAGAGAGAGGGGGGGGGGGAGAAGGAGGGAGGGGAAGAAGAATGGATGGAAGAGGAGGAAGAGAACGTAGTGGGGGAGGAAGAGGAGTAACAGAAGCGGAGGAGGAAAATCTGGAAGAGCATTAGAAGAAGAAGGAGGAGGAAGAGGAAAATAAAAGGAAGAGGAAAAAAAGAGGAGGAGGAGAAAAAGAAAGAAGAGCCTAAATGGATTGAAAACCCTTATTGCCTGCCTGCCTGCCATTCATTTGCAGCAGCAGCAGCAGCAGCAGCACACAGGAGCCACTTTGTCGAAAGGGTTAATGACCCAAGGGAGAAAATAAAACTAAATAAAATAAAATCGACGAGACCAGCGTGACAAGGACGGCCCCGGCGGTGATGTTCCTGCCGGGGCCACCGCCACCACCGCTGCTGCCAAGACCAACCACCACCCTGCCCCCCCACCCCCCCTCCCCGGTGGCATGTGCGACTCGCGCGGTGTCTGCAGGAGGTGCCCCCGAGGAGGAGGTAGCAGCACCGGCAGCATTTCCCTGCTGCCAACATCGCCACAGTTCGAAATGTCTTGGCAACACTGCAGAAATCAGGGACAGAAAAAAGTATATGTATATATGTATACATATATCTGTATACATATATATGTATATATACATATATATACATATGTACATGTACATATATAATATGTATATGTACATGTGTATATATATATATATATATATATATATATATACATATGTATGTATATATATGTATATATATATATATATATATATATATATATATATATATACATATATATGTATATACATATATACATATATTATGTATATACTATATATATATATATATGTATATATGCAAGGTAACCACTTAAGAAAATAAACAAACGGATCAGAGCACTTTCGTATATTACATCTTCTTTGTAATTTACACTGAAGATGTAATATACGAAAGTGCTCTGATCCGTTTGTTTATTTTCTTAAGTGGTTACCTTGCATATATACATATATATACATATATATACACACAGACACACACACACACATATATATATATATATATATATATATATATATATATATACACACATATCGGTCGGGTTACAACCACCGATGTCAATCCCATGGCCGGCACGGACCACGACCGGAATGGTTGCTGCCTCCTTCCCGAAGGGAGAATCCGGTCTGTCCACTCAGAGCCCCCCCCCCCCAACACCCAACTCCATTCAGTCAAGAGAACCGCCCATTTTGAAGAAGGGCCCATGGGTCGTCGTGATGACAGTGGTAGTGATTATAAGAGGAAGAAGATGACGATGATTGTCGTGGTATTGGTGGTTGGTGATGGCGGCGGCATAGGCAACAGTAATGGTCACGATGATCATCACTCTTTATTATTTTCATAAAAATTCTGATGATTATTTAAACTTATTGGTCACACTACTAAAGCGTGGTTCATGCCCCCCCCCTCCCTCTCTATCCCCAAACACACGAGCTCTCAACTCTCATAATGTGTCCAATAATTCATCGAATACTATGAATACTATGGTGAATCACACTTACAGACACACACACACACACACACACACAAAGAGAGAGAGAGAGAGAGAGAGAGAGAGAGAGAGAGAGAGAGAGAGAGAGAGAGAGAGAGAGAGAGAGAGAGAGAGAGAGAGTTCTTAACACACATTATTTCCTATCAAGGGAGAAAATAAATTTTGTGAGGAGGAGGAGGAGGAGGAGGAGGAGCATGTTCTAAATGCCCATGTTGGACAGGGAGGTTTTGGGTCACCGCTGGCAACACGTAACGTTCGGGTCACGAACCCGTATCATCATCGATTCTGGGCGAGAAGGGCGAGCCGTGGGGCCCCTCGCGAAACCTGAACAACCCCGGCAGTATCGAGCAAATCCTTCGTGTAACGTGACGACAACTGGTCACCCAACCACTGCCGTAGGCTCCCTGACCAGGCAGGCGGGTCCTCCTGGTCACACAAGTGGTCAACCATGACCGCACTTGCAGCCGAGGGAGGGAGGGAGGGAGGAGCCCCGGTTCTGCCGCGTGAGGCTGCAACGGCGAGGCGCTTTGTTGCGGTCGAAGGAATCGTCTCCAGCCAGTGCGCTCGGACAGCCTGAGCAAGTGGCAGTCACCGGGAGGAGTTCGGATCAATCTGGTGCAACCGGAGACAGGAATTCCAGGCTGGATATCTGCCCCCTCCCCAGTTCTGTGCGCACGCACGCGCGTGCGAGATCTAACTTCCAACATAAATATTTTATTTGTATGTCTGGCTGTATGGTACGGTACCTCCCCATTTCATAGAAACATAAGCTCCAACAATAACAAACAGGTACACGTGTATACAAATGGGCTAGCAATTTGTGTACAACTTAACTAATGACTAAGATCGAAGCCTAATGGACCACTGGCGTGCGCTACACACACACACACACACACACACACACACACACACACACGCGCGCGCGCGCGCACACACACGATATGAAAAAAGTTTTCCATGCAAATGCGTAAACTCCTGGAATGGCCTAGATAATAAAGCCCAAGCCGGAACTATGTATGAATCTACCGCCGAAACAACGTATGAATTTAACATGAAGTATGATAATTGGAAAACAAGAGACAGGACCTCGCGAGCGTAGCTCCCTTCCTGTGTACTACAATTAGACGCACGCACACAAACAAACACATACACGGCTACGTGATAAACCACAGCTGCCGCCGCAAAGGATACCACATCGCACAGTGGCGCGGCCGGCCATCTGTATGGTGCGGGCACATCCTCAGCATCGTCTCTCACCGCATTAACAGAGATACGAAGCCGCTGTCGTGACAGCTGTCACGTCACGGGGCTACAAATCACAGGATGCTAATACCTACCGTAGGTGACCGTTCGAGTGGCGCTTCTGCCGCTACATCAAAGAATACAAAGTCGTAAAAAGGTGAGAACGCAAACAAAGGCATAAACGTCCGCATCAAATCCACCAGCGTGCGCTAGTGTTGTTGTTCCATCTCTTGCAGACAAAGTGCTTCGCGATGTTGTTGGCTCTCGCGCTAACTGCATTTCGGTCTACAATTTAACTAACTGCTTCCAACAATCCCATTCTGACCGAAAGATAAATGTTGGTGATGATGCTGCTGGACCATTTCATCCATCGACTGCATAGCTTGATGTTTAAGACGATCCCAGTTATACAGTGTACGAACACATACACACACACATAGACACAGGCACACATAGACACAGGCACACACAGACACAGACACACACGGTGTGGACTCTCTTCACTAATGTTATATCGCCCCAACACCCGATCCTCTCTAACAGTACCGTTCAACTCCACCTGGTCGAAATGGAGAGAAAAATAATCGCTATATTGAATATCGGTGTCCTGAATCAAATTTCCTGTTGTATGCCAAAGAATTGTTGACTATTTGTGTGCGCGCGAGCGTGTGTGAAGAGATTGGCCACATTAACACGGCGAGTCGCTAATCCCGCTACTTCAATAGTCCTTTCCCTGATAGTACTTATCATCATAAGTTACCTTTCTTTACTGCTACAACCTATCATAAATGTCAACCATCATAAATAATGACAGCCGGCGACAGTTATGTGAGTTGTCATATACATATCTACGTCACCAGTTGTGAGCCAAGTCGAAGGAATGTGGCGGTCCAACACTTGGAAGGCTAATTGCCAACGGAAATATAACTAATCTAAGAGAAACATTATCTCCCCCATTCTTCCTGCGCGAGTCCATCCCCTCCTCGCATCCTCCGAAGCTGTAGAGGCGTCAGCAGGGCCAATGGGGCTGGGTTAACATAGAATCCACTTTGAATTCATTTTGATAGAATATTCCACCAAAGTTATCTTTCTGTCTGTATTGTTCCAGCAGAGCCTTCGGGGATCATTTTAGTCCTTAAACAGACAGACAGACAGTGCACGTGCACGAGCTGCAACCGTGGCAGCAGCAGCAGCAGGAGCAGCAGCACACATAGAGTACAAGCGTTTGGAAAAGTAAAAAGGAGCCCCTGAATGCAGCAAATACACGGGATCGTGACGTCACGACTCGGTGCAACAGTAGTCGTCCAAAAGCAGTAGGAATATATAAATCACACAGGAAACCGAACGGCGTCGCGCCACTCCAGCAGCAGCAGCAGCAGCAGCTTGGCCGGCGGCTGGCTGGCGGCTGGCTGCACCGCCACCAAGCCAAGACACGCTACAACCGCAGCACAAACCGCATCATCCCCCTCCCTCCCTCCTTGGCGAGCCCATTCTTCCTCCCTCCACCTCATAAACCCCACACTCCTACTTCACCCCCCTCACCCCCTTCCTGCCGCCTTCAAAACACCTGCCGCCCTTCCTTCCTTCCTTCCTTCCCTCCCTAAACCTTTTCGACCTCCCACTACGACAATGACCACAACACTTGGACTGTCTGTTTAAGGACAACCACCACCACCACCACCACCATCCGGGTTCAAAATTCTGCGGCGCCACCTTTAGGTCCACTTTCCGACTCGATGGCGGATGGCACGAGGCGGCGGTGGCCCCCCCCCCTCACCCTCCTCACCTAAGGAGGATCTGGCGTCAGCCAAAACTAACTGGAAAGCGCTCCATTCCAAACATTAACGAAAGCTGTCAACACACCCCAAAATCCATGTGTGTGTCTGTGTGTGTGTGTGTGTGTGTGTGTGTGTGTGTGTGTGTATGTGTGTGTGTTTGTATGTGTGTGTGTTTGTATGTGTGTGTAAATACTTCTCCTACTACTAATTGGTATATTGAGATAGCAGTGATACACTGACAATATACAATTTGTAATGATTGTAGGACAAGTCCAATTGAAGTAACTAATGTGCTGCATGGGGATGCCAGGTGCCGCTCTATACTGCAGCAACAGAGAGAAGGAACAGGTCGGGACCATCTGTGTGTGTGTGTGTGTGTATGTGTGTGTGTGTGTGTGTGTGTGTGTGTGTGTGTGTGTGTGTGTGTGTGTGTGTGTGTGTGTGTGTGTGTGTGTGTGTGTGTGTGTGTGTGTGTGTGTGTGTATGTGTGTGTGTGTGTGCGCGCGCGCGAGTACATTTACATTCAGGTGTTTCCCTACTTGTGGTCCTAAGTGTTGCAACAAACCGTAATCTGGTGGGAGTTAGTGGATGCCAGACGATTCTATCCAGTAATGAGAGGTGACCTCCTCCTCCTCCTCCATGAGGAGGTTCAAAAAGAGCAGCACACCGTGAGTATGGGATAGATACTTCCACAAACAAGTTGAAAATCCCCGCTCGCTACATACAACCAGGATGACCAGATTTCTCAAATGGGAATATGCTAGACAGCAGCTGAAATTATGCTAAATTGGCAAAAAGCAATTCAAAATATTTCATTCTTCTGAATAACTTCGGTTCCTGTTATATTTCTTGATTAATGCATAATAATTTCTGGGAACAATATGCTAAATTTAGCATAATTATGCTATATGTGGTCACCCGGTGGAAACTTGGTGTTCGAATCCTTGGAGAGGTACTACACGAGAACGGAGCGTAGGAGAAGATAACAATGATCCGCATTTCCCTTTCCTGTACTGTGTCACATCATACAAGTGTGTCTACTGTGAAAATGTTGCAAAAGAGATGACGCAACTGCATTCCATCTTTCGTGTGTCATATTCAGCATATATGTAACCCAATATATATTTATCTTCGCGTTACACAAGGTCGCTGCATCTTGACAAGCACAGCAAAACACTCGGGGGGGGGGCAATAACCATCTGCAGATAAGATAGAAGGAATCCTGTCAGGTGCAATGAAACCCGAGTGTATACCGTAATGCTGAGATTACCAATCTTCAGGTATATTTCATAAGCCCGGATTTATGTATTTATCTATTTCCTAGACCTGATATACAGTTCCAAATCAATTGAGCAAACGGGGATGACCCATCCTGTGGGGATTATGGTAATACTTTCGGCTGAGTCCACGAAAGCTGACGCGAGTTGAAAACAGGGTGGTGATGACGACGACCCTCCCTACGAATCGAATCGTTTGGAAAAAAAAACTCTGCTATTTCACAGTACCAAAATTAAGCTCTAAGATTTGGTAACATTACAGCTTGGCTGCTTCCATGCAACTAAAGTTGATGTGCTCGACAGGCAGGATGCAGCATACAAGTTGTCGCATCTGCGACGTCAGCCAAAAATGAGTTAGACACGAGCTGCAATATAATGCTGCCTACGACCAACAATAAAGACGGGAGTGGAACGCAATGCTCGTCAAGTGGGCTTGCACTAGAACACACACACATACACTAAGTTAATTAACTGATGCATCAACAAAACCCAAATCCCGTTAAGTTACTCCAATGTAGTAATCCCACCTTTCTTCTTTTCAGACACCAGTCTACCCCCCCAAAAAAAAAAAAAAAAAAAAAAAAAAAATCTTTCCTCATACATATTTTTCCGACATTTTCCCGAATCCTATTAGATCACGACATTGGGAGATAAATATATGAACACTTATTCCGGCTACTGTAGCGTCCATTCCATTCGAACAAGGACATTGCCACATTTCGTGAGTCCAGCCCCTGGAACATAAGCTGCCCCCTCACGGCCTGAAACACAGGCCGGCTCCCGACCTGTAGCACCGGGTTGATCCACCACCACCACCACCATCCCCACTCGTCTTGCACCTAACGGCAACACAGGACGGTCTGTGCCACCACAGGCCAGCGGCACCTGCCGTTTCCTGCCCGGATAATTGCGCCCCTCACCCCAGTAGCAACAATCCCTTTCTCAGACACATCGAACGGGGGGGACCCAACAACAGTTCTTTCTCAGTAAGTGTGGTAGGTGTAGTAGATGTGATGGCGGTATTGGTGGGGTGATAGTGATGGTGGTAAAGGTGGTAGTGACGGTGGTGATATGGTGGTGTTGGTGGCGGCAATGGCAGTGATAATGAGAGGTGGTAATGGTGCAAAGAAAGCCGCCCGCTCAAAACGCGGGTCGACCCCACGGCAGAGAAAACTCGGGATGGGTCGATGTTCAAGGGAAGGAAGGAAGGAAGGAAGGAAGGAAGGCTGGGAGGCGCGAGGGTGACATAGTGAACACCGATGGCGTTGGAAGGTCGCGGGTGACGAGGGTGGGCGTAGGCGGAGGGGGCGTGTGTGTGGGCGGGGGTGGGGGTGGGGGGGAGATGGGCGTAGTGGAAGACTAGGCCAGTGCTACGCAACCAGTGTGCGCCTTTAAGGTCGGCAGTGGGCCGCAGCTTCACATCGCCCTCCTCGCTTCGTATAAAACAGCTCTACATTAAAGCGATGGATATGGCGCAAATACTTCACCATGACGTGTTTAACATAACTAAAATTCACCGTGACTGTTCCAAATGTGAAACTCGTCGCTCCTCTCCCTCTTCTTTCTTAATGAAAAAATAGATTTTTTCTAAACGTCTTCTTCACGGTAATATTAAATTAAGCGCACCGTCCAAGAACAAATGATAACAAAGTATTGTCAAGAAAAGGAAGGTTGTAGGGGACGAGACGACATCCAGACGAGAATAAAAGTCAGCAGCACCGAGTAGAGCGACCAAAGAAGCAAGCCCAAAGCTCCAAGGCTCCTCAAGCCCAATTCCCAAAACCCAGAAAGCTCAAGCCCCAGAAGGCCCACATCACAAAGTCTAGCCCCAAGGTACGAGAGTCGGCTCAAGCTCCACGACGACATGCTCCTGGGCTAAGGCCCAAGGTAGCCCAAGAAGTCCCATAACCCACGGCCCCACCGGCTCAAGCCACATGGCTGGGAGCCCATGACTATGGCCTAAGCTCATGCCCACGGCCCAAGATTCAAGGCTTAGATCCAGGACTCAATTTCACAAGATGACGTCTTCTCTGGACCCTGGCAAGGCTAACAGGTCCAACAAGATGGCGGTTGGTGGGGCCGATCCGGAGGAGGGACCCAGGGGTCTTCGCGCCATGGGGAGAGAGAGAGAGAGAGAGAGAGAGAGAGAGAGAGAGAGAGAGAGAGAGAGAGAGAGAGAGAGAGAGAGAGAGAGAGAGAGAGAGAGAGAGAGAGAGAGAGAGAGAGAGAGAGAGAGAGAGAGAGAGAGAGAGAGAGAGAGAGAGAGAGAGAGAGAGAGAGAGAGAGAGAGAGAGAGAGAGAGAGAGAGAGAGAGAGAGAGAGAGAGAGAGAGAGAGAGAGAGAGAGCGGGAACGGAGAGGGAGGGACCCCTGCAAGATAAACACCGCAGGCGACGGTGACGAAGGAGGACGACCAAGACGCAACAAGAGGAGCGACCGCAGGAGCTACGATTAGCCCCTTACAGAGTCCTCCTGATTTATAAGTTCCCTGGCGAGGAACTTTGGGGGTGACCTCTGGGCAAAGGGGCCCTTGATAGATCCCTAGGGACTCCATCCCTCAATATTCAAGGGATAAAAAATATAATCAGGAAGAGTACAGGTATTCTTTAGCATTGAGACAATACACACGACGCCCCCTGCGCCGCCTCCTAGTTCCTCTGACACGTCACCACATATCATCATATCTAATCTCGAAAACTGGTGTGCCTCGAATATGCAACTCCACCACCCACCCCCGTTGCTGCAACAGACTGTTCCATTTATCTAGTAACCCAGCAGGAAAATATAAAACTGGTTTCATTTTTCCCCCCGCTATCTACCCGGCTTCAAGTTCAAAGCCTCCTCCAGCCTCGACCTCTGATCGTTGAATCATTATTTTCATCGAAAACTTCCTTTCCTTTATTGCACTTTGGAATACTTACACACAATGTGTGTGTGTGTGTGTGTGTGTGTGTGTGTGTGTGTGTGTGTGTGTGCATAAAACTATTATATCCGTCGCGACCGGGTATAAGAAGATTGGAGCCTACGGATCGTAGTTGGCAGTCTGTCAGCTTCGATTCCTGCATACAAGTATCGTATGAGTTATCATACTTTTTATACACTTGGCTAGCACAGTGGTAATAGATGGGTTTCGTAATCTTGATGGCCCGGGTTCGAGACTCGGGGAATATTTGTATGGCATCACTGCACATTAGAAATTTATACATACACAAGAATATATATATATATATATATATATATATATATATATATATACATATATATATATATATGTATATATATATGTACATATATGCATATATATATATATATATATATATATATATATATATATATGTTCTTGCGTGACTTACTCGAATTCTACAACATGGTTATCTCGAATTATGACAAAAGAAACAACATAGATTTAATATATCTAGACTTTGCAAAAGCTTTTGATACCGTCCCACATGAAAGACTACTTACTAAATTAGCTTTACACGGAATAAGTGGTAGCCTATTAGGTTGGACTAGTAATTGGTTGAATGGTCGAAAACAGAGAGTTGTTTTAAATGGAAAAACTTCTGGATGGAAAAATGTTACAAGTGGAGTTCCTCAGGGTTCCGTTCTTGGACCACTTCTAATCATAGTATATATAAATGATATAGACCATGGACTAAAATCTACTGTTTCCAAATTTGCTGATGATACAAAACTGTGCGGAGTGGCAAATGATCACTCAAACCAATTAGATATTCAAGAAGATTTAGATCAATTACAGCAATGGTCTGAAAAGTGGCTAATGAAATTTAACACAAGTAAATGCATGGTAATGCACATAGGTAAAAATAACAGTAAGTACGATTACAAGTTATTTGGAAATTCGTTAACAAAAGTGGATAGTGAAAAAGATCTCGGCGTAATTATCAGTAACGACCTCAAATCATCCAAGCAGTGTATTTCAGCCTCTGAGAAAGCAAATAAGATTCTAGGACTGATTGCGCGATCTTTTGATTTCAAAAGTCCATTACTCATTAACAAGCTATATAAATCGTTAGTTCGTCCACATTTGGAATATGCTGTTTCCGCATGGTCACCGAATCTCATTAAAGACATTGACAGACTGGAAAAAGTACAACAGCGAGCCACAAAACTGATTCCAAATATCAAAAATAAATCATACGAAAATCGACTAAAACACATGAATCTGTTTTCCCTAAAAAAGCGTAGACTCAGAGGTGACTTGATACAGGTCTAAGATTTTAAAGGGAATTGACATCAAAAGTGACCAAATTTTCACATTGAATGAGAATCAGACAAGAAACAATGGTCTCAAACTGTCCGGAAATAGATTCAATTTGGAAGTAGGTAGAAACAACTTTGCCAACCGTGTAGTTAATGAATGGAATAAACTTCCTGCACAGGTAGTGCAATGTAGTTCAGTTCGAAGCTTTAAGAATCATTTAGATAAACACCAAAGCAAGATGCTGTAATGATTATAATCTATTTTTTATTATTTGTTTTTGTTTTGTTATCATTTGTCTGTCTGATTTTCATTTATTATTAGTTATATGTCAATTCATTATTATTTACTATTTACCTGTTTGTTTATTATCTAACTATACCTATGCATTTATTTATGTATTTTATTTGTTATTTACATTATTATAGTTTTTATCTATTCTTTTATTATTTTTTTTTTCGCATCCGACCTAGATATGGACCAAAAGGTCGGCATGCTCCGCCTTTGTAATCCTTTGTGTGTGTTTGTGTGTGTGTGCGTGTATGTATGCGGAAAAAACACCAAGGAATAAGATAATCTCATGACCAAGCGCTTTCGTCTATTCAGACATCCTCAGGGTACATAGAAATGAAAAAGGGCACAAGAATATATACACAGAGTATAAGGCAAGGAAGGGAACCGGGAAAGGTTGTGAGGCTCTATTGTCGACCTGACCCGTTCGCGGCAGCGGACGTTTGGGCCACTACCTTTTTCACAATAAAATTCTCCAGTTTGTACATACCATGACTTAAATTTAAGTTATTGACAAATGTATCTTTGATCAGACTGGATTCTATTATATTTCTAGTCAAATATGACTTATCTAATTGTTAAAAATAAGTCATATATATATATATATATATATATATATACATACAATATATATATATATATATATATATATATATATATATATATGTGAATAATTCGCTAGTGGACAGCGACATCAATCATACAATCCATGACCGTCGCGCAGAGGTCATGGATTGTATGATATATATATATATATACACACACATACGCACATACATATTTCGTTTCCCCCAGGTCCCAACGCCACTCGTGATGTACAGTATATATACATGTATACCATCCTTTTCCAACCTTAAAGGGTGTAGCCTCTCCTAGAGCACACGCTCTTCATGCAGCACACATTAAGCCCCCACTTCTCACCCCCCCCCTTGTTGCATCTCAGCCCCTCGTACATGAGGGGCCATCTCTGCCCTCTGCCGCACTCTTCAGGTCGAGGACAAAGCACAGGATGATGACATGTCGACGACCTAGTGCCCCCCCCCCCCCCACACACACACTCTTCTTGCAAGGGTCACGGGCAAAGCATACGACACACAATTATTTTAAGACGTTTTTGTTTTTAACCTTTGTCAGTTCTGAATGGTTTAGGCCAGTCCAATGAAAGAGGTGCCATGTGGGTGAGTAACAGGAATAGGGGGGGGGAGGAGGAGGAGGAGCCAATGACTAAACGAGCGCTTCATGTCATGAATGGCTGGAGATAATGAGGAGACAGGAGCGCGGATGCCAAAGAAGACAGCACCTGGTTAAAATGCAAAGCAGAGCATCATGCATACTGAAGAGGGCGAGTGGCATAAATGAGTGAGTAGGTAAAAAATTCTCTCAGATATTATGACACGCACACACGTAATCAAATAAGCGTGCGCGCGCGCACACACAAACACACGATTATGGAGACTACTGATGGAATGGGAGAGCCGGATCCAACCTCACCACCGCAGCGGTAGTAGTCCTTATGGCAGCCAGCCAGCCCATGCATGCTACGGGAATTACTTTCAGGCAGACACGCAAACCGATCATCCGCCCCCCCCCTCCCGAGTCCCAATTCGTAACGGAAATTACTCTACGATGCCCTGAGATAGACTACGCATTGATGTGCCGGCACTTTGAATACCTACCATGCGTTCATCAAGCATTCACCTCTTAATTTATTTCGTTCCACGGCAAGTGACAATTTTCCTCTCGTTCGGGATGCTGCTGCCGCTCCATCTTATAATAGCCACGTCCAACACTCGAGTATCATGTAGTCTCTGCAGACACTGTATGCGCTCATATGATGGACAGGAATACATCAACGTGGTACCCCTTTGGCAGCAAAGGAGTTCAAATGTTATTGTAACATAATATATAATATTATAAGGACTATATAAATTATACTAAAGTTAAAATGTTAAGATAATATATATACACCATGGCAATATAACGACGGACTCTTCTTTCCCTGGCCGCCCGCCCGGTGGCTGCTGTCACTTCCTTTTCTGTGGCTGCCGTGGCCACACACACCATTTTATCATTCCTCCTCGTGACACTGGCGCAACATCAAAGGGATGATGCGTGGCACCAAATACAGAATTACTGTAATTTCTCGTCTTTTTTCACAGAACTAAGTATGAATTATCCTCGCCGTGCCCCGTAAATCATGTTCGTTCGTCATAATTCACAGTCACCACGAGAAAAATCTTTGGAGCCACAAAACTCAGGCCGGTGGTTGGTTCCATTTCTCGGCGTGGCTTTATAAGCCATTCGGGAAAAGTCAAGTTTTATCCCATTTTCTCTTCAGTTTATGTTCGTGCTCCTTCCTCATTCATGCCTGATGCATGTAGTCCCCATATGATGTATTGACCGCATAAATTTTACACTCAACATTTTATGAACTTAGGGACATCCCTACGGACGGTCACGCAACATTATATGACTGGAGATCTTTCTCTCTCTCTCTCTCTCTCGAAAAAAAAAAAAAAAAGTTAATTAAAAATAAATAAATAAAAATAAATGAATAAATAAGAATATATAATAATGATAATAATGATGATAAAAGATAAAAATAAAAGAAAAACCAATAAAATACATAATCAAATAAGATAAAATCAAAGCAAAAGAACACTGATCTCTTTTAACTTTGACTAACCCCACTCTCTGCTGCCGATTTTAAATATCTACAATAACACCTTTATGATTAATTTCTTCGTAGCGATATCGCCCCCGAGGATAGAATCCCTGGTTATGATCGACGAAATACTATAACTAGCCAATACATCCTTCATTTACGTGAGTGAATTATATGGCCCAAACGCCCATCTCCCTTCCTTCCTCTAGCGCTGTTAAATCCAGGATTTCACTCTCGTCTAGTTTGTTCATTTTCAAAGAATCTACAATAATGGACGAATAAGATGTAACTGAATGCAAGCACTTCCAACGCCTACCCTACATTTCTTTCGTAGCCAACATTCCTCCATCTCAGTGACGTCAGTTAGGTTCGATGACGTCCTAACATTCACGTAAGGTCACAGTCGACTGGGGGGTCCGGCAGATGGCGCCATTCCACAAGTGTATATAATATGTGGCATCCGAACTATGTACACATCTGCTCGGCTTGGAGACTTCAAGGTGGGTCCGGCGCTGGACGCCCGCGGCGGCAAGGGCGGAGGAAAACCTCCTAGCATACATACCCGGGGTCTGATCTGGGCGGAGTCTGCCCTGCCCTGCCCTGCCCATGTCCAGCCCCGGCCTGCCCTTTGTGGCAACCTTCCTTCCTTCCTTCCTTCCTGCCTGCCTCGGTGGCCCTGACTGGCAACTAAGCCTCCCTCTATCTCGGCGGTTCTCAGTCCGCTTTCTCACGGATTCCATACTTATGCAGTGTTGCTCCTTGCCCTCCAGAGAAGACCACGGGCTAATACAGAATGGTATCGATCAATATCCCACTAAATACGACTAGATTTCGTTCTGTGGCCTCCTGGGGGTGGGGGCTACAGGTTGAGGACAATGACTCCATCCCCTTCAACACGATAGAGACGACGTACTGCTCTTGGCGCGGCAGAAGGGCAGGCCGGGTCTTGAAGAAGAGACCCTCGACCGAGACTCCCTTCAGCACACGGCAGTCCCCCTCGGCCGAAATAAGGCATACCAAGCACGACACCATTCTGAAGGAGCAATATTCGCTGGAGGATAACTGCGGAGGAGCTGGAGACCGCTGCTGCCGCCGCCGCCTCCACAACACAGTCCGCCAGAGCTCGCTTTGCCTCGCTTAGCCTCGCCCAGCTCGTTGGCATTCAGTTGGCGCGGCGTAGCGCCCAACAGGTTTGTGTGGGGCGGATGGGTGGGGGTGGGGGTGGGGGGAAGGGAGGGAGGGAGGGAGGGGAGCAGGCAGGAGAGACTAGGGCGGTCCAGTCGTTCTACCTTAGCAGATTATCCAGACGGGGAATTAGCATTATTGATGAATAATAAAGGCGAGATCTAAATAAACATACGCTCATTAAACAGGCATCTAGACTGATGGGTATGTGAATATATATATATATATATATATATATATATATATATATATGTGTGTGTGTGTGTGTGTGTGTGTGTGTGTGTGTGTGTGTGTGTGTGTGTGTGTGTGAAATGCATACCATTTATACAAGTCTACAGGCAAATTAATGGCCGCCATTGACTGGATTTGAAATACTTCAACTGGTAAATATGTCAATGTAATGCTAAAGAAAAAACAAATATATTCGTACATGCAAAAACTTGACAGGAAATAAGATTTGAGATCACTTTCTGTGACCAAATTCCCAAATGCTACGCAGGATTTTCTGTGGAGAAAACGGGCGTGAAAATGCAAGATGAAAGTTCAAGTGATGGGCAGAAAATTGCTAACGCCCAGGCAGTCGCCTGTGCAGTGCGAGACAAAAGAAGAGGTGCAGAACCTCCTCAGTGCCACTATGCAAATACCAATAGCAAAGCTTTCGCTGCAAAGAAAACATCTCCACATTTTTCCCCCTCTGTGCCCTTATAATCTCATAAACAAAAACGCTACTTTCCACTGTACCACCTGCAATTACCCCAACACAACAATATCTAGAACACAGAGATCTTGTATATCCACGTTTAAATCCCACATGAGCGACAGGACCTCAGTCCCCCATTGTGCATCTTCCTTTTAGCCTGTGACCAGTGACCACCTTATTTGGGCAACGCCGCCTCCTCCTCTGTGCCTCCACTCTGGGGGTCGGTGGGGGAGGAGGGGGTGGGGGTGGGGGGGGCAGGTGAGAGGAGATCACACAAAGAGATGCCGACCGCCGGCTGGGTCACAGGGTCTAACATGGGAGCAAGTAAGTGCCACTTGCCCAGGCTCTTCAATTAAGACCAGGAAGAGACTCTTTCTATTCAATTTCAGTGCCTCCTGTCTTTTCTCACCTCGTCCTTTCGTCCGTTACAGGGTTACGTATATTTCATTCTGTCAATCGTCAGATCCCTAACTTTTACCCCTAATTCGTTTGCGTAAACGCATTTGCGACAAATCCTGGGTGACAAAACATCAATACCTCTATCATTTCTCAGCAACTTGCCATAAAAAAAACTCAATCAATCCATCCGTTATCCCTGGTCTCTCTTGAAGAAAACCTGCAGCCCTCTGGTAACCGGCAACAATTACTCTTATGGCAGCGGCACAACTTTTCTTGCTAGCATGCTATTTGCTTATGGTACTTCGTTTGAGTACAAACGACTTCGGTTACGATCTTTGTTTTTTCAAATTTCCCAAATCTCAAATTACTCTTGCGTTATATTGTGAGAAGCTGAATGACGAGCTGAAAGAAGTTAAATCTGAAATATATATATATATATATATATATATATATATATATATATATATATATATATATATGTATGTATGTATTAGACACATTGTTGAGATGTTTTAGCGGAAGTCTAGAATATTGTAACCGAAGTCGTTTCTACTCCAACGAAGTAGCATGTTAGCCTAGTGTGCCGCCACCTGTAACCGAACTCCAAAGACACTCGGCGAACAAGTCTAATACATTAATCATTATAAGGCGGAGCGAGATTGTCCACAAGGAAGGAAGCGCCAGATCACTTTAGTCCATAACAACTACAATCACTTTCTTATGAAACAGACGTTCGATTCATTACTATTATCATTGTTCATTATCAATATTATCATCATTCATTATCATTTGCTGTGATGCATGGAAAGGAGTGGGTGGGGGATGGAGGACTATGTGTGAAATAAATTATTTGACGCAGCCCGAAGGGATTTCTCCCCGTCTTCTATTTTCCTGTATAAGGGGACGTAGGGGGAGGGGGGTCGCCGATTTAATGAAACGGCCTTGCTGTGGATGTGCTGTGTCTTGCTACATTGCTTCTGACCCAGGGCGATGGGCGATATGCAGGGATGACCCGTCATCCAGGAGGAGCCAAGATAAGGAGGGAGGGAGGGAGGGAGGGAGGGGGGTGAATGGGAGTGATGTATGTGGGAATAGAACGGGTGGGAGTGGATTTTATGCCTTTTGTTTTTTAGCTACCTCCCTTGTATGGGGGGAAAAGCCCTTAGTACCCATAATATCGGAATCTCATAATATGAGAAGAGAACTATCGATCCACGAATTTTACTGCTCCAGCTGCATGTTCTTGCTAATTCGTTGTGCGCCAATTAGGACGCGAGATCAGTCATCCGTGACCAATCACAAAGCTCCCTTCTTTCATTCTTCTTCTTCTTCTTGCCTCCTGCGCTTGCTTTCCCTTGGCGATCTCCATACCGACGGGTCTGCGAGCGGAATCAATAGGTCAGCTTTGTACAAAACGCATAGAAAGACGTCAAAGTGACGTTCAGAGTGTCGTAGCTCGGGGGGGGGGGGAGAGGGAGGAGGAGGGGGAGGAGGGGGAGGAGGGGGAGGAGGGGGAGGAGGAGGAGGAGGAGGAGGGGGAGGAGAAGGGAGGAGGAGGAGAGAAGTCAAACACGTGTCACACCAATGGCGTCCAGAGGGCCTCGCTAATCCCATCGATACGGAGACTCAGTTCGAACGCTCCTTCCCTTCACCGCCAGAGAGAGACGAACGATCTGACGAACCTGAAAGGTGAATTCTGCCCTGGATTGCGTCACCTCCGCGCTCGCTCGCTCAAGGGGCCAAATGCTTGCCAAGGGACACCAAGTCCTTTTTCGTTACTCTTATTAAACTTGATTGTCACTGCACGAAAAATGTGTATATGGTTCTTATACTTTAAAAAAAATTTACTTGCTTGTTATGTGACACTCAGTATGTGGCACCCTGGTGATTAGCGACGACATCCTTATCCCCCTTCGAATAATTGAAGGAAACCGTGTCACCACAAAATAAATTACTATTACATAATCAAGGTAAAAATGTGCGGCCGTGTAAACGCCTCCTTAGACTTGCACTCTAATTGAACTGCCGCGGTTGAAACCGCTAGTGTGAACAGGGCACCTCTCGACTGGGGAGTACTGATTGCCAAGGGCCCTTCGCTTCTGAAGAAGTTAATCAAGACGAGTTTGGCCGCTGCGCTACCTGCTACCTGCTACCTTCTATCAAGCACCTTCACCTTCTAAAGGATGTCCCCCTCCAACCGCGATCTCAGAACGGCCCTACCCACATCAAGTTTCTACAGTCCGAGGCTTAGGTCGTCCCATTTAGTTCGTTCAGCCGTAATGGTCCACTGCAGGACCAACCTACCCCTTGAGGTACGATACAGCCCCTGTACATCACTACGGTGGCTTTAATCAGGCTTGGTAGGGTTATATGGACGGGCGGTCATGCCTACATACAGAAATACAAAGTCCACAATACAAATAGGCAACAGGAATAGAATAAAGAAATTACATATAAAAATATACAACAGAAGTTGTAATGGTCTCGAGACAAACTGGTCGAATTTAAAAACGACACTTTCCAGGAGCTGTTCTGGGTCAGGCAGGGTCGGGTCAGAGCGAACAAGCGAGACCCCGTGGTCTAGCGAGTCGAAGATACTTCAACCTTCTCCAACTCATCGGCGGTACCGCCCACCACCTCCAGCACTCTTTCCGCCGTCAAATCACTATGGAAGACTATTTCGTTCTCTCAACAATTTTCACAGAATGTCATTTGATATTATGCTGGAGCAAAATCATTTTCCTCCGGCATATCATCAGATTCCTTCCCAAAAAATGCGGCTGACTGCAAATCTGCTCCAACAGTCGGGAGGGAAAATGACCCATTTTGATGATCATGTCTTTAGTGGTGTCGGTTCTGGTTAGCTTATTCCGAAAGTAGAACAAATATGGGCGGGGAAGGCTGGCGACGCGGGATAGACACGGTCAATTTTATTGTGCAATATTCCGTATTCTACAATATTATTGACAGTGTAGAGATGGTAATGAAGAAATCAAACACAGAGGCCAAACACGTATGCCTCGATACCATCCGAACACCGTCAATAATATTGTACAATATGGAATATTGAGCATTATGATTGACCGTGTAGAGCCCGCTTTACACAGTAATTTTTTCCTCTCTCTTGTCATATAAGGAGTACCAATGAAGTTAATATATTCTTTCAAGGAAGGCGGCCAAGTACTGGGTGTTCATTTACATGTAGGTATAGTCTCCACTGCGTCTTATACGACAATAAAACCATGAAGGGATGAGTCAAGTGTAACTCATACATATACCAAGGCTTTTTCCCCCCTTACCAGGGGGGTAGCCAAAAAGGACAAGCCACAAAAATATTCCCACCCATTTCATCCCCGAAAACACTCCACACCCCTCCACCCTCCCTCCCATCTTAGCACCTCCTAGATGACGGGTCATCCCTGCACCCTGTCCACTGCCCTGGGTCAGAAGCAGTGTCGCAGGACACAGCACATCCACAGCAAGGCCGCTTCATTAAATCGGCGACCCCCCCTCTCCGTCCCCCCATATAAAGGAGAGGACGGGGAGAAATCCCTTCGGGCTGCGTCAAAAAGTTTTGCTCACACACACTACCTCACCCCCATTCCCCCGTCCAATCCACCTCATGCATCACAACATTTTCCATATACAACCATTCTCCATTCACCCCTGTCTTCTGTCCTCTCCCGTCCTTCCTCAACAGACATTCCCCTCTTCCCCAAAGCCCCCTTCACCCCATCCATCCATCTCATCCTAGGACGTCCCCTCATGTTCACTCCCTCCACATCTGCCTTCCATACCTCCTTTACTAGTCTTTCTTCACTCATTCTTTCCATGTGTCCAAACCATCCTAATACTCTTTCATCCACCCTATCTCCCAGCTCCCTTTCCACCCCTGTTCTCCTCCTCATACATTTCATTAACTCAAGAGGGAAATACCCTCCTTAATTAAACGAGCCGCCTCTGCTCGGGGATGTTTAAACCTTCGTCTTATCATCGTGGAGTCTCGTATGTCATAACATGTCTACAGGAACCCCTTACCCCCACAATTTTCCATTTAACTGTTTGGTACTTATGTCCCTTCACTCGGCCACGCCCCTTCCCTCCAAGGGGAAGAAGGCCTTTGCTATAATTATGCACACTTGATGGAGGACATCTACCCGAGTTAAGATATTGGTTTTGAGAATTGAGGACTTGACTTCTTTGGTGACAAGACCACGTGATTAATGTGGAGAGCAGAAGCGGTTTTTCAGGTTATCTTTACACGTAACCGGTTTGCGAGAAGACGGTTTTAAAAAAAAAAAAAAAAATATATATATATATATATATATATATATGTGAGGTGGCAAAATGAAAAGTTAAGGCTAGAGTAGTGAGTTTATTCAGAGCCAAACTCACTACTCTAGCCTTAACTTTTCATTTTGCCACCTCACCTCTACAGTATATCTGTCAATCTTTACTTACATATAATATATATATATATATATATATATATTATATATAATGTATAAATGTATATATATATATATATATATGTGTGTGTGTGCGTGTGTGCGTGTGTGTGTGCCTGCGTGTCTACACGACACAAACACATACATCAGAAACACACACACACTATCTGGGTTCCGCTGTGTTTTTTCTGGGCCATGGGGAAACTGTCTCACAACCATATGGGGCCTATCTATCTCTATTCCGATAAACGCTTTGCCATGGTCCCTCGCCATCATGCAAATTTTGGCTCCAGCACCATGATCCTTTTATCAAAGCCCAAAAATATGTTCTTATACTCTCCATCCACCCTGAGGTCGGTCCACACGTGGCGTCGCTTTCCAGCCAATTGTTTTCATTCAGCTTAGAATGCCTGCTGCTGCTGCCCCCCCCCTCCTGCTGTCACGTCATCACTTTTCCTTCTTCTTTTCTTCATTTTATGCGATTCTATCCTTGCGGAGAAAGTCGCACCGAGAGGAGGCCAAGTCACGACGGTAGCAAGGGGGCAACATTTGGTGTGTGTGTGTGTGTGTGGGGGGGGGGGGCTGAACCAAGATATAAAGGATAAGGTGAGACAATATTATTATTATTCTTTGTCTGTGTGCGCGCGCGCGCGCGCGTGTGTGTGTGTGTGTGTGTGAGAGAGAGAGAGAGAGAGAGAGAGAGAGAGAGAGATGGGAGAGGGAGGGAGGGAGAGAGGAAGGTATATATATATATATATAATATATATATATATATATATATATATATATATATATAGAGAGAGAGAGAGAGAGAGAGAGAGAGAGAGAGAGAGAGAGAGAGAGAATGGGAGAGGGAGGGAGGGATATATATATATATATATATATATATATATAGAGAGAGAGAGAGAGAGAGAGAGAGAGACTTGACTGAGAACTAAGGAGAAAACTTTTCTCCTTAGTTATCCGCCTGGCCCAAGGGCGCGCCGAAACTGGTTCCCTTCTTCTTCTTCTTGCTGTCGTCATTAACGGAATCACAACAAAGCTCAAATAAGTTCGAGTCTAACAGCCACTTCACAAAGTCCATCTGGGTAACTAGACAAAGACTTAGCCTTAGAGTGTTCTGGACCCTCCCAAGAACATCTCAACCATGTGTGTCTAACATTCGTATTTTAGGTTTAACTACTTCTCATAGTTTGTGCTCATTCGGCTTATCAATACAGGAGTCAAAGGTCATTTGGGAATTTGAAAAACTAAAGATTACAACCAAAATCTTTTGTACTCGAACTCGTAAAAGCTGACGGCAATCTGCCCAGTGTGAAGCGGCCCCAAGGTTTGATGTCCCCACTTGTCGAGGTCTTTTTTTTCCGTGCATTTTTTAAAATGCTCGGAAAGACACACAAACTTCTAAAAAACTTTGCTTTTCCTTAAACTTAGAATGATGGAACAATTTTCTTTTCCTATGGAAAATATCGTTGGGATACACTAAGCCAATACTAATTTATTGCCGGAGACTGTAAGATATTTATTATATTGGTGTGTGTGTGTGTGTGTGTGTGTGTGTGTGTGTGTGTGTGTGTGTGTGTGTGTGTGTGTGTGTGTGTGTAAAAACATATGATTCCGGCTGGTGGCTGTCACCATATCTTTAGATAGTGTTTATTTTTTTTTTATAAAGAAGAGAATAAGGACAATATCTATTGCTGCTGCTGCTACTGCTGTAATTTAAAATAAGGCATATTCCATGAATGCCTAACCTGCGCACAGATAAGGCCAGAGGATTTGCTTAGTCTTCGAACTCACGAAGATATGGGTCACCCTGTAGATTCTCAACGGCATTCTGGGCCGTTGCCAAAAAAGGCCAAAGGGCCAGAGGAGCGTTGGGGGAGGGGGGGGGGGGCAGACAAAGCTGCAGCAGCCAGCGCACGGGGCTACGTCATCAACCGGCCCGTGACGTCATGTCGCGCAGGGGGGGTCGTCTCGTAGTTTCATCTCGGATCCAGTCACCCCTGCAGTAGAGGAGGAGAAGGAGGAAGAGGAGGGAGGAGGAGGAAGAGGAGGAAAGAATAGCTGTAGCAGTAGTAGAAGAGGAAAAAGGAGAAATATAAGAAGAAACGAATACGCACATTTTTTTACCCAACTGATAACATGGAATCCTCACGTGACGTTTACTGAACATTCTACAGATGTGACATCATCACTGTGACGCGAGGCAGAGTCCATTTTTCTACGTTTCTCCACTCAAACGAAAGAGTTCAAACAACAGAGAAAGAACAATATTATCTTCTCAATGCACAATATGTACTTAAAATTAATTTAAAATTTTCACTATATTTACCAATCTAACTAGTACTATTACTACTACTACCTAAGTCAGATAATTAGCTCATCTAATTTTTGAAATATGACCACCCCACCCCACTACCCCAAAGTTATATTTGCAGGAGAAAGAGATGATGAGATGGACGGCTTCGTACCAGGTGAGGATGGTTTATTTGCCCCCCCCTCACCCCCCTCTACACTCTGGCTTCTGGGTGGGAGGAGGGCACCTTCCGGGACGGGCAGGGCCGGGGGGGACAAGGGAGGAGTCCCTGGCGGAGGTTTCTCTGGCCCTGCCACTAATAATGAGGTCGCGGATACAATCTATGTCCTACATTCTGGAAAAATAAATAAATTGAAGAAGAAGAAGAATAGAGCCACTGGATCCCCGGGCTACCAGCCTCCTTCACGAATCTCCCTCCACGATTTTAGAGAACTGTGCTCAGTAGGCTTCCGGGAGGAACAGAGCCGAAGGCAGCCACCGGTCGACTGCTGATGCCGACACCTGGCGACTGTCGAAGACTCATTTGTGGGGCAGCAGTCGGAGAAGCCATGTCTATGTACGAAGTTCGCATCATCAAAAAACAATTTTGAAAGGGACTGGCGTGAAAAAGTAAAAAGTGCAGCAGCAGTTAGTGTTCCTAGTCAGAAAATTCTCTCTAATGAAGGCGACTAAACAATCATTAATGTATTCACAGCTGATCTCTTCAAGATCTTCCCACGACCCCCCTCCCACCTCACACCCCCGGCACGAAGTCAAAATGTGGGGGTGGGGGGGGGGAGTGTTGTGTCCAACAGGTATGGCCGTGCATGAGAGGAAGGTGCAAAGACGATGGATCTCAGGGAGGGGAGAAGAGGGGGGGGGAGGAGGAGGAGGAGGAGGAGGAGGAGGAGGAGGAGGAGGAGGACGAGGTTGTGAACCTCGAACATGCAGGAGAACCATCCTCGAGGAGGAGAGAACAGTAGCTCAAGCTGCTCCTACTAAGGGAGTCAGTCTCAGTGAGGAGAAGGTTGACAAAGCCCTCCTCTGGGGGTGATGGGGTGGCACGGACGAGCGGTGGGGGATATGAAGGAGGAGTAATGATGGGAACGCGTGGAGTGATGCGGAAGGAAAGGAAGGGAAGGGAGGCGCGATGCGGAGGAGGGGGACTTGTGTGAAGGTGTCAGGGAAGGGCCAGCGTACACGAGTGAAGGGCAATGTGGGAGAGTGATAGGGAGTGTGGGAAGAAGTGAGAAGTTGTAGGGACGTGAGAAGAGAAAGATGGAAGCTGCTGGTGTTGGTGAGGCAGAGTGGGAAGCAGTGCAGTGCAGTGCAGGGAACAGAGCCGGGATGGACGAGGACCAGTGAGAGAGCAAGAGATGGTATGGCTGCGGGAGGTTTAGCATGGGGGGATGGAGACGGGGCACTGTAGGGGAGTCTGGGGGTGGTATGGATGAGTGTGACGTGGTATGTGGAAGTAACAGGTGTGCTGGAGTGGGGTTAACCTGGAGGATAAGGTCAGAGGGAGGTGGTGGTGGTGGTGTGGGAGTCAGATCCGGTATGGGGAATTGAGGAGGAGTGGAGGAGGAAAGGGGTGGGTGCGGGGGAGTGAGGAGTGGCATCTCGAGAGTTATTGGAGGTGGAGAGTACGGACACTGTGGAGTGGGACGGGTGCGGTGGTTTGGGCGAGCTGTAAAGTGGGAGAGGGAGTGGGTGGGAGTGAACGATGGTAGGATAGGGTGGGGGTGGTGTGAGGGAGTGTGGATGAAGGGGCATGTGGGAGCTGAAAGTGGTGCGGCAAGGGAACTAACCCCCTTCAAGACAGTGACACACTTTATATATTTTATTCAGGCTAAGTATCAGCCGATGTCTTGCAGCCGGGGGAACCAGACCCAGGCCGATCGAGACCCTCTCCCGGCCCCCGTCCTTTGGCAGAATTGGTCCCCTCGACAGCCAGCCAGCCAGCCATTCACCGGCTGCCCTCACTGGCAACAAAATCAGTAAGGTATGCCACCCCGTTGGATGGTTTATAGGGCCGTGTTGTCATAAAGGGTGACGCAAGGTTGTAGTAAAAGGTGGGGGAGGGTGGATGATGATCCAGCGGGGGGGGGGGGGAAGGCGAAGCAATGCGGGACCGAGGGCCGTGTGGAGCAAAAGGGGGGGGGGAGTGGGAAGGAAGAGGCGGAATGTCGGGAGTGCGGGGCGGGGCGATGGAGGAGGAGTGAGGCAGAGGGTGAGGGAGGAGCGAGGTGGTGGAGATCGGGAGGAGGGACGGGGGGGGGGGAGGTGCGGACGCGTCCAGGAAGTGCGAGGGTGGGGTGGCGGCGGAGCTGCGAGAGGAAGTGAGGAGGAGGAGGAGGAGGACCAGGCAAGAGGTGGAGGGCGGGGGGTGTCATGGGAAGACGACCATGCGAAGGTGCGTCAGGGTTTGTGAAGCAGTGCTGAAAATACCACCTGGGAGACAAGAGTGAAGAGAGATACACCGTACCCAGCCCACAGAGATAAATAAAATAGCCTGAATAAAGGATAAAGTGCCACCCGGCACGGAATGAGTGTCGAGAGAGACTGTTACAGCATGGGAGCCACGGATATCAAATAAATTAGCATTACGTTAGGTGGAATACATACTAGTACATATGTAAACACATAATGCATACATACATAAACATACAGGTACTGTTCCGGCTATGGTTAGCCGACAGTTCAGGATTGGACTTTGGGCACCAAAGAGGGTGGCGATCAATCAAGCCCTCTCTCATTAAGCAGGTCAATCCGCAACCCTCTTGGGTACATAATATCGCCGGATTTAACCCGAAGAAAACATGTGAAGTTCGTTAACATTGTGCTAATGTGGCGCGATGGTTTCCATCCCGGTTCGTTCCGCATGAACACGTGTTCGTATCCCATGGCTACTGTCCGAGCACAGGAGGAAAAGGTGAAGGTTTTGGTGGAAGCTAAGGGCTTCCTGGCGTAAACACCCCCACCACGATGAATGGGGCGGCTGTCCTTTGGTTGTTCATTCCAGCTGTCGCCAGCAGCCAATTTTATTCCGCCAAGGGAAGCCCACTCCCCACGGCCATAAGGTTACGAAAATCTCGATTAACCTTTTCCCTTCACTTTACCTACACATTTATCCTAACTACCGCCAGATGATTTCATTCAACTAGATAGCAGCACCCCGCAGCGAAAGGGAGAAGGGGTGACGAGTGCGAATAGGAGGAGGAGGAGGAGCGTGGAGGGTGTGGTGTGGGGATGAGCAAGGGCGTTCGTGTCTTCCCTATGCTAACGTGCTATAAAGACTACTTTTGCTAACCCCAAAGGGTTTCCTTCGGCCTAGGGGCCGTCACCGTAAAGGAATTTAACCTAAACAAATGTGAGCATCTAATAAAAGAGTGTCCGATCTGCCACACGGTACAGGGAATGAGCACGCTTGCGGGGTGAACAAGAGAATGGGGGATTTGATTCATAAGCCTGAGGGTGCAACGGTGTGTCTTGGGTGAGGGCTGGACGGACCAGCCGTCGGCCCACAGGGACTATTTGTATGCATAGGGGATGGAGTTAGCGCCCTATTACAGACAGGCAGACTGAGACAGAATCAGACAGACGGACAGGCAAATGCAGACATGCACAAAGGACGACAGACGGCTCCATCCCTGGCTACAAAGGGCACGACGACGATGACGACGACGCGGGGAAAACGTACAGTACTCCTATTATTATGAGCACACGTCCGCTTACACACCTGGACCTGGTCATCCACATTGGTGGTGGTACGTAAGCGTATGCGTTACGCGCGTTCGTATAGACACTAAACACATACACACAAGTATGTATACGCATACGCACATAGGCACGCGCACGTATACACCCACCCACAAAGGCTTGCGCACAGATACACACAATCACGAGATGGCCTTACAGCCTGCATGGCCTGTCGTGTGCTTAAAACTAATAGAGAGGAAGGCATGGCCGCCACACTGCAGAAATGCACTGCGGATGAGGTTTGAAGACAAGACTATCTGCATCAAGAAATGTAAATCGCAAGATAAATGGCGACAAATGACAAACCTCCGCGATTTTGAGTGTTAAAACGAATAAGCGCACTCAAAATATATATGATACAACTGTGTCGGTAAATGGGGCACAGCCTGATACAACACAGGAACATGCGCGCGCGCACGCACACACATGTAAATAATACTCTGAAAATAACCTGTGGAGAAGAGTGGGGTGCCCCCAAGGATAAATGTCCGTATTGTCAATGTTCCTGCTGCAGCCACATCGTTAATCATATATAAAATATACTTGGATACAAGGAAGAGTAATTCATTATTAATCAATCCATTGGTCGTCCCATGTACCTCTTGTAGGTGACCCACGGCCTCTTGGTAACCGGCAACAGCCACCGGACTGGCCCATAAATCATTCAAGGAAGAAATATTGTGTTGTTGTTTGCGGATGGCTAGGGGGGTGGGGCAGTGTACGACGCGTTCAGTGTCTTGTGTGTGATGGTTGCATTTTGGGCTAGTTGTTGTTTATTTCTGTGGCCAGGCCTATTTTGAACGCAGTCGTGCTGCTGCTGCTGCTGCTGCTGCTGTGGCTCTTGCCTTACCCTTGGGAGGGATTTTTCGGTGGGGCTTATGTCTGGTGGGGTTTGACGGAGCAGGAAGTTTGTGGGTCATTCTTGAAGTAACTGTTTTGATGTGTGTCAAAAGTGTTTTCGTATAGATGCGTTGTGGTGTAGGTCGTACGTTGCTCTAGATGCTTGACGATAACGCTAAAGTGCCAATGAAACCAGAACAAATATACATATCTATAAATTTCGGTGGATGACATTTAGTGAAAGTCATCCGTCATCTCAATACTTGGGATTCATTCCTAATGAGCTCTCTAAACAAGATTTACCCACTTTAGTTACTTTCTTCTCGCTGATACGAGACGACGATTTTCTTCGATTCTAAGAAAGCCTCTCTACTCTACGCGTTGATGTGCCCAGTTAGCGAAGGTGTGACCCCTGCAAGGAAGGACAGGGGTCATATGAACACCCAACGGTGCCAAAAATTGTCAACAATTCCGATACGAGTCCCGATATTTTTCTAAACTTCAGATTCCAATACGTGAATAATAAATGTAGTTTTTTCATAAAAATTTTGTTTCCCAAACCAACTGCAGGGTCTGAGAATAACCATAAGAATTATAATCACTACAGGTATCAGAATCTGAAGTTTTGAGCAGTATCGGGTTTCATATCGGAATCGGAAGTCGAGAGGAGCATCGGGACTCGTATCGGGATCGTAACTACAGCGAACATTCCGACCCGACCCGACCCGACCCGACCCTGGGCGCTCTCTGACGAGTAAGAGCGACCGTGACCCGAAAGGTCTGCCAAGGAATTTGCAGATTCCAGCTAAGCTAAGCAACCGAGACTTTTTGTCTCGCAAGCCATCCCTTGAATAATAAGATCCTTATAATGAGGAGATGCACTCAGGCTGCAGTAGAACGGTTAAAAGGTTAATACAAGATATGACAAATTGAATTAAAAATACGATGGGCATACTTTCAAGTATAAATACATGAAAACGGTATAATAGCTGAGGGAAAAAAAGAGAAACATCTGGCAGTGATGATCAACAATGAATGTGAGGATTAAACCGACAGCGTGGCGTGGCGTGGCGTGGCGTGGCAGGCAGACGTACAAGTCGCCATTCAGGTCACGGACTAAGAAATCGCAAGAAAAAAAAATCTATCCCAGCAGTTACAAGCCTTTGTGAAACGAAAAAAAAAAAAAAAAAAACGAAAAAATTATCATTCTCATGAAACGGGTTCTTCTGGATCGCTCAACACTGACTGTGCAGACTGATTGGAAACCCAGTGATAAAGAATTCTGGAGGAAAGAAAGGAGGGAGGTTATGATCACAGTCCATATATTGCTTGCACGAGAAAGAACTCATGAAGAAGACAACACCCAGTGGTCAGTGGGTGTGACGAATGTGCATCAATTTGAATTGCAGAAATGAGCAAAACGCACGCAGGAAGAAGACGAATAAACGGAAGACAAAGACGATGACGACGAAGAAGTAGAGGACAAAGAATAGGAGAAGAATCGGGTGGGCGCTAAAACCATACACCGTACTGTACTCACTGGGTAAGACGGGTATTTCTGTACTTAAATATGAATGAAACACGAAATTCAGCTTCTTGGGGGGCACACCCACTCCCTGGGGGCCCCCGAGGTTGAGGGGGGGGGGTGCCCTCCTTCCCTCCCTTCCTAATCTGCCCTGGGCACCGCCACTCCTAACCAGTGGCATCATCATGTAGAAGACAGCTATTTCACGTGAGAACTGTTCCGGGCCTCCACAAGGTTGCTGTCCGGGCGGTGGTAGACCCCCCCCCCCCATAAATAAATAAATTAATAAAATAAATAAATAAGGGAGAGAGAGAGAGACAGTGAGAATGTGTGAGGCGAATTCTTCCGAGAATCTACTCTTAGGATATTAAAGGTCAACTGAGAAGGTTTTGGATATCATTATTTTTTGTAATTTCATGTATGAAAAAATAATTCAGAAGAAGTTAGGGCACTAAAATGCACGTTTCTAGCATTTTATAGTCTTGATTTTATCCAAATAGCATGATCTTAAAAGTGTCTCATAGCAGACGGACTTTTCATTGTCGTTGTTACATTATCCACCGCTAGGGCACTGATGACGTACATTCGCTAACACCTGATTTGGCTTTGGGATAAGATACAGCCCGTTGTGGTTCTCCATTTTTTTCAGTTTTCTGTTTTTTCATGAATTTTCTTTGAAATGAAGGGTAGCAAGACGTAGTCTGAAAGTGGGAAATTAATAATGATAATTTCCAATCACCATACATGCATCTTAAAATTCTCAATATGAATTCAGTCCCCTTGTGCCTGAATTACCGTAGTGAAATTACATCAAGAGATGTTTGAAGTTACATATGTACTTGCCTTCCTTTCATTGCTTCATAAGGGAAAAAACCCGCTGGGACTTGGGAGCAAAGAAACACACAACCTTGCGATACGATTCCATCGCTGTTTGTTGACAAGGTGAGAGCTGACCGATATCCCTGAGAAGTGCTTTCTGTGTTACTATGAGCTCAAGCTCTTTGCGTGCTTTTGAACCTGAAAGCAAGATGATAAGCAGGCTGTTGTGTGGTGCACGATTGCTAAGAAGCAAGTGCAAAGCAAGTGCAAAGCAAAGCAAGTGCAAAGCTAAAACCATGGTGCTGCCTTAGTAGTAGCTACTATTCCCCGCCAACTAGTTTGACATGCCACTTCCTTGTCAAGCGCTTCACTACACTTTATATTATAATTTACAAGAAACGCTAGGTTCACACTGTCAAAGAATGCTAAATTTTATTACATTGTACAGGAGAGAGGACGAAAATTTGATCAAATCTTTGACAGTGTGAACTGGGCTTATTACCTTTCATCATTCCCTATCGTCACGGGCTCGTGCAGACATGTTGAATATATTTCACCATGGCCTTCGTGCTTGATGACAAGGCCAGGGTCCCGGGTGTACATTTTTTATTTTATTTTTTTTAACAGTTTTGCTTTCAATCCAGGCTTCCATGACTAATGCCGTCTGGACCGAATGATCCAGTCCTTTGTGCGAACAGGATCTTTCGGAAAAGAATGAAAATTAAATCCATCCTTAGCAGAAAGTTTCGTTGAATCACTGTTGCAGTTTGCGGCACCACAGTAAGTCATTTTCGAGCTAAATACTCGATAAAAACTTGCTAACACACGAAATATGGCCGATCACTGATCAAGTTGACAGCGCAGCAGGACATTTTATAGTGCACTCATATGGAATGCATCAGAATATAAACAGAGCGAGTGACGTCACAGCCGATAGAGCCTTACGAGAACAGCCGAAGATCGGTGAAGGAAAAGTTTGTCTGCTGCCGATATTTTGATAGGCCTTATTATCACATTGCATAATAATTAGGATTTATTTTTGCATCATTTGATCAAAAAGTGACTAAGCCATACATCTAGCAAACCCACCTTTTGGAAAACCTTCTCAGTTGACCTTTAGCGTTTTGACGCACTGAAACTGTAAAGCACCTGGTAAAACCATTTGTTAACCTTCATCGTTTATTCCAGCAAATAAACTTGAAGTGGCAAAGAAGCAAAACGTATTATAATGCTTGTGTGTTGCGATTTTCATGGGCAAGGTCTGCAACCTTTTCCATCAAGCAACTATCTTACTTTAACTAAAAATAAATATTGACTTTCAATGGTCTTTGTCGTTCCATTTATCTTAGACTAAACAATTTTAAATTCTATAAAGAAATTTAACACTACTTTGAGAATTACAATGCCATGTTGCACAGCTTCTACGGATTGTATTGGTAATATACACTGTATTATATGCATCCTATGCAACTGCAACAGGGACAAATGAGGACAAAACAGAAATTAAAATACGAGGTACTATGCAGCGACCACAGCCATCCCCTTTGCCCAGAGTGACACGACTGCCACCAACGCGTCAGTGATGTAAATAGAAAATTAAGATTTACTAGAGTTGCCAGACATGGGAAATGAATCATTCGATGAAAAGATAAACTCGAGAATGGTGGGAAAATACTGAAAGAAGGGAGAAGGGCGAAGATGATGATGATGAAGTTAATGAATGAAGGTGATAATGAGGATGGCAGAAGTGTTAAGAAAAATATATCGCTATCATCATCATCATCGGCCAATCGAAAACCCACTGCCGAACTATGCCCCTTCCAAACCTCTTCAATGGCACACACGACTGTGCTAACATCTGCCGCATCACTCCTGCAAACTTTCCCATTTCGTCCCTTCACTTTCTTTATGTGTTTCCTGCACAGCGCTTACCATATGTTAACCTATTCTCTGGTTCCCTGCACCGCCCAGCTGTCCATTCAAGTGCACGTGCTGCTACTCTCTTGCCGTATTTTAGTCTGTACAAATCATGTTCAGAGATACCACCAATGATTTCTGTACTCCTGACTTCACTCATCTCTTCATATTTGCGATGCCCCGCCATAACAAAGAGCACCCGTTCGAGTGCCACCCCCCCCACTTACACCACCTCCCCTTAACACTCGTTCCATCTGCCAAGAAGAATGGGCCAGCCATCTGGGTGCACACTCCAGGTCGCGTGGCTTCCCTCCCTCTCTCCCTCCGTTCGTTCCTCCTCTCTCTCCCTCCCTTCTTGCTGCCCGCCCTGTCGAAGGCGCGGCTAAGCCCTAGCTCATGGGATCAGAGACAATGAGGAGGAACAGAGGGAGAGGAGCGCGCTGGGGCGGGGCAGGGGGAACACCACCGTGCAAAAACTAACGCTAGGGAGTGGGCATCCCTTGGTCTGCAAGTAACCAAAGTGGCAGGCTGGCAGGTTGGCAGGCCGGGATGCAGGAAGACCAGGGTACCGGAAAGCAGAAAGGCAGGCAGGCAGGATGGCAGGAAGGGAAGGTAAGCGGCGAAAGACGGTAAGTGGGCGGCTGTAGACGGGAAGTGGGCGGCAAGAGAAGGTGGGTGGCTGGCTGGCTGGCAGGCAGTGTCTGCCTGTCTGTGTGCGCATGCAAGGGCCTGCTGGGCCACGAGCTGCCCGCGCACTCTGTCCCATAATCCGATGCAGGTTTTTTTTTTTTTGTGCCTCCTATAACTAGCTGGCTGACTACATACATATACAAATGTACCCCATTGGGATTGCAATGGAATGCTAAGCCAGCAAGTGACCTTTCGCGCCGTAGAGAGATTATATACAAAACGAATAAATAAGCATGTAAAAACAAAGTGAATATACTACATCCATGAAATACACTACAGCATATCACCTAACAGCATCAAACAAATATATAAACGAATGAGTGAATATACACAAACGAACTTCAAAACATGTGACCACGTCAGTTGGATCTTTGTTGCATTTAGTGACTGTGGTTACTCAAAATGATCCCATCTACTTTTCGAACCTATAACACAGTAATTCGTTTCGTGTCCAACTTGTGGTTATTGAGAATAGATTGTCAAATCTCGTGCTCTCAATTCCATTTCAAGATTTGTATCAAATCGCCCCTCAATTTCACGAGAAAAAGATCACGATAGAAAATAAATCTTCCCTTGGAAAGACAAACAAATTGATACCAATATACTTAGACAACAGCGATAAGACAACTAGTTTTTTTTTTTACTATAGCCAGACAATTTTATTCGGTTGAGGGTCACCCCCATCTGTCACGGATTAATCCAGTTATGCAAACCGCGGATCATCACCCCTAAACAAACACCTCCACACAACCGCTATACAGCGACACTAGCCCATTTAGTATCTCAAGAGAGAAGCAGGTTTCGGTGAATGATGATGTAACAAGTGGAAAGGAGACAACACCTCTCTCGCCTCATGCTGATGTCTATCAGAGGACCGACACCTCAGCTCATTCCACGTTGGCTTCTACGGTCACGAGATACCTGGCTATACAAGGCACCAAATATTCTGTCGTGATGTCCTGGTTTGAAATCTGCAATGATTAATTATATGGATACCTTTACAGATACCTGAACACACATACATACACACACACACACACACACACACACACACATATATATATATATATATATATATATACACACATACATATATATGTGTGTGTGTGCACATCTATGCTGCAGCCGCTAAAGCACTGAAAAGTAGGTCTCGTACCGCAAGTTAGGCTTCCATTTATATTTAGAAGGGCATGACTTTTGCCCTCCGCTATCTACACACAGGGAAATACGAAGACACAGTTTTATATATGTATACAAATATATATATATATATATATATATATATATATATATATATATACACATATACATATACAATATGGTTGACAACTGTCCCCAGACTCTCCCATAGATATCTATGGGAAGACACGTTGCACTGACGTTACATTGGTGTGGGCGTGTTTTTTATGTTATCCGCTCAAAAGTACCAAGAGAAAGGTGGAGGTGTCAGCTCTCCTTAGAAGATAATGTGAAAGATATACAGTCGGAGTTGACAGAACGAGATCCTGGGCATGGTCGAGAGAGACAGAGAATCAGCCCCTCGGGCCCGCACCTCTTGCTGGAGGTGAGGGTGTTGACGGGCTTTGAAGACGGGGGAGCATCGGGACGATTCCAACGCACATCTCGCAGCACTACCCGTCGCTGGTCCCTTACACACAAACACAGACACACACAGTGTGCGTGTGGTTCACCATTATACTGGACCACGTATTAGTCTAGTGATCGACATTACACTCTCGGATGAGAGCTCAAAGTTCCTATATTGCCCGACCTGTAGGAACTGCTGTGACCTTATACACACGCACACCCCAACTTGTGTGTGTGTGTGTGTGTGTGTGTGTGTGTGTGTGTGTGTGTGTGTGTGTGTGTGTGTGTGTGTGTGTGTGTGTGTGTGCGCGCGTCTTGCTCCATCAGCTCAACCTGACGTATCTAGATAATAGCGCCGTCGGGGGCCCGTCAGTAGCCCCCCGTCCTCTGCCTGCCTGCCTGCTTGCCTGCACACGCGACAAAATTCCTTGACCAACTGAGCTTTGCTAATAAAAAAAAAAAGAGAGAGAAAAAAAAAGAGTCCTGCCACCTCCCTCTACTCCTCTTCTATCTCTTCGTAACCCTACCCCTCCCTCTTCCCCTCCGCTTACTTTCGTTCCCTCTCTTTTTTTTCTCTCTCCCTCCGTTCTCCTCATTTTTATTCTCTTTTTCTCCTCTTCCGCCCCGCCCTACCACTCTGCTGACATTTGAGATCTCTCGCTCGCCGAAACGTCGCCGTCGCCGCCGCCTTCTGTAGTTCGAGGAGCTGGGCTGGGGGCTCGCATGACGGACGGGACCAGCTGGCATGGGCTGGGCTGGGCACGGCGGCGCGGCGCGGCGCGGCACGGGACAAGAAGGCAGGAAGTGGAGGGGGGGGGGGTACCGGGGTGCACACCCGGAGTGCTCTGGGCGGGTGGCGAGGAGGAGGCGGCGGCGGCGGTGGCGTTGGGCGGGCGGGCGACGACCAAGGAACATGTTGTGGTGGGAAGGAAACAAACTTTGATACGGATGCCAATTCCAGGATCCAGTGTGGCCAAGTCATAGGATAAAAAAAAGTGTTCGAGGGAGCCAAGGATGACAGGACAATGGACACCACTGATGATCACGGGCCAGCCGGCCAGTCCCTTAATGCCTATCGTGCGTTGGTGGCGTCATCGGAAGCGTGCCGGTCTCGTATTCGATTAGCTGTAGGTTCGAATCCCGCACTTCTCTCCGACTGCAAGGAGCGACTGTTACATGCCCCAACAGTCCAGGGCAAAGGTGGCGGCTTCAGCCGCAGCTGCTCAGCGCGCCCTGGCGTAGCCTCCTTCTCACCACCTAACCTTGCAACATAGTCACGTACCTCCGGCGACTTAGACGAGGAATCGAGCCTAAACGGGGCCTCGATAGATCGAAACGCCGCCTTTAAAGGCAGAACCTTCACAACACATCGAACACATCTCCTCCTTCGCTGGAACAAAACCTACGAAGTACGTCACTGTGTTGGCGGGACCAAACCACCTCGACTTTTGTTAGTTGCGCCGTCCTTGTTTATCGTCCATGTAAAAGCCCCGAGGGAGTTCGAAGTTGGCCTACAAGGAGTAAAAGGTCATGGCATATGCTCAGGAACAACAATCACGGGCGAAAACAAATCCAACGAAGCGTCCCCTTTAAACAAAACCTTCCTTCCTTCCTTCCAACCCGAGTGACGCATTCCACATATTTTGTTCTGGTCCACGCCCAGATGAGGATGATGATGATTGGCTAAGAGGCCGGACTCGGGGTAAAGTGGAATTTAAACCCAGACTTCACAAAAGGATAAGGAATTTGTCGTAACAAAAACATACAAGACATTGTCATGTTGAGGTGGTTACACCCTATATGTAATGTGTGTGTGTGTGTGTGTGTGTACTCATACAGACTATACACACAAACACTACATCAAGAACGAAGACGACGACTACATGCACATGAAATAATCAATCACGCGGAAGAATTCCACACAAAAAGAGGAGCCCCACGACAAGTCGGCCACCAGTAATTAATTGCAGGCGGCGGCGGCAGTCTGAAGACCCCCCTTCCCCCTCCCCCCGTCCCGGTCCCTCCCAGGTGCACCTCCGGGCTAGGCCACAACATCATGTTCATTAAAGCCGCGTTCAGAACAAGGCGGCCAACAATGGTCGGCGCGCGGGGAAGCAGAACAACCGTGAACAGCGAGAAATGCATTTTCACCCATCTTCAGCCAACTGGAATTCCTTGGGCTGTCTTCATCCAGTCTGGGGGTTACACGTCAGAGGACAAACGGCGAATGAAAATTTCTGAATACTAAGACGGCAGGAGAGACGTTAGGAAGGGAACGAGAGGGCGCCAGCGACCTCTGCCGTGTGGGTGAAGAAGAAATGCACCGTCTTGGGCCAGTTTGAGCTAAATTGAGGAAATGTGCAAACTTGGGACAGTTTGAGTTAAAGAGTTAAACTTATCTCGAGCAACCGTCCCACATGTTCTTAATCTTGGCTGCTGCTGCTGCTTCTCACGATGGACCTCTCACGGTCGTGAGTCGGGGGGCACCCCTCCCGTAACTCAAAAGTGTTACAACCCAAGTCGAGCAAACCTTAGAGTAGTTCACCTTCTTAGACTGGCTGCCGGCAGCCCGCCAGGCGATTCTATTCAACCAAGGGTTCTCTCCCGTGTTCGTGCTGCTGGGAGTAACAACGCCCATCATCCTGATGACGTCTTCCGATGCGTCTTGCGAGGGAGGGGCGCCGTGGCCACCGGACGGACATCGGAGGATCACATTCAACAGAGATCCTCACCAACTCTCCCTTGCAATCAATAGCTAATAAACATTGACCTGGATTAAAATAAAAATAAATATAATAATAACCTCTATATATCTGGGGGTTCTTCCCCCTTAGCTAAGTCAAGTAGCCGAGCCAAGTCAAGCCAAGTAGCAGTAGCCGAGCCAAATCAAGCCAAGTAGCAGTAGCCGAGCCAAGTCAAGCCAAGTAGCAAAGTCAAAGGCACGAACCCCCCACCCCCCACCTATTCTACTCCTGTCCACCATCCTTGCTTCCCTCTTGTCTTAGCTCCTCGTGGATGATAATGATATAATAACAACAACAATAATAATAACTAGTAATTATTGTTAATATTATCATGTTCGAATCAACAACTATATCCACCTGACCACCTACCTTCTAATATATATATATATATATGTGTGTGTGTGTGTGTGTGTGTGTGTGTGTGTGTGTGTATACGCAAGTGTGTGGGGTGTCGAGTTGGGGGCAACGAAATAGAAAAGTAAAATCAAAATTAAAAATGTGGCGACAATCACAACAAAGAAAATGAAACCCACAAACTTGATGGAAAAATCATTAACTTACGAACAGAGAGAGAGAGAGAGAGAGAGAGAGAGAGAGAGAGAGAGAGAGAGAGAGAGAGAGAGAGAGAGAGAGAGAGAGAGAGAGAGAGAGAGAGAGAGAGAGAGAGAGGGGGGGAGAGAGAGGGAGAGAGAGGGAGAGAGAGGAAGGAAAGAGAGAGGAGAGGAGAGAGAGAGAGACTGGGCACAAAGGAAATACGGGAAAGGAAGAGGAGGAAGAAGCCAGCGGGAGAAAGTGGGAGAGTGGCGAAGGGGCAGTGAAAGAGGAGGAGGAGGAGGAAGCGCTCGGATTAGCAGTTGTTGTTGTTGCAGCTGTACGGCACCTCCGGAGGAGGAGGAGGAGGAGTAGGAAGAGGAGGTGGAAGAGATGGTAAAGGAGAAAAAGGAGGGTGATTAGGAGGAGGAGGTGGTGGTGAGGGAGAAATAAGAAGAAGAAGAAGAGGAGGAGGAGGAGGATGGAAGGGGAGGAATGTGAGGGTCGGTGAAGAGGGTGAAGAGATGAGATGAGGGTGAGGAAAGAAGAGGGCGAGGGCAGGGGAAGAGTCGGGGAGGAGGAGGAGGAGGGTTGTAAGGTGAAAGGGGTGAGAGGAGAAGAGGGCGGGGGGGGGGGAAAGGAGAGGAGGAAGGAAACGGGGGAGGAGAAGGGGGAAGTAGGGGAGGAAATGGAGGAATCAGAAGTAAAGCGAAAGAAGAGTGGAGTAGGAGGAAGCTAAAAGGAGGAGGAGGAGGAAGAAGAGGAAACGGATGATAGAAAAAGGAGAAAGAAGCGGATCGGGAAAGGGAAGACGATGAGGACGAGGAAGAAGAAGAAGGTGATGGGGAAGGTATAGAGAGATGCAGGGTAGGATACAAGTCCAGGGACACACTGTCGGATCTTTTTTTTCTTCTTCTTCTCCCTACGTTCTCTTACTGCGACTGCAACGCCAGAACCGCTGGCGTGGAAGAAGGGTGCATGCACGTGGGCGCATGGCGCGCGTGGATGCCGACGACGGAGGGAGGGAGGGAGGGAGGGAGGGAGGGAGGGAGGAGGGGAGGGAGTGATGGAGTAAATGAGTGGTAGGAGTCAGTCAAGTATACGGTGGTATAGCTATTGGCTGTGAGGAAATCGCTCGGCGAGAAGGCCATCGATAGGCCTACCGGGCAAAGTCTTCGGGTAGGGGGGGGGGGTCAAGCCAGTACGAGCAGGAGAGGAATTTGGACAGGCAACAGGGGAAAGGGGGTGGGGGCGAGGGGAGAGGGGAGTAGGGAGACAATGAGAGAGAGGGGAGCAGAGGAGAACGAGTCACCGATTAAGAGGGCGGCGGTAAGAATACATTTACCTTGTAATTACAATGGGGGAAATGATCAGTTCTTCATTGAATTATCTTATTTGTAGTCTCAGGGACTATGCAACTCGTGCCGACCTGATCCATACATTCCTTAATCGATATTTTGGTCTCTCTCGGTCCAGGGACTAAGAGTAAGCAGCCCCGAGGGCTCCACCTCCTGCTAAGGATGGTGGGTTGAAGGAGAATATAATGCAACAGGAATTGCACGACATTGACGAACGCATATCGACCAACTCCAGGGGGTCGGCAACCCCCGGCACGCCAGGATGTCGAAGAATAATGAAAAAAATGATAATGTCGCTATTACCAAGAGATCATGGCGAAGCCAAAGCGTACAGGTATTAATATTCATCTGGACTGCATGACAATGACTTGCAGATAAAAAAGGCGCGCCCATTTTTACAAATCAAAGACACTGCCACAGCGTGTCCAAAAAGTTGATGACCATCATCTAGTTGATCTGTAACCGCTCCACTCCACGAGAGGTGGCCCTACGGGCGGCTTCTCAACCTACGCATCAAAGGAAGTGGCAAAAACGTCAGGCCTACAGTATGATGTGTTCATATGTAAGTGCCGCTCCAGTCCTTAACCCACAAACGTCAACGATTGCCCTTGTACATTTTTTTTTCTTCCCAGGAGGTTTTAATCACTTGGGGCAACTACCCCCAAGTCAGCTTAACCACTCCACAAGGCTCCAAAGTCCCTGGACACGTGTGATCCAGAGACGAACGTGGGAGAGGGAGAGGAAGAAGAACAGGAGGAGGAGAATACGAGGAAGGCTCGGTTCATTCATGACGTTCAAGGGTCAATGACCTGATTTAGCTTCAAATCTACTACTGTACTTCACCCGCAGCTGGGTGTCGCCTGACTACCTTACCGCTGCCGGGGACAATCTAACGATCTTCGCGAAGGAGCGAGGCTTTTCTTCAAACGAATGGAATTCGAAGAAAAAACAAATAAATTCTAGAACTAAAATACGAATATCACTACGGCCGTGAACACTTCCATTCTCATAATTTCGTTTTATTCTTTAGTTACTCGATTTAAAGCTGAATTTTATTACCTGTCAACGCTTGTTTATATCGTTACAATGAAACTTTTGCTCGCGTTTCTTAATCTGGGGTGCTAGCAACCCCTGGGGATTCTGAAATCAATTTCAGAGGGGCGATGTTGTTCAATACATGGCGGTACTTTATCCTTCTGATCATCAAACGTTGGCCAGAGTTGGTGGGGGGGGGGTGTGTGTGTGCTAGATTGACTGCCTAGACCGGACTACTAGAGGGATGGTAAGGTCGGATGTTGTGGAGTTGTGGAGAGAAAAAATGTCGCCCGGTCTCGACATATATGCATACAATCCCCATCAGCACCACACGAACAGCAGTTTGGATCGCAAGAATGGGCCGCCGCCACCGACCAAATGAACAGAGCCCGACAGACAGACTGACACACGCAGGCAGGCACGTGCACACATACACACGCATACAAAGAAAAAAAAACCACACACATAGAAAGAGAGGAGGCTAGCAATTTCGAATTGTTACACTCCTAATAAAACAGAAGACGTACAAGACAGTAAAAAAATATACTGGATATACTCCACAGCTTCCACCCAGAATAGCGGGTTGGGAGGAAAGGAGAAGAGAGGAGAGGGTGGAGATGGAGTGTCTGTGCTAGTGGACACGACAGCGAGGAGGTCCGGACATGAGCTGTCGTGGCATGACTGTTCACACGGCACAACACACAATGCGCAGCCTCTTCTGAACAAGAACAATCGTTGTCTTGAGTTTCGCTGTCTAGAAACCCGCAGCCTCACAGTGGCCGGCGACAATCCTGGGGTCCTCCCAATAATCTCTCTGAGAAGAAACTTTGGACTGCTGTCTGAGCTGTATTGGTGTGGGTCAGATTTTGTTGCCGGATTATCATCATTGGAGAGGAGCAGCAGTCAGTCGCCCTCCTTTCGTGAAAAGGTGGAAGTCGGGCCCGGCGGAGCTCGTCCTCCGGACCAGATGGGCCCAACCTGAACTGCATTTCCCCCTTCACAGAACAGTTACAAAGACTCGGTGGCTTGCTCGAGCGACTGGGAGTGGAAGCACAGCCCCGGTGGGGCGTGCCACGCTTTACATGCAAGAAGCATCCAGGTCAACTCCACACGCACAATCCATCCGAACCCGTCGAACGAGAGGACGGACGTTGCCGCGGGTAGGACGGCGTACAGCACATCCACGGACACACCCACCGCGCCCTATGGGGGTGGGGGTGGGGTGGGACCTCATTTCTACAACAAGTTCTGCTCCGAGCGCCGCAAAATAAGCAAGACAACGGACCAATACCTTGAAGTTGATTATATGTAAGAATCACGAGTGTGAACACGCCATGTCTTATCACCGGGGACCCGTTGGTATCTCGCGCTGGCAAGTACGCTTGCTTCTTGGGGACAGCACCTACGCCAAGAGGAGGAGGAGGAGGAGGAGGAGGAGGAGGAGGAGGAGTAGGAGGAGGAGGCGGCGGCTGCTCTCTCTCCGAGGACACAAGAGGATCACGACCTCAAAACTTTGACAAGCGCACGATGGATTTTGCAAATTTTATGGCCCGTCATCAAAACGCCATCAACTAACTTGGAGGAAGAAAAGAAAATCATAGAAAAAAAAGGGAAAGAAAATGAGTGAAAACAAAACGAAAACACAAAATTAAATAAATAAATGAATAAATGAATAAATAAACAATCTGTAGACAAATACACCAACTACTTACGGAAGGGTTTTGAGTACCAAAGGGGAAAGAAGTACGGTTTGAGATTCATGTCGGACACAGGACGAGTTGACCCACCAATTGGCGGGGGTGTCCATCATCCCGTGTAGAGGTACCGAGTAGTCACACAGACATCAAACTACATTTACAGCGATAACCACCGCTTCTATCCGAGTTGTTGTTGTCGTTCCCTAGACTGTCTGTCCGAGCAGTCCCGTCTCCCCAAGCAATGCCATAGCCGAAACTGGGTTTTCCCACAAATCCTTTATAGAGCGTATGTTGCGTTGTTTGCGTGCATGATTGTGTATAATGCAGTCTTCCATTATGTGTTGTATGGTATGGGGTGAAGTGTTACATCCTGGGCAGCTGTTCACAATGCGGTCATCCAGCCTCTTCTGGTAGCTTAGAAGTGCTGGGTGGTGACCGCACCGCAGTCTGGCCAAGTGGACTCTGTCCTTTCGTGGGAGAGAGGATTCAGAAGGGTGGATATCAGGGGGTCTGGCATGCAGCAGTGTGTTGTCTTTCAGTGCGTTAATGGAGCGGTGAGTGATATGATTATGAATATGTTTCCGGAGGCTGGTATTTGGTGGTTGTGGAGGAAGAGAAGAGAGTATCTGTGCGTGATAAAGGTCTTTGGGTGTTGTTTTAATGTTTCTTGGTGTGTGTGGGTGTTCTGCTATGTAGTGTAGCGGGTGTAATGTGTTTGTGGTGGCTGCGGCAAGTGTTTGTGTGCCTCTCATGTCGAGGTGGTCCTTGACTTTGAGGACTTTTGTTTCATGGTGTAAATGGTCTGTAGGTGTTGTATTTGTGCAGCCTGTAATTGTTTTTAGGGCTTTGTTTTGTATGATTTGAAGGGTGTTGTGGTGTGTCTCACTGAGATTAGGAGCCCATGCAGGACTCGCATAATTCAACACTGAGCGTATGCATTGTTTGTATATTGTTATATTAGTTTCTTTGTTTTGTCCAAATGTTGTTCCAGTGATTGACTTAAGTGCGTTAAGTCTGGGTGTGCATTTGTTTTTTTATGTTTGTGATGTGTTGTTTGAAAGACATGGATGTATCGTATGTTACACCAAGAATTTTCGGTGTGTTTGTGTGTGGTATTAGAGTGTTGTTGATGTAGAGATGAGGTATGTATTTGTGTTCTTTTGTCCAGTTTGTGAGAAGTGTTGCTGTAGATTTGGTTGGAGCTATTTTGAGTCTGTTTGTGATGAACCATGTGTTGAGTGTGTCAAGGTATGGCTGGATTATTTATGCAGCTTTGTCTGTGTTACGATGTGTGCATGTGATTGTTATGTCGTCTGCGTAGGAAGAGATTTGTATTTCTGAGGTGTCTGGCGTGGGTAAGTCATGCATGTATAGATTAAATAGTGTGGGGGATAGAACTGAGCCCTGTGGTACTCCGTTCTTAATGTTTTTGATGTGCGATGATTGGCCATTATATGACACGTAAGCATTCCTACCTGCCAGATAATTGGCCAGCCATCTTTTGGTGTTATTGTGCATGTCTGTGTTATATATTTTATTTGTTAGGTTGTGGCGGGGGATAGCATCAAAAGCTTTACTAATGTCTAATGTTATAAGAAGTGTTCTTTGGTGGAGCCTATCCGAGTTGGCCAGCTCGCACACCGACGCAACCAGTTGCATGTAACCGACCGCAACGCATGACTACACTCTATGAAGGCAGTATTCCCTGTACTGAATCAACGTGAACATTTAATTGCCCTTTACTTGTTATTTCAGAAATACGTGTACTTGATTGCTAGTGGACAAACGTACAGGGAATATTGCTTTGACAGAGTGTAGGCACCCGTTGCGATCGGTTTCATGCAACTGGTTGCGTCGGTGTGCGAGCTGCCGTAATCACAGAGGTGGTAACGGAGGGCTGAGGAAACTAACACAAAGAAGTGACATAAGAAATTACAAATAATCACCATTCTTCTTCGTCTGGTGGCGTCCGATCATAATACAAATGGATAATATATATATATGGATTCCTTCTGAATAAGCATCACAGTGCGAAATTAGTCGAGGATCAAACTCTTGTTTTATTTGTGTTTTCCCTCTACTCCTTTTACATATATACGGTTGTACCCAAGAGATTGGTTGGGTCATGTTGACAGGAGAGGGCCCTTCTATCATTGCACAACACACACACACAAAATTACAGCGAATAAGTATCATACTGTCCACTCAGCCCTTACCCACTCATCAAGGACGCGGTAACATCAGAGCAAGATTATGCCGATATATATATATATATATATATATATATATATATATATATATATACATACATATATAC
>NC_134797.1:18620040-18707540 GCF_046742065.1 Oratosquilla oratoria | reverse complement strand
TGGTGGAGAGAGAGATAGAGAGAGAGAGGTGCCGCCGCCGCCCGGGGCCCGGGGCCGCCGATAACACCAAACCGGTTCCCTGCGAATCGATGTAACCGGACTCGGAGTCGAGCTCCTCCTCCTCCTCCTCCTGAGCGCAGCAGAGTCCTACTGCTCAGATTTTATTCTGGCGATAATCGCCAACCGATTTCATTCATATTCTGTACATGCCGCTCTCTGTTTCGAGGTGGTGGTGATGCCAGACAGGGGATGGGGGATAAGAATACCATACATGTCTTCCCTTCCGCAGAACTATCTCGTTCATCTCGAGGACACGCCCTCGACAGTTACAGTATACTGCACATGTCACCCAACCCCTTCCGTCCCAAGAGGTACTTTTCCTTCCATTCTGACTGCCGCTAGGGGATTTTATTAATTTTTCATGAAACCCCAAGAAATACAAGTTTAACGTGACTATGTACTGCTTCATTCCTGAGTACTACAGCGGTCGACGTCTCCTGTCTTAGGAAACTATTTCTCTGTCAATTTCAATACGAATAGAACACATTACGTCATAAATAGTCACTGACGTCATAAAACTAAAACCCGAAGATACTGGGCCCCGGGGGGACACTTGGCCCTGTGGAAGCAAATGTACAACTCTGCACGTTGGTAGCTATGAAGGAGTCCTAACGGATGTCGCGCCTCGCCCCCCCCCCTCCCCTCCTTAATTCAATTATGTAAATACAACTTTCGTTCGGACGTCTTTTTCTATCATTCCCCATCACAAGATTGCCTTTAATATAATCGAAACAATACAGAATATATTTACGTGACATCAATAAGAACAATCTTGAAATATTTAAGCCATAAAAGCAGGTTTTGAAGATCGTCAAGAATTTTCTTTCTTCTGGCTGGCGCAAGGACACTTTCATTCAGTAAAAAAAAAAAAAAAAAATCAATAAATAAATGAAGTAAATAAATAGAATAAATAGATCCTTATGCTAATTTTAAGGATTTTGTTCTAAGGTCATTCCATTCCATTCCCTCCACAGGGACCAACGACAGCTACCTCCTACATATGACGATCCTTCGAAGTGGACGTCAGAGAGAACTATGCCCTCACCGCCGATTTACAACTCCCTCGCCTGGGGGTGCAGTCTCGTGGGCTGCTACTCGGTCTCCGGGCTGAGCTCAGGATATCAATCAACTTCTACTCTTCTCTTCTATTTTTTCGCATAAAGTGGGCTGACAAACGGCGAATATTTTCAGTCTCCTAATAGAAAAAGACCAACATTTCTTCCCAGAGAGATCCATGGAAGGCACCAAGAACCGTTGCATGATTTTGTGGGTTTCCAGTTAGCGGAACTCGAAGTAACATTTGTCCATTCATCCAAGAAAAGATGACTCAAATTCTACCCTCCACTGTGCACAACGTAATGGTTAGATTGAGAGCGAGTTTGTAAAATTAAACATTAATATTCGTGGATATAACTGATTCTGTCTTGACTGCCCGCTTCGATGATGTTCTGGCCGACTCCAAACGATTCTATTCAGAGGATCCCCGTTTCGTAGTGGTTCACATGTGTGGCTACACCCCTTGCAACCGAGGGAGCACCATGGAGATGAATAAAACAGTCTGGCGTCAACCAAAGACTGTGAATAAAAAAACTAAAATTCCGCCAGCTACTCAAGCTTTGTTTTGGAGGCTTCCAGGCCATTCTCGACTTTCCATCTCATTTTCCTAACGCATGCGCACTGGACTACATCTGAGGAACCCGGAGAGGTTCGCGGAAGAGGGGTGGACAAGAAACGACCGAGCTCCCGAGGCATGTCGAAGGCTTTCTTCGCGAGCCAACTTCGGGGGCTGTTCCGCGGCGCCAAATTCCCCGAAGACGAAAACTACGAAGTCGCAAGAAAATAAACAAAACACACGGCTACAGTCCTTCCTCGTAAATCAGCCCCCACGCGCTGACTCTTTGTCCCCGTCATTAACGCTGAAACTAATGCAACCTCCTGTTTGTCAGTCGTCAACACTAACACCCGGCAATGGTATTATAGCAAAACTGTAATAGTTATGAGTTAGTCGTCATCACGCAAGGAACCAAAACTATTTACTGGAGAGAGAGAGAGAGAGAGATTTCGCTGTCCAGGGGCCAAATAGGCGCTCTGCTGAGCACTTTCGACACCTGTGCCGCATTTTGGTACCGCGGCGTCCACCACCGGGAGTCGGAGCCGGATCCCGGAAAGACGTACATCCTGTGTGACGTCATAACAAGCCTGGCGTCGTTTGCAACCGCCGCCAAACATTGTGGAGTCCAGCAAACTGCTTATCCATGTCCCGACACCGGCGTGTTTGGTGAGTTCAGATCAATTTCTTCCAGGATTCTTTATAAAGCCTCCCTCGCTGAATGCAAATCTGGTTGACGGCGGTGTTACGGTGTTGGGATTTGGTCATCCATCACTGAGTTTACAGCGAACTTCCTGGATCCAGCGAGGATGTAATGGCTGTTACCGAAAGAGGTCCGGAGGAAGAGGGGGGGAGGCACATATTGTGTGTGTGTGTGTGTGTGTGTGTGTGTGTGTGTGTAAGAGAGAGAGAGAGTTTTGTGGGGCAGTGTATAGCGTTCCTATACAAGACCCGAGAATCCCGGGTTAAATTGTCGGCAAGTGCTAAACAACTGTTCAAGTCGTACTTAGATGGCTTCCCAACCCTTCCCTGCAATGACAGGCAGCATCAAAGGCGCAGCATACCAGCGTTACATTTAAGTGTTGGTGGTACCTCATCCTTCATTAGAATCACGGGACTCGTGACTGCACCTCCTCCCAGACTTACCAAACTCAGTCAGGGCATTCCAATGTCGAAAGAGCCTCACTATCCTAAGCACCACGTAAGTGCTTGGTAAGCATATACTGACGCGATAAGGAGTGTCCAGGATTAAAAGTGCTATTATCTGTATAATGTCACATCCGAAGCAGTGACGTAGCTACGGGGGGGGGGATCCACTCCTGTCGGCACTTTTTGGGGGGCGGCATTTTGACGTTAATCAGCCTCTCACAGTTGTAATTTTAAAGGATTTAATTCAATTTTCAATCTATTGCAATTCCCTCTGCGGAGGGTCGGCAAAAACACTAGCTAGTAGTCACGCCATTGCACGGAAACCTTTTGTGGGTTTCAGGCGTCTGCATCCGCCACGCAAGTCTTTGTACAAAGTTGCACTATATCAAGTTTTGTACATGGACTTGTACTTGCCCTGGCATGTGGTTCAAACACGAGCTAATGACGCTGGTTCCAAGCTCTGTTGACAACCGCAGCCCCGTTTCAAGATGTTCGATAGCGGTACTACACGTACTTCGCACCATTCACATCTTACCAGGCTGGATATCGAAGAGAGTTGCAGAAACTGTATCGTCCTTCAAGGGACAGGCGGGCGGTCCTGCAGTAGTCTCTCATGGCTGAGACAATACATACAAAGGATTACAAAAGGAGGATCATGCCGACAGGAGACCTTTTGGTCCATAACTAGGTCGAATACGAAAAAATAAATATAAATAAAATTATAATAAATGATAATAAACAAAATACACAAAAAATACTTTCACACATACACACGTCTGCTGAAATAAGAAGACCCAATGACACCATTCACAGATTTTACTCTGGCTAAGGCAAGGCAATTTCATCTTACTCAAACGAGAGCAGAGTCCCTGGGGGTAAGACGGGTTACGGCTGTCTCGAATTATTCTAATGGCAGCCTTACCTCCGCCCACTGGGTCCTCCTACCCTAGGTTGAGTAAAACAAGTTTGTCTGTTTGCAGTCGCAAAGGAGGACAGAGGTATCGATCGAGTCCTTGTTCAGCATGTGGCCCACCCGCCGTTCAGCTCATTTAATTTTATTTCAACCTTGTTATCATATTGTTGTTTCCTTTCGTTTGTTCTATGTGCAATACCTATTCTCGCCGTCAAAATGCCTCTCGACCGTGTTACGGTTTAAAATGTGCAAATACATTTGTTGACAGCTACTTTTTTTTTAAATGCAAGTCATCAGCAATCACGACTACGATACGTTCTCCACGCAGCAATTGCAGCACATGTTACTCCCGCACAAAGACAAACAACAATCAGCAATCGACATTACATTTGCGAGGTGAAACTTTAGACCCCGACTGTACAGGACTTCAACGGGCCGAAGGGGTCAAACTGGTATATCGACTCAAGGCTGGTACCGGAAAGGGGCCGCCGCTTCATGAGACCTGCCGTGCCCAAAAAACGGCCACCTATTGATAAGCCAGCTCATTGGCCACCGGTAACTACCCCGAGAGTATGAACTACGTGAGGGGAAAACCTGACAAGAAGCAGGACATGAATCGCTCGCCCGATCTGCTCCTTGTCCACTCGAAGTCTGTCATTCGAGTCTTTTCCGAAAGTAAGGGGGCTTTGCATAATAATAAACGAGCATTGCTTCGGTTATTTATGAACTATAAAGGGTAACAGCAATGGTGGCGCCAAGTGCCAAAACGGGCCAGGCTGTCAGTGCAGCTGCAGTTCCTCCTCCTCCTCGTCCTCCTCCTACAGCTGTTCCTGCTGCTGCTGCAGTTCCTCACCCTCTAAGCCAAGCTGACAAGTTGGATGGCAGTGCTGCCACTGCAAAGAGCGGGGCTCTGCTATGAGCCTAGTGCCAGTCGAGGTGCTAGACACACTGGGTACTGGTGGCAGTGACGATGGTGGAGGAAGGAGAGGATGGTGAAGGAAGGGGTCTTGATGACAGTGGAGGGTGGTGGTATGTGGTTGCGACAGTAGTGGAAGTAGTTGGGGTGGTGCTATTAGTGGTGGTGGTAGAGGTGATGGTAATGGTGGTGGAAGAGATGGTGACAGAGGTGTGGCGGTGGTTATGGGTTTAAGTTGCTGGACGAGGGTGCTGCAGGATGGTGGCGGCAGTGGTGGTGCTTGTTATGGATGGTGGTTGTTGGTTCAGGCCGGTGTTGGTGGTGTAAATTGATGCCTGGTGCTAATGGAGCCGGTGGAGGGTTGAAGTGACGGGGAAGGGTAGGGGTGGTGATCATGGTGATGATGATTATGGTGGTGATCATGGTGATGATGATTATGGTGGTGGTAAAGGTGGTGAACATGGTGGTATTGTTACTGATGGTGGCGTTGATGGTGGTGGGAGTTGCTGACGTCGTGAATGAGGTGTTGTCGTCGTTGGCCTTGATGGTGGCATACTGTGACACTGGTGCAGATCGGTGGTGCAGGTGGCAGTGGTGAAAAAGGGGTCGTGTGTGTGTGTGTGTGTGTGTGTGTGTGTGTGTGTGTGTGTGTGTGTGTGTGTGTGTGTGTGTGTGTGTGTGTGTGTGTGTTGGGGCATTGTCACAAGTTGAAAAAAGATGGTGGCACGAATCTAGTTCAGCTTAAAGCAAAACCAATAAACCCGGGACTAGACCCGTGCCTTCCTTATATATATATATATATATATATATATATATATATATATATATATATATATATATATATATATATATATATATATATATATATCACATATAGCTTGGGTGTCTAACGGCTATCAATATTGGAAGCACCGATGCTGGTGGTGGGAAGATGGTGGATGTTGGTGATGGTGTTGTAGATATGGTGGTAGTGGAGGTGAGGAAAGGTGTCGTCGTGTTGGTGCGCGCGAACGGCGAGAGAGAACGAACGGTCCAAGCTGTTACTGAGGGCGGAGGGGTGGCGGTTGCTGCTGCTGATAACGGTGGTGGTGGTGGTTGTTGTTGTTGTTGGTGGTGGTGGCAGTGCTGGCTGAGGAAACTGGTGGGAGCCTAATGGTGGGAGTGGTGGCTGAGGAAACTGGTGGGAATGGTGGTGGCAGAAACACAACAGAGCAGAGGGTCTCCGCGCTAAGCCCGTTCAACACGGCGGCGGCGGCGTCACACTTTCGCACACAAAATATCGTGGCCGTCACTGTGGATTCTATTCAGTCCACGACTGGATCCGTGGGAGGATCTCAATAGAGCGAGACGTCCGCCCGCCCGTCTTCGTCCCGCCCCACCCCTTCCGCTGAATAAAATCGCCTGGGGACAGCAAGTCCAAAAATGACGTTACCCTGTTGAAGGTGTCAGGGGTGGAGGCGCGGCGTCTGAAGGCAGCTGCTGCTGCTGCTGCAGTGTTGGTCGGTCGGTCGGTCGGAGCAGCGATGACGTCACAATGATGACGTCACGCCTTGGTACACCACTTTGATCTCAATCCTCGCCCATATGAGGTGCTCGGCCGATTTAGCTCAATGAAGACCTTTGCAGATTGCTCTGGTGACGAACGACCGCACGAAATCGAATCGGCCAATGGCTCAATGCTCGGAAACAAAATTCGAACCGGGAACTATATCATTTCGTTCTCGTCGCAACGGACAATTATTCTATTCCTCTGTGGGAATCGACTGTGAACGAAACTGGAAGGGAGCGAGACCCCCACGGTCTTCCGCGTCATTCACGACCGTCCGTCCAACCAACTACCGCTCCCCAAACCCCAGGAACCAAAATATGCCAAACGCTTGACTGAGCCAGCCAACCAGCCAGCCAGCCAGCCAGCGGTCTTTATTGTTATTACTGCCTCCCGTTCTCAGTTCGTGGGCGGAAGGCCACGTCGTTCTGCCTTCTTCCCTCCATTCAGCTTTATTCAGCAGCAGCAGCAGGAAGAACAACCACCTACGTGGGGACCCAACATCCGCCTCTCCCTGGGTGTGGCGGCGGCAGCGGCAGCAGCAGCAGCAGCTGTACTTCACTAGCGACTCTATCACTGGGGATGGAAGTGGAGTCACAGAAGTGCTAAAGGGGATTTTCAAGGAGGGCTGCATAAAAAGTTAAACAAAGTTAATAGTAATCATCATTCTTTTTTCTTCTGTTGGAGATCTCCGATTATAAAAGAATGCTGCGCGCTGTTCCGTAGGGGTGTCGCTTATAAGGGCCCATACTTCGAGGTGGAGGAGCAGAACCCCCGGGGTATCATGTCCCGTTTATCCAGTTTCAGATGTACGCCACGCTGGTTGACTACATACACACTACGCATAACTGGGTGATCAACACAAATAATGTCTGTAAATTAAATATGAACTTTTACTTTAAGTCAATCAAGACAAAGGGGAGATAAAGTGACAGAGAAACGAGACGAAAGAGAGAGGAAAAGAAAAGCAAGCAAGCAAGCATGGAAGGAAAGAGAGGCATGAGAGGGAGAGAAGGTGGGAGAGAGTAGGAGGAGACTTAGAATTACTTGTTTGACAATCCCGTACCATTCAAGTGAATTCACTACATGCGCGGCATGTCGTAGCGCAGACCGACCCTGCGCGTCACCGGCCCGCCGCGCCGCCACCGCGCCTGTCCAACAACAAGGTGTGCATTCACTCATTCATTCCTGCCGCACCATCTGGTCACCGGCGAAGCCATCGACGACCAGCAGCACACTGCAACCTTGTCCTTCCTGCACGCTGGAGCATCGCAACAAGTTCGATGTGCTCAACCTCTTTCTACAGTGATGCCATTCATATTCTCTATCTTTAGAGGTCGAGGGATGGGGGTGAGCAAAGGTCCGAACAAATCAGAAAGGATGAGTCACCGCATTGAAGGGATGAGCTCTTCAGGGTTCGAGGTACTACATTCGGCGGCCCAATACAATCATTTACCTTCAGACTTGAGACTTTTTCACAATTGTGTGTGTGTGTGTGTGTGTGTATATATATATATATATATATATATATATATATATATATATATATATATATATACACACACACACTGTTGGAGAGAACACACACACACACAATCTTTCTTGCTTATTGGTGACAAATCATATACAACCAGTACTGCCATTATATTTTGCCTTTGTAACTGTTTCGTGTACTTTCCCCAGTTCCAATACACACTTCTTAGCATTGAAATTCATTTTCCACACTTGGCTCCGTATTGAGACGCATGATCTTTTACTTCCGAAACCACGGCTAAAATTGCTGACAGCTCCGGTCATCAAGAAAGAAGTCTTTCATATTTCCCTCACATAATTCAACTAGTTTCAATGTTGTGTTGATTATCTCCCCATGACCTCTGACCTCAACTTACAATCATTTCCAATAGCCACGTCCCTCCCTTTTAGTTGCACTAAAATCTTCTATTTCATCTTGTGGATCAGAGCCACTTCCCACAACTGTTGAAACGATTTCTCTGTCCTTCATGTAACGAGGTCCCCTTTCCATCCAAAGAGTATGACTATGATTTTTATTATATTTATATCTCTAACAAGCATTTCCAGATCTTTCCGTATCTTCGCTAATTCTCTTTTACTCATTTTCTTGTTGTTGGAGATTTCAATTTAAAATATCCTTCATAAGTTTTCCTTTATCCCTTTGCCCGTCGACTCTGGACCATACGAGTAAAACTACTGGTCAATACACTTTTTGAGAGGAGGAAATGGAAGAATACGAGGAAACAGAAGATGAAGAAGAAGAAAAGAATGTTAGGAAGTTGCTCTGACTGCTAGTCCTCACTCCTCGGTCCTCACCCCTCTTCCCTCACCTCACCGTCTCACGACCTTTGACCCCTGAGGCCCCCCAAGGGAATAGCTTGTGGGGCCAGCTGTGTGACTCATGTGCCGCCCGGCTGCGTCGGACGGCCCACGGGTGGGACAAAGCCTCCTTGAGGAACTCACGTGCAGTACCATCAATTCCAGCAATTACTCAACCAGAACCTCGCCTGACCACGTGATGATGAACTCTCTGTCTTCGTGAGACAGCGGCGTAAGAATGTTTTGCGTCCTACTTCCCACGTATCACACTTGACCTCACGCCAATTAGAAGTACGGATCATGACCTGCCTGCGTATATAAAGACCAGACGAACACCAAAGATTTAAATCGCATCATAACCAACACAGCGCTCGCAGAGGTCAGACGTCGCTCTCCGCTCCAGCACACTCAACAAGCGCCCAGCAATCTTCGCCGGCCGGTGGCGGCGAGGAGACTTTTCTCCTTTGCTGCTGCCGGTCTGGCAAGACTGACCTCTTCGTTGGCGTCGGCAGGCGGGTTTACACCAAAGACAAATACACACATTTCCCAAGTCACGTAACTCTCTGCTTTCAGATTTGTGCTTGGAAGAAAAGAGATACACGCACACTTGCTCGCTGGCTTAGCAGAGGCCCTTAATCCAACTCTGATTCAGAGCCCTTAACTCTTCGCCGGCTGGTCATGGGAGAGAAATTGGGGAGCCTCTCTTGTCGACCGGCCCGCACCCACGCCCTGGCCTCTTCGCTGACGCTGGCGAGCGGGTTTACACTTATGACATTTACACACAATTCCCAAGTCACATAATTCTCTGCTTTCAGAGTTGTGCTTGGAAGAAGAAAGATAAAACAACACTCGCCCGCCTGCCCACCCACCTTCGCACCGCCATTGCATCCACTCTCCTGACAACGCTTCGGATATCGCCCAAGCCTAAACCTGAGGCTAAACAGGAACGCTCATACCAATAACTTGTCAGGGTACTGTATTCTGCAACCATGCCATAAGGCAAGCAAATCTTACAGTATTTTGGAACTTGACATCCTTATAAATGGCAGTCTACATTCTTGGCATTTCTAAAAACAGCCTCAGCCTTCTTTCAGGACTCCTGGTGTAAAAGTATATTTTCTTGCTACACATTATCTTATTTGGAACATATCTATGATTTATCATGACAAACCTATTACTATATCACTCAAAAAGCTTCCATATATAAAACTATCTTTACCTTCTATCCTTTAAAAATTTAATTGAATACACAATGAATCACCACTACCCTTACCTCATTAAGCCCGAATCTTCCAACATTTCTTTAATTCCAACTTTCTATCAATCCCAGACCTAATTTTTGTTGTTGTTGTACCAACACCAAATATCATAATAATGAGGTAGTTATAGTGCACCTAGTTATCATTCTTAATGCATTGTATTGTGTTATTTGTGTGATGTCTTTGTTTTCTTGATAGTAGGGAACCATGCTGTGTAGACATAATCAAGTGAGGTTATTATGAACAATTTGTATATGATTAATGTTTATTTCTGCTGGGCAAATATTGTGGTTGCTACTTATTACATTTTCAATGTTGTTCTTGATGTGTGGGGTGAAGGTAATGTGCATATCACAAGTGAGGTATAGGATTTATGGTTTTTGTTCAAAGTAAGAGAGTGGCCATTAATTTTGCCTCTTATGTGTTTCTCTGACTTACAGTTGTCTGGAGTACGCAATGTCACTGATGACTTCTCAGGGAGAGGCTACTATTCTGTTTTGTCTAGATATGTCTGGGTATTTTTGCCAGCTGTTCTGTAGTTCCTGTGGTAAGCTAGTAATAACAATAATACATACATATACCAAGGACTTTTTCCACCTTATACAAGGGAGGTAGCCAAAGTCTAAAGGTATAATTCCACTCCCACCCATTCCATCCCCACCCACTCCACTCCCATTAACCATCCCCCCTCCCTCCCAAATTCATGGACAAAATTACAACAATAACTCTTGTATAATAAAATAAATTAAACTGCCTCCCAACACCTCACAGAAAAAAACATACAAATCTTTATTATCTACCAGATTCTATAACCCACATATTTTCAATACATTCCTAACCTCTTGTCTCCAATGTGGCTACTGCTTTCACCCATCCATCCTCGCTATTCATTACTACCGTACTATTTCTTTTATCATCCTATAATTTCTTCAGACTTCATTCTTCCCCCTTTGTCTTCAACATCTATGTATATCCCCTGTGTAACCTCTGATGGGATTTCCGAAGCCAAGTAATGTGGACACTGATAAGATAATCAGACAAACGATAAGGTTCACTGCCATGAAGAAAAAATATATACTGTACAGCCAAATGACAAGACTGAAGACAACATTTGTGGCCCCTGAAAATGTAAGCTGTACATGATTTTTTTTACATTGGAAATCACCACCCACATTTTTGCATTAAATTTTCTAAACTAAAAGTATATGCTAGACTGGTGCGTAGAACAGCAGGCTGATGAGCAGAAAATTAATGGTTCATGGCCTGAGTGGCAACTGTCCCTGTCCTTGTACTTTCAGCTGATGACACAGAAATAGTCCCAAACTAATACAAGACGAACAAGAATCCAATGTTTCTTCCCAGAGAGATCTATGGGAGGGCCCAAGAACTATTCACATCTATTGTGGGACTGTGGGTTACCTCTCAATGATACTTGGGGCAACAATTATCATTACTGTGTAGACTGAGGTGCTCAGTTACATGGTTGCACCTGAGGCAGCTGGAGTCTGTTGCTGGGCCAATTCTGCATTGGTACCTGACAATGGAGTGATGACTTGAATGCAGATACCAATGTGGTTAATTATGGGAGTGACTTCTCAGTTAAGTTAATATCTTGGGAAGCCTGATGAAATACAGTACTTGCAGGTCTATTTTGGAGTGCCCATTTTGTGATCTTGGTGTGTATGCATTCTTTCATGGATACTGTAGGGCATCAAGTAGAGGTTATTATAGAAGTATGTTGCTCTTTTTCTATTCATAAGAGGTGGGAGGGTTCAAGTGCTCTTGCACATATTTGTGTTCCTATAATTCTCATGTGCTGCTACATGGGAAGGATCTTGGTTTCCAAATGGATATTATATATATATATGACATACTGTGCAGCCAGTATATATCTTATATATCTTACCTGCTTTATTCTGTTGTTTATATGTCTTTGTTTTCTTATGCATACTTTGTAGAAGTAGCAGATACACAGTAACCAGTGTTTCTGCTGTCAAAATCCTTTTTGTTATGTTTTTTGTAGGATATTTTAACTTTTATGAGTTGTATGTATACAGTGCTTAGTACTTATTTCTTTTATCCAAATCCAGCACCTGCCACTGGTCATGTACGGTTTATTGCTGGTCATCTGTTAGGTCTCTGATGTGAGGGTTGAAGGTCACCTGTGTATCAAAAGTGAGGCCACAATTTCAGGGTTTTTGTCTAGTAGGAGAGATTGGCCATTTTGTCTGACTGTTGGACATTTTGAAAATGTGCCAACCCTTCTCTATTACTGCTATGCATTTCATTTTTTTTTTAGGATGGAAGAACATGTAATAAAGAATAACAAGTATTTTGATTACAGCTCGAACATTTCCACCCTCCACTGACAACAATTTTCATAGCCTACCTTTGCGCCCTTCCTGGCACAAATACCTGCAAACCTCTCCCACAGGCCTGTTTTTCTATTTATAATACATAGCAGAGTCAAGTTTAACACAGTTTACATTAGGTGAGGTGCCCACGCGAGGCTGCATGTTCCTATTTGTGAAGGTTTATCTGCCCTCCTCCCCCAGCAGCCGTTTTAAGCCCAATACGGTGACGTATCACACACATTTTGTGATGGCTAAGATTAGCTAACAGGATTCACCTGAGGGGTGGTTAAAGGTCAAAACCGGATCCAAATCAATATAGACTTGGTTTCTATTGAGCCACACTCCTTGGCTGAAACGAAGAGCCTGGCGCTGGCCCGGACATGAACCTCAAGCGTCCGTCACCGCGTTGAAGGAATGAACCGTTCGTTCACCCGTACGCGTCGACTACTCCCGTCCTGTCCGCCCAACCTACCGCTGCGCCGCGCCATTACACTTCCGCTTGCCTTACGTCATCGCTATTTCCTTTCGGCAAGAGGCAGGGCTGCCACCAGGTGTGTCCTCTTTGGGGCATCCTGTCCTTTTAAGAGGCCCTGTTTTCCCGCCAATTTCTCTTACGACAAGTGAGAATGACAAATAATATGATGACTGCTAATGCGCGCTGTCATTACGAGTAAACATGAAAAATAAGACAAACAGTCTTGAACACAATTTTTACAAATTCCGTTGACGCCCTCCAGATTATCATTATTTATTTATATTTCCTTTTACTGTCAATGCCTTATTTTTACGTCTTTTTATACATGCTTCTGGCAACCCTGTTAGGAGGGGAGAGATCCGTGGGCGTGTTGGACCATCGCCGGAAACACATGTGATGACCTCACCTGCCGTGGCACCACCCGACGACTCGCCCCCCGGAGGACTTTTCCTTCCGTCCGTTGCCATCAACCTGTGGGTAGCCGGATTTCCCACTAACCCATTACAGGGAAAATAATCCCATCACAGCTTCTGCCCCCCCCCCCACGATTCCCACACTGGTTGGTTGGATAAGGGAGGGGTGGGGAGGGACTGGGGGGCGGTGCCCATCGCTACTTTCTGAGCTAGTCCACCTGGTAGGATCAAAATGAAAAACACCGGTAAACTGGTCTCACATTCCACATTCAGTTCCTCCCTCGGGATGGTCACAGAGAATGACAGGGTTATCAACACCCTGATCATTTAGAGAAAACAATTATTATGACTGCTAAATGAAGAGCTATGGGGCGGGAGTGAGAGGTGCTATTACGAGAATGAATCATGGAGGAACACACATCGAGGTTTTAAATTCACATGGACAAAACCTAAGCTTAAACGTGTGCATGTATATAATACATATATAATTTCACACGACCTTGCCATGGACCCAGAGGTCTCCCGTTGGTATGTATAATTATCATTGTAACACTCTTAAGCCCCGGGAGTCGCACATTCAAGGTTCTCGTCAGATGTGAATTTGAAAAGCTGGAAGACGATGTCTTCGCTTACAGCATTCTACACTTCCCTAAGTCTGCAATTCAACAATGTGTGTCTAATATTCGTATTCTAGGTTTAACTTCTCTTAGTTCGTCATTCAGCTTCTCAATGTACGGTGCAAAGGGGATTTGACATTTGGAGATTCGAAACAAAGATCGTAACCCAAGTCGTTTCTACTCAAACGAACTCACTTGAGTGGCGTACGAGGTGTGACAGAAGGGGCTTTGGTTGATTGTAAGGTCGCAAACTTCCGAGCTGTAAAACAAAATGAATACCGAACGCCTAGAGTTTGGTCGGCCGACAAAAATAAAATAAATAAATACAATATTTACTGAACAAGAAGCAATTATTCTTTGGATGTATTTGGGACGAAAACCATTGCAACGCAAGTTCGTTAGTTGGCATTCTTCCGCCAGACGAGACTTTTCTATAGTATGGCCATAGTCCAAGAAGACACTCACTACCACGCCCATTTAAACTACGCCCACTAGTCCCGTCGCTCGCAACCACATCTACTTTCAAGAAGTCACGTAATAAATTTCTCTGTCCGAATGAGCAGTGCTCCCCATTCCGTTCCTTGCACATGTGGCAGACTGGGCCCTTGTCGCATCTTCTAATAATCTCTCAATGACGGCTTGTCCCAACTCGCGTGTAGCGCCCGTCCTCTGTGTCATCCGTACTTCCCTTCAAAAACTATCTTTCTATACCAAGGGCTCCCCCCCCCCACCATTACCAGGGAGGTAGCCTAGTCGAAAGGCATATACCCACTCCCACCCATTCCACTCCCCTCCACTTCCCTATCCCCTTCCACATTTTAGCTCCTCATGGACGACAGGTCATCCCTGTATCCCGCCCACTGCCTTAGGTCAGAAGTAGTATAGTAGGACACAGCACATCCACAGCAAAACCGCTTCGCTTAATCGGCGACGCCCCCCCCCCCTCTCCGTCCCCACGTGCATAACCTAACGGGAATAAAAACCACTGCTAACATTTCCCTTTACAGTGGAGATATCAGAAGCGGGTTACTTTGGCCCATTGACGCCTGGCTTCGACCGAAGCTAACATGCCCTCGCCACCCTATGCTGAGAGGATCGAACCGAAATCTTCCTATCCACGAGGCGGGGTCAAAGCCGAACGCGCCACAGCTGCAATTTTCCTTTTATCATTTGCCCGCACTGAATAAAACCACAAAACATTAATAACTAGTCTCCTTCGACGAGTGACGCACCTTCGTCTCTCGACTGACTACCCAACGAAACCTCAAGGTTAAAATTCCTCGTTAGCTTTACCGGCGGCGGCTCTGTGAAACCCCATTGCTATGACAATCACGAGCCTCTCCTTGTCCTTGAGCGGACCTCCACCTCACATGCTTGCATGTATGCATGCAAGCAAGCAAGCAAGCAAGCATGCACATGCAGTGGCCGTGCCGGCGCGGCGGAGGCTCCGAGCAGCCCTTGGCCTTCCTCCTACCTCTGTAGCCTTAGGGCGATGAGGCGGTTTTGGAAGGTTTGTTTACAGGACTGCCGCCTTCTTCCTAGAAGAAGAAGAACAGCCCCCCCCCTCCTCCCCTGTATTTCGCAGTTGATCTACATATGTTCTTCCCTCAGCTCTCGACTGTCTACTGATATGTCTCACCTGGACGATATGAATGTGTGCGTATGTAGTTACCTAATTGTAGTATACATGAGAGGTGCTACGCTCATCGTGGAATTTTGTCACTTATTCCCCAATTTGCATACATGGTGTGTGTGTGTGTTTACCTAGTATTTTACGGGAAGGGGGAGCTACGTTCGTGGTGTCCCGCTTCTGTATCTCGCCATATCTAATTTCCACTGTGTGTGGAAAGCTGTTCTTTTTCAGGTCCCTACTATAACTGTCCTTTTTGAGTTTCTTTTAATTTCTTCTTGTATTTCTCATATCCCAATTGATTAAGTCTTCTCTATCAAGGACTTCCATACCTCTCATGATTCTATAGATAGTCAACATGTCACCTCTTTCTCTTCTTTGTTCCAGGGTCGGTAATTTCAGTAACAATCTCTCCTCATATGACAGTTTTGATTGTGTGTGTGTGTGTGTGTGTGTGTGTGTGTGTGTGTGTGTGCGTGTGTCGAAGATAGGGAGGCAGACGTGACGATATACTGATACTGACCCTAATCATAGTGATTATAAGACAAAAATACTGATAACCATTGTTGCCTCATGTTTCTGACGAGAACCCTGTACAGCGGTGACAACGGTCCTCGGGCCCTCCCATAGATCTCTCTGGGAAGAAACGTTGGATTGTTGTCTGCGTTGTATTAGTGTCGGTCCGTTTCTGTGCCACGAGGTGCCAATTGTTGCTGTTACTGTACGAAGAAATGCAGGAAAAAGTCCACAGAGGTCTTGGGCCAGGTCCGGACTCGAATGGCAGTCCTCCAGGGCGGAGGCGCGGGTACTGAGAAGTTCTGAAGACGGTCAAGGGGGGGGGGGACGGTTCTCATCGACGTCCATCTTGCAGGACTAGACCGTACTTACCATTGGTACCATACCAAGAAATACCAACAATAATATTAACTACAATCATAATTACTATTAATTTACAAAATTCATAATATCTAACACAGACTCCTATTCAGCTGTAAGGGTTGCTTCCCTTGACTGTGATTCCCGCCTACCCCCACCCCGAATACAATGTGTCAACACCTGGACAATTTTCGACTACCCAATCTAAAAACCAGGGGCAATTTCAAAAATAGGAATGACAGTTCCAGAAAGAGACAGGACTCCAAGAGTGGAGTGGAGCTCTTCATTATAATTGGGGGTAAATATGGGGCAGACAACCCCCCCCCCCGTCGCCTAAATCACTCCCCGTTTCATGCGTCTCCCCCTCCCCCTCCTCCTGGCAGTTACTGCAACGACTCACTGACATTCGGGAATATACCCAATGATCACGATCACCGACAACAGAAGCCATAATGTATGTCTTGTCTTCCCACGCCACCTCTCTCCCAAAGCGCCAGCAGGTGCTTTCTCTGCCTTTCAAATATGCCGCCGGGCATGTTCATCCCGGCCGGCCCCTACCGCCACCAACACCCGAGTGGTTAGTAAGTGAACACCAAAGACAGTTGCGCACGTGACTGCACGAAGAAGAGGTTTACATCGCGTTTCCCTCTCGACTTAACCCGGTCGACTTTATTCAGCTGCATGGAATCACTGTCGGCCCAGAGGCGAACTACTTAGCTATGACGAACTCCCATGTAGGCTACGTTTTACGCTGCATAACGCTACTGGGTTCTATTCAGGCGCGGGAGGGCGTCACGGTAGTGAGGAGGATTAACATGAGATGCAGAAACAACATCCACCGGATCGATTACACTACATCACTTCCGCCGCCGCCGCCGCCGCCGCCGCCCGCGCCTTTCCTTTCCCGCGACATCGAACTCTGTCCACTCCACCCAACAACTCCTGGGTTGCAGGCGGCACCTACGCCTGACCCCCTTCAGTCGGGTGACTTTTATCCTGATGGTCATACCATTCCGGTTACTGCCATATGCTTCTCTTCGGCAGAGACGCGCAGACTCGAATCGAAAGAGAATCTGCTCTTTCCCGACTCAAGAACTCGCCCCTGCCCAAGAGGAACGCCCTGCAGCAGCAGCACCAAGAACAGAAACCAGGTGGAAAAAATACCTCGACCAACTGAAGGTGTTAAGAACGCTGAACCAACTTGGAGAGTGGGGCCACCACCACGACGGCGGCGGCGGCAGCAACAGCAGCAGGAGGCGGCAGGAGGAATGCAGTGGGCGATGGGGACGGAAAGGAGGAAGGCGAGATGGGCTGGCAGGAGAAATAGGGATAGGCAAGACCCAAGGGAGAAAGAGGGAGAGAGAGGGAGTGGGGGAAGGGGAGGGAGAGAGTGGGAGGGAGAGGGGAGAAGAGAGAGGAAGAGGGAGTGGGGTATGGGTGTGGGAACAGGAATAGAATTCGGCAAGCCCAGGATGGAGGGGAAAAGTAGAAGGGAGAACAAGAGAGAGGGAAAGCAGGAGGATGTGGGGGGGAGGGAGGGAGAGAGAGAGAGAGGAGGGGGAAGTGGGGTAAGGGCGTGGAAACGGGAGAGGAATTCGGCAAGCCCAGGGCGGAGGGGAAAAGTAGAAGGGGGGACATGAGGAGGAGGAGTAAAACAAATGTGTGGGGAAGAGAAAGAGAGGAAGGGACAGGAGGGAAAGGAAGGAGAGGAGGGAAAGACAATAAGAACGGGAAAAAAGGATGAGGAGAATGAAGAGGAGGGAGAGGAGAGAATAGTAGTAGGAGGAGGAGGAGGAGGGAGAAGAAAATAGGAATGGGAAAAAAGGACGAGGAGAAGGGACAGGAGAAGGGAGAGAAAAAGTAAAAGGAATGGAGGGAGAGGTGGAGCAGGGGGAAGGGATGGAGTGGAGAACGGTGGCGAGAAGAATGGACGGAAGGTGGAGAGAAGGAGGGCGTGGAAGAGAGGAGAAGGTGGGACAGGGATAGGAAAGGAGATGGAGAGGAGAACAATAAAAAGAACGAGGATTAGAAAGGAAATGATGTGGGGAGGAGGGAGAGGAGGGACAGGAGGATGGAAAAGAGAGAGCGGAGGAGGAAAAGGAAAGGAAGAGGAAGGAGCAGAATGAAGAGGCTGGATGAAGGGAGGGGATAAAGGGGGTGGAGGGCAATGGAGGAAAAGAGAAGAAGATGAAGAGGCAAAAGATGAGGAAAATAAGTAGGCGATTGCTTGCACCGTTTTCCCAACAATAAATACTTCTATCAATCCCCAAATAAATTAATCATAATTCACACATTTCTCCAGTTATTCTCACTAACATACCTTATTCAATCTTTCCTATCAGATGTCTTTCGATATCAGTACAAAATATGTATTGTACTTTTATTGTACTTTAACCTCTCAGCATGATATAAATCCTTCAAATAAATGTGAGAATCTTCAACACATTTCGTGTTTCATGATGCACTATTCCACTAATCATAAACACTGGCATTTATAAACATCATCAGCAGGACTGGAGTACAAGGTAATGGTGAATAGACAGAAGGAAAGAGAACAGTCATGACATGTACTCACCATATTCAATGAAATCCGACACGGTTTTCTCTCTTCGCAGCGAAGAGTTGTTGCACTCATCTAGAAGAACAAGCAGCACATCCAAGAGGGACTCCACTGAGAAACACTGGCCTGAATTTTCTGATGGGCCTTCCAAGAAGAGGCGCTCCAGTTCTTTTAACCGCACTTCAGCCGGTGAGTTTTCCCCTATCCCCCCACCCCCCACACCTCCATCCCCCATGATGTTAAGCTTTTTTTGTTCCAGGATCCTCAAAGCTTACAAGAAATGGGAAGGTGTGGTAATGAATACACTGGCCATAACAGCTCACATGGCTACACCAATATATCCCATGGTGTCTGGCACTGAAAGCAACAGCACACAATGATGCACTAAACAACTGTGTAAGAGGCACAGCCAACTGGGATGCCTTAAACTTTCACTCGTAAACATTTGATTAGCACAAACACACAAAAAACTATCAGTTTATATCATGTTTTGGCTTTCTGCACTTTTGTATATACTGGGCTCAAGCTTCTGCCACATGATGCAGTCCAAGGTATGCACAGGAGCGTCCCTCCCCACTGCCAGGACCTCCACTGGCTGCTACATCTGTGACATATAAAGGAAAACCTTAAGTCATGTAACAAAACAAAGAAAAAGATGGTATATCAAAGACCTTCAAACATAATAAACATGTATGAAACAAGGTACCATTATACATATATAGTAAGAAATAATACAAACAATACTAGCTTCATTCAGTTAAAAGTATCAAACATGACTATTACCAGTATTTTCAGCAATCTATACTGCCATAAAAGACAGTAACTAACTTAGACAGTTACAAGATTCCTTGGGCATGCTCTGGTATGTAAAATTATTCAGTTCAACTGATGTAATATATAACAAAGCAAGTGGCACTTGAAAAGTAATGACGGAAGTGCTATGCAATTCAACACAAAATGAATGGAAATTCTTTACAAGATCCTTGAACACACACATTCATCATACTACACACATCTACAAATGACTGACTGACTGAATGGATATATCATTAAGCATAATATTTTTACAGTCCAAGGTGGAAGCTTGTAGACAGATTTGTATAAGCATGGGCTCCCACTACTCTGCCTTTTAAACCCAAACATATGTAATATCCACCATTTCTGGACACACTACACAAATCTATAATTGACTGACTGAATGAATGGATGGATATATTATTAGGCCTAATGCTTTTACAGGTAGAAGCTTCTTGACAGATTTGTATAAGTATGGACTTCTACTCTGTCCTTTAAACCCAAGCAAACATAATATTCATTACCAAATTTTTTTCCCCTCAAAATATGTTCTTACCCCATAAATTAAGTTGACTAGGCATAGTGAAGAAGATAAGCTCACCCCTTTTAACTCACTTATATCACCTTCTCTCCTTCTTGCTTAAACTGTCAAAATTACACCTTACCTCTTACCTGCCAGTTCATATCTGGTACTATACAACTCTCTAATAGTACTGGTCACCTTGTCTACCTATTTGCTTAAAATGTGTTGACAAAATATAATTACAGATAATATCATTGTAAATATTACAATATGTCTAAAAGGCATTTTCCCATTTACAATGGAAAGAAAAAAATAATTAATAAATAAATAAACAAATAAAAAATAAAGCCTCTCCCATCTTTTGAGCCTCATGGTTGAAGAGTCATACCTGCCCCCCACTATGCTGCTCAACAAAATATGATAGCTGGAGCTAGTGTACCTCCACTGCTTCATTATATGGCAAACCCCCATACCTTTTTATTATGTCATTTAAGTATGGAACATTTCAGGTACTGGTACTGATCTTTGTGGAGCTCCAATAGTCTCTGCCCTCTATCCTGACATCCTTTACTAGTGTCATGTACCCGTCTCAAGAAATCCTTCATAGAGACAAACTTTATCTCTAAACACTGGAATATACTCCATTTTCCATAGTAGTCAAGTATAGGGTATCTTGTCAACAGAATTATCTTAATCTAAGTATACACAATCCATCAAGTCCTTGCTTGCAGCATATCAATTGCTCATGCTTATGTTCATTGCATACATGATCTTGCAGTTCAGAAATGTGACTGGTTGTCCACCAAAATGCTCATATGGTCTTCTCTTACACTATCTTACTGGCACAAAGGGACACAAATATGTAATTCAATTTTATCTTCTTTATGAGTTGGTATAACATTTCCCCTTTCCTATCCTATGCCACTAATTCTGCTAATAAACACAAGATTAGACCACCAACTGTGCCCTGTACTCCTTAGATATCCAATTTGAGCCCTCATTAGTGCATCAAGTTTTTCTCACACCCAGTGATTCCATTATTTGGAGTACTTCTTTCATTTCTTCATTAATACTTTTTAATTCACCATTACAGATCACAACTTCCTATGCTACAAAATCACTTTCCTCAGTGAAAACAGACCTGAAATTGCTTCCCAGCCTAATGCATTGTCTTTTCAACAACCTCACCATCATCAGCTTAGAGATTCCTGCCATGTCTCAATTTACTCTTGAAAGACATATGATACACACAACCTTCCCTCCACACACTGAAGACTTCAAATGAAAAGAAAATACACTGAACACACTGTACACAGAATATTGTCTGTCTTGCATGGTGCAGGTCAGTTTCTATGTGATTGGTTGGTAGGTGGAAGAAGGTCCCTGTCATTCCTCGTGTGGAAAAATAGAGGATAGTCAAAGTTGATGGAAATCTTGAGCCTAACCAAGATGTGCCAAGAGTGCCAGCCTCTTGAGGATATGTCTCTACATGGCGGTGAGGATGTTGATGGGAAATGAAGAAAGTTTTAAAGACAATTCCCTCTGATGTCCATTTCACAATACCATCACAAGTAGACAGCCATTGTAGCCCCCCCCCCCAAAAAAAAAAAGCAAATGAAAAATATGAAACCATAATTTCAATACAATATTCAATAAAAATGGTATAAACTCTGCATATGCCACACATAAAATATATATTTAGCATCACTACCACATTTACCCCAACTCTGTTAACTTTCACATATACAAAAGTAGATGGACTAAACATCTGGAAGAAAACAATATACTGAATCCTAAACAATTTGGTTTTAGACAAGGAAAAGCATGTGTCACAAACTTGATTTGTTTTTATTCATGGTTAATAGATATAACGCAAGAAAGGGACAGATGGGCAGATTGTGCTTTCCTGGATTTACAAGAGGTGTTTGATAAAGTACCACACAAAAAACTATTAAGAAAACTTGAAGCAACAGATGTACAAGGAAAATTATCGAAATGGATGGAAGATTTCTTGCATGGGAGAAAAATGAGGGTGGTACTCAGAGATAAAAAACTCGATCTGGGAAGAAATGATAAGTGGAGTCCCACAAGGTTCAGTATTAGCTACAATAATGTTTGCTATATATGTAAATGACATTGATGAAGGGTGTAGAATGTTATGTGAACTTCTTTGCAGATGACGCAAAACTACTAAAAAAAAGTAAGTACAGAAAATGAATGTGAATCACTACACAGAGATCTGGACAAAGTCTGGGAATGGAGCCAAAAGTGGGAACACACACACACAAATATCAATGGATGGCCCTTCCCCTCAAATAAGGGGGATGTCAAGCCAAAGCATACACTCACATCATAAACAAACCCATTTAATCACCTCTCCTACCTAAGCACCCCAAAAGGGATGAAAGGAAGGCCTTTGGTGATCCAGCTCCAAGTAACTGACAACAGGTCTCTGGTCTAAGCCTAAGATTTCTATTAACCACTTTGGTACAATGACGTCTAAGTAGGTGTCATGAGGCACCAGTGGGTATGTGAGGATGCCGACATTGGCATCTTGATTATATATTTTTGTAGTTGTACATGAGTTATCCCCAGATTCTGTGAACTGGTTTGATCACATTTTCTGTGTTTATTATTACTCAGAGTAGAAGAGAATGAGTAATACCACAGACTTTATACTTTATGATGCAAATTACATATGACAGCTGATGCTACACACGAGAATTTAACTCATATTGAAGTGGTTAATTTCAACTGCATTTCCTCCATCTTTTCACACAACAATGCTGAGAAAACACATAAGCTATTGATAAGAAAACAACAAACAAATATGAAGTTCAAAAAATAAATAAATAAACAAATTGAAAAAAGATAAATACATGAAGTAGTTGGAGCAACCCAAGGGAAAATCCCATTGCTAAAAAAAAAAACAGCAGTCAAACACCAGCAAGCACTTCTAAACAAACCCATAACTCCAGATGAGAAATAGAACCAAGAAGATACACAGGATAAAACTAGATATTGAAGCCATCCCTGTCTTCCAAAGATATAAAAAGTGCAAGGAAAAATGAAATAAACAAATATAAATAAACAAATAATAATAATAAATAAATAAATGATGATGATGATAACAAAATCAACATACAAACAAATAAAAACTAGTGATGGGATTAGGTATCCTGCTCTTTAAAATTATCCTATAAGAAGTAAATAAAAAATAAATGAAAATTACTATATGAATAATGTAAAAGTAAAACACCTTAGCCCAACATCAGTAACAGCCTTGCCAGACATTTTCACCAACTCATGGAGGCACAACATAATCCCAACCATCAGGAAAAGAGCACATTTATTTCCTATCTTAAAACCAACCAACCAAACAATCCATTATCCCATGTGTGTTGTTGTCTGGGTAAGGCTACAGAAGCGCAATATAGGATGACATGTTGAGTGTCTTCTGTGTAGTTATTGCATCTGGGACAATTCTGTAGCATTTCAAAGCTTGATGGTGGCCTGGATGCAGTAGGGCTTGTGTGGTTCTTGCTCATCATGGTAGGGATTTCTTTGCAGTTTTCATGCCTAGGGGAACTTTAGTGAAGTAGGGAGTTTGGTAGTCAGTCTTGCAGTGCTTCTTTTGTGATCTGAGCATATACTTGTATGTTGATTTAAACTATGACAAATGTAACTGAAGGTGGAAGTATACGAGGAATAATGGAAGAATTTTACCGTCTTAACGTTTTGACTCTTCGGGTCTTGATCATAAGCATTGTGATCAAGACCCTAGGGGTTAAAATGTTAAGGCAGTAAAATTCTTCCATTATTCCTTGTATTCTTCCTCTGCCTTCAGTTATACCTGTATGTGTTTTTGTATGGATGAGTTACATGATGTATGTGGTAGGGCATTGTAGACATTTCAGTAGTACTGTATGCTTCCAATGTGGTTTTCTGTTGCACTTGGTTGGTTGTGCTTGTGCTATGCAATGGCTTGGCTTCAGGGCTCTTGCACATGTGTTATCAAAAGGGGAGGATTTCAGTTTCTGTGTCTACATATTCTATTGGGATGGCTTTGGTGCATCCATTTATCATTCTTAATGCTTTGTTTTGTGTAGTTTGTACAAATGTCTATTTTTTCTTGAAAGTAGGGAATCATGTCTGGGAGGTATCGCCATGCATGGTTCTTATGAGATGTTTGTACACTGAGATTAGTTTATTTCTGCTGACCAAACCCTTAGCTTACTACAGATTTAATATGTTTATTTTCTTATTGATTTTCACTGTTACATATTTGCTGTATGGGCTGAGCAGTATGTAATCCAAAGTGAGGCCCAGGATTTCAGAGCTCTTGTCCAATGGTTGCCCATTCATTACTACTGGATGCTTCTTACATCAATGGTCACCTTGATGATTTCTAGAGAGAGGCCATTGTTCTAATTTGTCTATTTACACATGGGTGTTTTTAGCAAACGTGTTGAGTCTTAATCATTACATCAACTGTATAGGTGAACACTTTGGTGTACGACCTGGATTTGACTTGGGGAGATCACTTGTGACAAGATGAAATGCTGCAGGTGAGAGTACAGTACTGCCTTTTGGGGACTCCATTCTACAATCTTTTGATCTTTGATAATTGATTGTTTCATTTCAGCTAAGAAGTTCATTAGCCATTTCTTGTCATTATTGTAGATGTCTATTTCCATGAGTATGTGTCTGGAAAAGGCCCACTTGGTATGTATGCATTTTTATTGTTGGATTATCATTATTTAAGGGGCATTAGGTGTAAGAGGAATGTTTGTGAATCAAGGGAGAAGGCAGGAGATAAATGTGAATGAATGAGAAATTGAGACATCCTACAGGGATTTCTTCTTGTTAGCTCATTTCTAATACCTATTACTATTCCTCAGCCACTACTATTATAGTTGCAGCAGGTTTCAAAATCTGTTAACTTCTTCACACATACAGCTGTTGAGACCAGCAATTGCTCCACCTTCCCACTACTTTCAGCTGGTGAAAAAGAAAGTCCCCTACTTGCACATTATGGACAACATTTCAAAATGTCTGGGGAGAGGGGAGAGAGAGGGGGGGGGAGAGAGAGAGAGAGAAAGAGAGAGAGCCAACAACATGGAGAAAGAAAACAAAATAAAATACAGAAGAGCTAGAAATGATCAAAGATGAATTCAATGTCAGGAAAAAGGAAACTTTAAAATGTCAGTTCAAGCTGTCTGGTCCTGTTGTGGAGGTGCTCTGTCTCACTGCATTGCCTCTGACCCTAGCAGTGTGGTGGAGAACAGTGATGGTGGGAAATATGTGTTTTGGATGAGTGTGGGTTGTTTCATGTCTAAGTATGATTGTCAGGATAAGCTTTTTTTCCCCACAGTTTCCTGATTATTTGCCATATTTTTGTTGGAAAAAGTTTGGCTCCATAGTCTAGAAGACATTTACATTTGTATCTGAGGATTGTCAGTCTGCTTCTTGGATTGGCAAATGACCACTTGTACATACATATATACATATACCAAGGCTTTTTCCCCCCTTACAAGGGGAATCCTTAATTTATCCCTATTACTCCAGGGCTTTTACACTAAACTAAGTACCTATCTGTCTTATGTTCTACTATGTGGGAACAATTCTGGTTACTTAGTGTAGTTATGCTATCGATATTTTGGTGGAGTCTGTCATAATAATAAAAAAAAATATATATATATATATATATATATATATATATTTTGCATTATTTGTACTTTTTTTTCTATTCTCTTAATTATTTGACATATTGTGATAATAGGAACAAATGTGGTTCTTATGAGTGTTTTACCCTGTTGTCCAAATCCTGTGCCTGCATCTTTCCTAATTATTTTCAGTTTCTTATTTTCCTTCACTATAAGGTCTTTTGTGTGTTACATGGTGAGGCTAAGTATTTTATAGTTTCTGGCTTGTGAGAGGTTAATAATTTAATATGACTGCCATAATTCTAGTTTTTTGAGATGAGTCACAATGTTTTACCTGCTATTTTCTGGTTGCTCCTCTTAGCTAATACTGTTAAGTCACCTGTACATAAAGCCTCAGTCCTGTCCTGTGTTTGGGGTGGGAAAGTTGTGTGTTACAGATTAAACATTGCTGGATATACAAGTCTTTTTTTCCCTTCAAGTATCCTACCTATCTTAGAATTAACTTTTTGTGTAAGCTTGGGCTATATCATCTTCTAAGCTATTCTAATTGACACACCTGTATTTTCTTGACATTCAATGTGTGGTATTTTTCAATGTATCCATTACCTCAATGAGAGGTACCGACTTGTGGTGGTTCCGTAACCACCGTTTTGAGGTGCAGCTCAATGGAAGGAGACCCTTGGTCTCTGAACCAGATCCAGGATATCTCTTATCAGTTTCAAAGGTATTCCCTCCATATATGGGCAACCGAGAACCCACAGCTGCTCTCCTCAGTACTAAAAGTCACTGACAGTCACACACTAACCAAACACAGACAATTCCAAAAAAAAAATCCAGAAAAGGTTATGGGAGGGCCTGAGGACTATTTCCAGCCAAAGTGGGTCTACAGGTTTCCAGTCAGTGAAATTTAAGGCAACAATTACTATACTATTATTAGTAAAAAGCCATATCTTGTACATGATTCTTGCTTTTACTAGCAACCAATGGACAATTAGAACATAGCAATTAATTACAAAGATGTGTAATAACCAAATAATGATTAACAAAGAAGAATGTTGTACACTATGGTAAAAGAATAAAAAAAAAATTACGTGAAGAATTGGCACGTGGACAAAGCCACACTACTCTCATATGTGGACTAGGTTACTCGGAAGAAGGATAAATCAGATGACTATAAATGTCCCTGGAGCTACAGCATCTTCGTCGTGGGACCACCCCAACCCCAAGAGTTGGGGGGCCAAACAGTGGCAAACATCCCTGGCCACTGGCACTACACATGTGGCACCTATTCCCAGAAGGGGCTTCGGTTGCCTGGGCAAGTACCAATGTCCCTGATTTAATCCAGTTGCCTGCATGTTGAGCTGGCATCAAGCTCATTTCTACATACTGTCACACAAGGTAGTTTTGACTGGTGGTGTAAAGTTGACCGTAATTTTTTTTTTTTTTTTTTTTTTTTTTTCATCTAAGTGTTTTCTTTTAAAAATTGTTGATAGTGTCAACTTTGCACCACCAGTCAAAATCACCCTGTGTAATGGTACGGATGAGCATGTTGGCTTGTTACTAGTTAATTATTTTTTTGCTTGAATTGGTGATGATTGAATGTTTTTATGTACATATTTGTTACTGTTGTTTACGGAATACAACCTTATAGGATTGTATTGATTATGTGACCGAGTTTTACTGTATGTTCACACCACTTCACCACCTCTGTTAATCTTGTTCTTGTACTTTGTTGTTGTTGTTGTTGCCGTTCCCTAGACTGTCTGTCCGAGCAGTCCCGTCTCCCCAAGGAATGCCATAGCCGAAACTGAGTTTTCCCACAAATCCTTTATAGAGCGTATGTTGTGTTGTTTGCGTGCATGATTGTGTATAATGCAGTCTTCCATTATGTGTTGTATGGTATGGGGTGAAGTGTTACATCCTGGGCAGCTGTTCCTGGAGCTGCAGCGTCTACGTCGTGGGACCACCCCCCAACCCCAAGAGTTGGGGGCCAAACGGCAGCAACTAGGCTGGATAAAGTGAGAAATTAGATGAGAAGGAGAATCAGAGTGGCAAGGGAGTTGGGAGATAGGGTGGATGAAAGAGTATTAGGATGGTTTGGACACATGGAAAGAATGAGTGAAGAAGGGTAAGTAAAAGAGGTGTGGAAGGTAGAGGTAGAAGGAGTGAACATGTGGGGGCAACCTAGGATGAGATGGTTGGATGGGGAGAAAGGGGCTTTGGGAAAGCGGGGAATGTCTGTTGAGGAAGGACAGGAGAGGACAGAAGACAGGGGTGAATGGAGAATGGTTGTATATGGATGATGTTGTGATGCATGAGGTGGAATGGGTGGGGGATGGGGGGGTGAGGGAGTATGTGTGAGAAAAATTTGATGCAGCCCAAATTTAATGGAGTGGCCTTGTTGTGGATGTGCTGTGTCTTGCAACACTGCTTCTGACCCAGGGCAGTGGATAAGATGCAGGGATGATCTGTCATCCAGGAGGTGCCAAGATAAAAGGGAGGGAAGAGGGTGGAGGGGAGTGGTGTGTGATAGGGATGGAATGGGTGGGAGTGGTTATTAAGCCTTTGTTTTTTGGCTACCTCCCTTATAAGGGAAAAAAACCCTTTGGTATATGTATGTAACAATCATTATTATATTCTGTTTGCAGTGTCCCAGATACATGGTGTGCTGCTGCTTTAAGTCAACTGTGAGCATGTTATATAGTTCTTTAGGTACACAGATAACAATTATTTGAACCACATTCACATGAAATGATCACAGGATAATTTAAAAGATGTACCAAAAGGACTATATAACATGCTCTCAACTGATTAAAACATTTCAGAAGTTGATCATTATCAGCATTGGGGAGCACATACTCCATTTCTCAGTGTCACCAAGCAAGTTCATATGCTGCCCACTTTTCCAATTACAATAAATTCTTGGCAAGAGCTGTCAATTTGCTCCAGCCACATGTTCAAAGTGTGTTCATTTTATCCCTTCCACCTAGAGTTGTCTCATGTAAATAATTTTATGCATGTGATCAACATCAGAGAAGTATACAACTACAAGTGACAATAACAAATATCACTAGTAACAGGCCTCAGCTGGGTCTCACAGATTAATTGCTGGCTTGATACAATCATGCCACCAATACTCCATAATTCTCAGATGGAGCATGGTTCTAAAGATGCTGGCTTGATACAATCATGCCACCAATACTCCATAATTCTCAGATGGTGCATGGTTCCAAAGATGCTAAGATACCTCTTCAAGTTAGCTTTAGTTGACTGTCTCACAGCTGTACATCAAGACAGGAAGCACATGTGATTTGAGGATGCATGTTTTAGACCTACATAAATATCAACAATGCCATATGTTAATTGAGTCCATACCATAGGCCATGCAAATTCTGTGAAGGACTTCCCAGCATAACCTAATATAAGAAGCTTTCGACATCAAGACCTTCCCACAAGCATGGACAGACTGAAATGTATCATACTGTAAACCTCCAAACACATGGACATCCATGAGATCTGGAATCTTAGTGGTTGTACCACCATGTGCAGTGACTCAAGGGCTGAGACCAGGGCCTCCAGCAACTGCCGACATACATCATCATCATCAGCAAAAACAGTTAGCAACCAGTGTCATCAATAAATAACTGTAATGACATTAATCAACAACTGCCCAACACTCACACCTCGCAAGTGTTGAAAAGTACGAGGGCAAGGATGCACCCCTGCCTCAATCCTGAATTAACAGGAAAGCCAAACAAGTCAATAGTCCGCATATGAATCCCACAACTCCATAGAAAATCCCAGATCACCCCATGATGAACTGAATCATATGACTTCTTGAGATCTGATCTGATGTTCACTTCACTCTTCCAGCCTTTAGAACTAGCCATACTAGCAACAGGGTAAAGACCTTGTCCAAGACACTGAGCAACGTAAGACCATGAAAACTGTCCAAATCTTGCTGGTATTTTGCCCTTCTAGATACAAATGACCAGCCTATGTGTCCAATCAGAGGGACATGCGATCCATAGATCATGGCAACTCCTCCAGCTTTCAGCAACTCTGCACTGATATTGCAAATGCCAGCCACATTTCCACCCTTCAAATTTACAGCCTTACATATCTAAACTCATTCAGAAAATATGAATCCACTTATCAAGGGACTGACAACTATCACATGAACACTAGCCTAGGAAATTTGGCTTCTCAGATCAGTCATGTATAACTGTTCTAAGTACTCAGCCCAATGAACTCTACCTACCCATATCTGAAACTAATTGCCTGTCAACTGTTCAGACAATGCTCATCTGGTTCACAAATTTGGAGCAGTTTCTTCAGAGCTCAGTCATCAGATCTGAGGTAATTTGCATTGAAATGGCCTTTGACATCTCAAACAAAGCCCCTGACATAGCTCTTTTTCCCCCTCCATGAGAGAGCTCTAGTCTGCAGTTTCAGAGTCCTATATTGGTCCCAGTCCTCAGCCAATCTGGCAGCAGGACTAGTGTTTATATTCTCCATTGTCTCATGCAACACCACATCCCTATACTTTGGACAATCTCCAATGTAATATTCAGGATCTTTCAGAATTTCAGACTGCTACCACAAAATGCAGAGCACAAATATCATCCCTGAGCTTCTTTAGATGAAATCCCAATGGATTACATTTCAATTTTTTTCAGCTCCCCATAACATGTGTCTCTTACTACAGGCACTAGTTTACTCGAGATATGCTTAGCAAAGAATATCTCATAAATTTCATGTGCCTCAGTCAATCAACCAATCCATTCTCAGAATGGATGCCAAAATATAGATGCCCTGCTTAATCTTTCTATATTTTCTCTGTGTGTGGATACCTTATAAAACATATCTTATTGATATTATACATCATAAATGTTGCCTTCAGTTTTACAAGTGGCAAACCCACAGTAGTTGGCAATGGTCCTCATGCCCTCCCACTGGTTTTTCTGAGAAGAAACTCAAAACTCTTTTTGTGTTGTATTGGTGTGGAAATTATTCTATGACAATGACTAATAGTAGTAAGAAGGTGCAGCTACCATTTGTCAGCACTCCACATGTGAAAAAATGCAAGAAATATAAATATTGCTACCTAGTTTCAATTACCAAAACCATGCAGTTACACAATGGATGGCATTGATTATGTGATTCTCCTGTACATCTCTGGAGAAAAAATAAATAAATAAAATAATGTTTGTGTTATACTATTGTCAGAGTTTCTATGTAAGTGGCTTATAGTAATGTGAGGGAGGCATTTGCCAGATGTCAGCTTTCTGAAATTGCAAATGTAGAGAAAGCATGGTAACATTAACATGGTAGATCTTGGGATCTCAACTAAAAGGGTTCATGGTAACATTAACATGGGAGATCTTGGGATCTCAACTAAAACGGTTCATGGTACCATTAACATGGGAGATCTTGGGATCTCAACAAAATGGTTCGCCCCTTTGGCCCGACAACTCTAAATGAAGGTGAGGGTCTAAGTTCTGGAGATGAGAGGCAGTAAGACAATTATATCCGATGTCCATCTTGCAGGTACTTATTAATGGTTCCAAATTAATGGAATTTTGGATGAAACTATCTGTTGCCATACAGTGATTTGTGGTGATCACAGCCTGCTTGGTAATTTTTGGTAGCATAGTCTCCCATTTGTTATTACAAATCTTTCTCTCAAACTGTTTAGGTAGGTCAGACTTTGATATGGTTGATTTTTAGTTTTATTCCAGTCTCAAGCAAATACATTTTTCTTTTTTTGCATTTCAAAGATCTACTTTTTCTGTGGAATAGTTACATCAGGTTAGATGAGGTTAAGTTACGTGCTATTGGATATTGTGAGTTTCACGTGTTTGTGATTCCATGTGATTCTGGAATTTTACCTGAATTTTACCATACAACAGATATTATCACCAATATTACCAGTTCCTGTTAAGAAATCTGTTAGCAACAAAATACACCATACCCTTTCAATGAATGCCATACACTGGCAACCTCATAAAAATACCTACTAATAGCTGGCAAAATCTACCTGGTATATTTATATTAAGACAAAACCAGTCCCACTGCAAAGATATTTATTGTTTTCTGAAGCCTTCGCCTATTTAATGTTAGAATAGAATAGGATAGGTATTACAAAAGTGACTGAAATTTACAGAATATAGCCATATCGATGGTTGCATTTTCCTACATGGAAATGCTTTAAATGACTACAAATTCTTTCTAGCCAGTGTGACCTACTTGCCCTTCATTCTAGCAACTTTTGGGTGCCTCTACTTTGCTATCTATATTTTGCCACAAACATTGGGATTATTATAAACACTTCTGAAGCAATTTCAATTAAAGCAAATCACATATGAGCAAAACGTATGAAAATTCTTATATGCAGGGCAGTGCAATATTACAGAAAATTGCATATTGCACTAGTCATTGCGGTGAAAATAGTTACTTCAATAGAATTTATAATTAACACTAATCAACAGTGAATAGGAAATGGCAAGATGCCTACTCTGGCACACTTGCAGAAGCTGAAGCCCACCCAAGCAAGCACCCATACGTTGCACTTCAATAGAAAAAAAGAGCGCACATTTTAATGTTGACATTACAGAAAATAAAAAGTCATTAAATATTTTACCTACTGTCAACATTACCTTGGATACTGAATGTGTGCCCTTAAAACATGAACTTAGTCTGAAATGGATCTCACCTCTATGATCCACCAACCAAATGGTCAACACTTCATGTAGCCATATCTACCGTTCGACCTCCATTTACGAAATATCACTTCATAAATAAAATTGGAAATACAATTTCATTAAATTTTGTATTACCTGCTTATACATTTTTCATACTATGAGTATCAGTCGATAAATACAAATTTTGCTAGTCACTGCTGTCATATTTACAAATGGTGTCTCCCATCCATCTCCATCACGGAAGTAGTATCACCAGTTCTAGGTTTCTCAAGCAAAACACTAGATTTTCACTATTTTTGGTGTTCATCAATATGTTCTGTCTTTTCATTCACTTGTTTATAGGTTACCAGGATCCGATACGGCACCTTTCACAGAGCTTGGCAACTCATCCATGCTTTTCCTATGCTACGATTTTGATTCACCTTCACTTTATTATGCTAACCATTCACCATAGCATAAGATGCAACTGCCGTTAAAAGTACACCAGTTCACGTACAAGGAAATACACGAAAAGCGACAAAATTACTATAACTGGGAGGAGGGGCGACCACAACCTCTCCCCCTCAGTCAGACGCCTAGCCACCTCGGTAGTACTAGTCGACAGCAGAACACTCACATTTAACAGTTCGACTATATCGGTGGTATATCACTACTTTTATACTTCATACCAGTGGATGAACGTATCATTTATTTTCTTACCCCATTTGAACCTTGAAATTCCTTGCAGTATCTTGCAAGCTCCATTTTTTCTTTGGCTAATCCACTTCCCTGCACCTCGTACCAACCCCCCGTACACCCCCTACTGGCAAGAAGTCGCACTATAGCCGCGGTGAAGGGAAACTTAAAACAAGTGAACATCACACCCACAAACGAATCTCATTTGGTCAGTTTAAAAAGGATCCGATTTTATATCAATTTCGTTTGGGATCCCATTGAAATTTATGCAGAAATTGTGCTCCAGGTTTACCATTCAATCTCAACTTCATGAGAATTTAGCATGTCGGCACTTCCAACAACCGGCTATGCGGCGTTTCACACGCAGTTTCCTCAATTTGTTAGGAATCGAGTCTTCATGTTCTCATCAGTTACCCTGATAGTATTTTCATTGCCAAACAGTAAATTAACACGTGCCCCTTATTTTTTTTCAAAAATGTGGTAGACTATAGGTCAATAAAAGTAAATTCGTTTATGCTTTTTATTAAATCTACATTACTTCCAACATTCGCTTAAAGATATTTCTATGTGATAGGAGGGTAAATAAAATCCAACTTTATTATATTTTGTATGTATTCATATAAAATTTACCATTTTACAAACGAATGGTAGTTATGTACTAACCGTTAGACAAAATCTTTTGGCTAGATAAATATAGGGAGACCTAACATTGCCTTGCATCGTGTTGTCCAGCTTAGAATTCTTACAGCTTTATCTTGTTCAATTTGCTTTTGGAATAATACATGGTATGTCCATTGATACAAGGTGCATAAATTACATTTAGTTATGATACACATCACAGATGAACAGCCAGGACGATGGTCAAATATCAACCAATATTCCTGTACTAGGTGAAAGAGACCATCCAACCCTGAAGATCCCTCTATAAGCCCAACGAGCTACAACCGTCCCTGACGTATCCACTTTCAGCTTTGGCCCCACTTCAGGTTACCATGGTGTCTTTCACTGGAAGTCTACTGCATCACCAAGACCACTTGAAATCTTGACCCAAACAATTGTCCTGCTTAAGCATGAGTGAATGTTATTCCAAACATTGAGACAGGACCTTTACCTACAAAGGCCTGATGGTGATACAGTTATCCCAAGTAATTGCCACACTACCAGGTTGGCACAGTCAGCAGATAAGACCCCCATATTGAAGTAATGAGGATTTTACACTTTGCCTGCAAGCACTCATCTGCTTTGCTCATTGGATTCTGCTGCTGTGGTTTCCTGTCCCACAGCTTCATGTGGAATGTCAATCGGTAAAAGCCAACAGACGGCTCTACCTTCTAGTCCAGTACCAAATACCGTAAAATTAAATTTTGAGTCATTTCAAAAATAATAATGATCATAAAAAATAAATAAAAGGGTAAAGAAAATCCCAAATTTTTTATTCCGGTTGATGAACACTGGTTCCAAAAGTCTTTGGAACAACTATGTCCATGCACTTCACAATGAAAAACAAAATATATTGAATACTTCGTCTTTTCAATCACATTTTTATTTATAACACAAAAGATATACTATACACAAATGGGCACCTATTTGGTCATAGGGTGGAAGGTCACGTTATTCTGTTGGTGCTCGGGATTGTATTGTTCCGCTGGTCACTGTCCATGCCTCCTCCTCCTCTTCTTGGCAATCGAAGTGATCCCCCCTCCATTCCATGGGAAGGAGTCAGGCCCTTCACCACAAGATTAAACTTGCTGAGGAGCTGCCCGAGACATTCCCTAACATTTTCCGTTGCCAATGCTTCATTCTCTCCACCATACAGAGCTGTTGCATGAAGACAATAATCTATTTAAAAATTGTAATAAAATAGTTAACTCCTGAAATATGACTAATGAAACTAAATTTGTGTAACATTATTGCCACAAGTCTCTTTCAATGTAAACTCAAGATACCTACTGTGCCTGGAAATGCCCAGAGTTTTTTTTTTTTTTTTCTTTCTTTTACTAATCTGTGTTGTATTTACATGGGAGAAAATACAATCAAAGCTGATCCAGATCTTGAGCCCAATCTGACAACAGAGGCCATAAACCCTCATGACAAACTAAATTTAAACCTTCACACAGAAATGAAACCCCTGGGTTTTGAAAATGGGCAGCAGGGAGATAATTCTCCGAGACATCTTGCAGGAACACTACATGTGTGTACTCATACTTGGTCCCTTAAATTTGTACTAGAGAAATACAGTGGGACTTTGCAAACTAAGTTTAAACTGGTGACTTTGCACTTAAATACCACTCATTTGTTCGTCTGTCCCCCTCCCATTTCTCCTTCTCTCTTACACAATATTCCTTTTGTCAAATAGATTCATAGGTGAATAAACTCTTACCTTAACCCTTTCATAGACTGACACAAACTATCACTGGAGTGCTGACTACCCAAGTTTGTGTCACCATTTCAGGGATTTTGGTCCCCTATAGACCAGTCATACAATACTCTTGTATAACTAATCTTCACCCAAAAAAGGAATGCTGAGACATGTTTTAACTTGTACTATGCATCCTTTCTGTTGCCCTACTTAAATCACTCCTTTACCACCTCTAGGGCTCTATCTCCTTTCCCCTTTACTTGTATGGGAGGGAGGATAAGAATGCTGCCCCTATATTCCCCTGTCAAGTAGTAAAATGCAACTGGGGTGGAATGAAGGGACTGTGAAACACACTTTTGGTACATTTCTCTCTTTAATGTGCATGGATGTGGAGTACGGGTAAAAGGGAGATCAGCAGTATATGAGAAGAATTCGGATGCATTAGTTTCGAGTGAAATGAAGTTAAAGGGAGGGGTGAGGTTGAGTTTAGGAATGTGGGAATGTTCAGCAGGGTGTCTGGAATGGAGACAAGGTAAGAAGAGGGAAGGTAGGTGAATGATAAAATGTACAAATACATAGTTCATTGCAAATGTCATCAAGAAATATGTGGTAAAAATGAAAATGGACTAGGGAGTGGGTGTTTGCGCAGGCATATGGTCCTCAAGGCAAGTTAAGAGGAGAAGAGTTTCAGAATTATCTAAAAATGTGGGTGGGCAGAGTTTAATGTGAAGGCAAAGGTGATGGGTGATTTTGAGTTACAGCAGCACCACTCTCTGGAATTCCAAGTATTTGGTATTCCATGTTCTGGTAAGTAGAGATGTTAATGTGGAGGTGAACTTGAGTATAGAAATGAGTAAATGTCAGGAATGAATGCAGAGAGGAATTTGTATGAAAGAGTAATTGTACCTATGGCACTCCATGGAGCAGACTTAGAGTGTAAGAGGCTTAAAAGAACACAATTATTGTATTTGGGATGAAATGCTTGATATGTGCATGTGATTTTGGTACATATATATCCATCTCTAAGATATTACTTTTCTACCCAAATGTATTCTATACTTTCTGCCAGTAACTGCAGTTCAAGCAGAGGGAAGGGAATTTGAATTGCACTCTTTAAGGGAAATCAATCAATCAACCAATTGATCAACCTGTTATCCTAGTTCCCTTGCAAGATGATGAAGAGTTTAAGAAATACGATTGGTATTTTATGAATGGTTAGACCAAGTATTAGAATGAATGTGGAAAAACTAACGAGTAAACCCTTGAGAAGACCTGGAACAAAACAGATGAATGAATGAAATGATCTTTGGATATATGTGGTATGCCAATTGATCTGAAAGTGAATACACAACATGGGAATGGATGGATATAATTATGTGAATGGACAAACATATGACAGACCAAAGGGACACTCCCCTCTCCTGTTCTGGATTTGAGTGGATGTTGAGGATGGTGGCTATATGGTGAAATAGTGGTAGTGGATAGAGCACACCAACTTCCTATGTTGGAATGTGCAGTGGGGATGTGCCCTCTTGCACTACAGAACTATATAGAGTTGGACAAATCGGACTCTATATAGCCACCAGAATATTTTTATCTAAATCGGATGGCAGCGATAAATGCAGCAGGCATCCGGTATTGTTTCCTGCCAAACCAGCCACCCACAGTGACGCATGTTGCTCCTTGGTTAGTTTATGTTGTGTCACCCTACCAATTGGACATACAGTTATTTGGCCAATCCTCACTTGTGCTATTTGCTGTCCTATTTGTGCTTTGTGATGGCTTCCAAGGCTAGTGCCATTTCTTCTACATCATCCGGAAAAGGAAAGAGGAAAAGTCTCAGCAAGAGTGAGAAACTGAAGGTGAACAAGTTGAATGAAAAAGGCACCAAGAGGGGGGATCTCATGACCCAATTCAATCTTAAAAGATTGACTCCCCATATTTTGCAGGCCAAGAACCAAATAAGGGAAGTGGTAAAAAAAAATTGAAGGTGGAAAGGCACCGAAGTGTTTTGCTCACAAAAACTCCACCATGAAAACTTAGACAAGACAGTTTATAAGTGGTACATGCAGCTGCGTGCTGAGGGGCTTTCTGTGAGAAGCCTGGACATTCAACAACACTTAACAAACCACCTTGGGATCCAAGATTTTAAGTGTAGTGATGGCTGGCTGTGGCAGTTCAGGAGGTACCATGGTTTGGGGAACTGAGCAATCACAGACAAGCTGCTGAATGCTGATGCTTGTGCTGTGGACCCTTTTATTGCAAAATTGCACGAGTTGAAGGTGAGGGAAGGACTACAAGAGTTTCAGGTGTACAATGCTGACAAAACTAGGCTATTCTGGCATGCTCTGCCCAGATATTCCCAGACCTTCAGGGAAATTTCTAGCACTTCTGGACAAAAAGTGATGAAGGAGTGGATATCAATTCTGGCATGTGGAAATGCAGATGGTTCACATTGTCTCAGACATGTGACTGTTGGCAAGAGCAAGAAGCCTCTTGCCATCAAGGACATCATGAACAGGCTGCCAGTGGAGTATATTATGGGGCTCCTTCAGCCTGGTTCAGCCAGGACATTGCTAAAGAATGGTTTCACCAGCAATTTGACCTGGCTGTAAGGAACCACCAAGCTAAATATGGAATAAAATCTGGTGAAGTGACGGCACTCCTAATTCTCGATAATGCCCCAGCTCACCCATCAGCATCCAGACTATGTAGTAAGGATAACTTCATAAAGACATTGTTCCTCCCTCCCAACACTACCTCAATGATCTAGCCCATGGATCAAGGCAACAGTGAGAGTGCCAAAAGACACAACGAGAATATGTTCCCTGAGCAGTGCCTTGTGGTTGATGATGGGATGGATGAACCAGGCTATACTGATTGCAGAGCCAAGAAAACAAAAGAAAATTTCAAGATTTACACAGTGAAAGATGCCATATTCAACTGGGATGAGGCTTGGAAGACAGTGTCCCTGTCAACTCTCAGAAATGGCTGGTGCAAGCTACTAAAGACCCCTAAAACTCCAGCAAAAGGCAAAGATGATTTTGAGGGGTTTGAAACTTCATGGATGGTGGATGTGATACATCAAGCTGGACAGGAAGAAATTGAGCAGGAGGACTTTAACATGCCTAGTTACCACTACATGACTGACGAGGAGATAGCTGGCAGTTTGCTGAATGAACCAGAGGAGGAAGAAGATGAAAAAGAGGTAACAGGTGTGCAGCGGGCTCCATCTCTGGCAGCTGGGCTAGAAGCAATTTCAATCTGCCTCAGACTTATTGATAATGTTGGAGGGCCCTTGGCTGAACACTGAGGGGCTACACATCATGAGGATGAAGATTTTCAAGCTGCAGGATGCAAAGCAGATTCAACAAAATCTCATTTTTTAAACCACTGTCCCTTCAATGCACACAGTGTTATCTACCTCTTTAATGTAATCCATCTCTTCAGCCAGTCTCCATATCGTGTCAGACGCACCTTCAAGCAAAAGCAGCTCCAGGGCCACCACACCTAGCATCTCTTTAGCAGAGAGTACAGAGGACTTGGCAACAACAATTCCCATCACTAGACTCAAGGTTCCAGAATTTATTTTTTATGACAGAGCATAGAAGTAACATGCATAAATACAGGTAAGTGTAGTTTAAAATTACAATTATTATCTGTAGTACACGTATTAAGTTTGGATGCTAAAAAATGTTTGTGATTTTGCGTGAGTAGTAGGATAAATGGGGGTCCCTGGATATTTCAACAAGGAGTCCACCCCCCACTCAATTGATCCAATTTATAGAGGTATTACTGTACATTTTCTTGTGTAGATTTGCCTCAGCCATTCCCCAATATAAAGGGAATGATAGCTTGTTATAAATTTATTCCAGCTGCCACCTGGCTAAAATGTTCAGCTAAGGAAATCATTCTCTACACTCTAAAGCATAAGGAGTAATTCTTTAAATATGATCACCATGGTCATATTCACCTACATACCTCCAACAAACTAGATTGTTATGCATGATTGAAATCTATTTAAAACACAACAATTTCAATACTCTTCCAACTACCTCCATTCTATACAATAAAGTTGGGTTGTTAGTGAAATGTATTTTCTGATTTCAGTTGCAAATACCAAAATCATGATACAGTATGCATCTTATACACAATCTTGTTTAATATTATTATTATTTAACACTAATAAGAGACCAATGACTTGGTACCAGTAGGTATCCCCCCCCCCACTACTATTTCTACAAGCTGATGACAAAAACACTCATCCTTATACCAGATGATAGTCCAAAGTTTTTCCCAGACATAAGGACCTGATGATCATTGCCAGGAACTTTTTATAATAAAAAGTCATACAGGCACATATATGTGTGCACGTGCAGGTTTATGTGTGTGTGTGTGGTCAAATACTGTTAGTCATCGTTTCATTGCTCTAAAATATTTCTTTAGTACAAAGTTGACCTATGTATTAATGGACAGCAAAATTGGATTTTTACAAATAAAATGATACAGAATCTACCATCCATGTCCCAAGACACTTTACTCCAAGGTGCATTTAAACAGTGAAAATCAGTGCTACTACCTAGAGAGCTTTCAAACTAGGCTGATGTCCTTGTTCATCTGAAGGTAGTATACGTAAGTGAATGATTTCGGTACCTAGAACAAAAGTTCCCCATTACATGGGGGGTTATTGATCAAATCATACAGCCATGTCACACACACTAAAACCCAACATGTCCCATCTCAGCACCTCATACATGAAGGGTTTCCCTGTCCCCAGCCACTGCTGAAGTTGTTGTTGTTGTTGTTGTCGTTCCCTAGACTGTCTGTCCGAGCAGTCCTGTCTCCCCAAGGAATGCCATAGCCGAAACTGGGTTTTCCCACAAATCCTTTATAGAGCGTATGTTGTGTTGTTTGCGTGCATGATTGTGTATAATGCAGTCTTCCATTATGCGTTGTATGGTATGGGGTGAAGTGTTACATCCTGGGCAGCTGTTCACAACGCGGTCATCCAGCCTCTTCTGGTAGCTTAGAAGTGCTGGGTGGTGACCGCACCGCAGTCTGGCCAAGTGGACTCTGTCCTTTCGTGGGAGAGAGGATTCAGAAGGGTGGATATCAGGGGGTCTGGCATGCAGCAGTGTGTTGTCTTTCAGTGTGTTAATGGAGCGGTGAGTGATATGATTATGAATATGTTTCCGGAGGCTGGTATTTGGTGGTTGTGGAGGAAGAGAAGAGAGTATCTGTGCGTGATAAAGGTCTTTGGGTGTTGTTTTAATGCAGTAAGAGAGCACTTCCACAGCCATTCCCCATTGCTTCATTAAGGTGAATACCTTGTCATCAATTCAAAATATTTTACAAAACAAACAAGATCCCAATACTGGTAACATACATCATGTCTATGTTAAACTTGAAATATCTACTCATAAAGGAATGATACTTCTGTACTACTGCTGTCTTTCCTTTATACTGTCCTCTTCAACCTGTTCTTAACTACTTCCTGATACTCCTATGATTCATCATGGTCTTGGATCACACGGACTTTTTATGATTAACAACTACTACCCTCCCAGATAGCTCAGATCTACAGGTACTGCTGTGACCTTATACACAGACACACACACACTCAACTCCTTGCCCACCAGAGCTGGGGTGCTGGCTTGCAGTGACGTGATGCTTTTCAGTCCTGCATGGGAATTTAAAACTCAGACCACCAAGTTAGCAACTGGGTCCCACAGCATGCTGTAGTAAAGGGGAGAAGAATGCTGCCACTGTGACCCCAAGTGTGTCTCAGAAGGAAATTGAATGGGAAGGAGTTCATGGGTCTAAGGATCATTCTATATTTTTCTATGTAAAGAAATGGCATGGGTCTGGAAGGATTCCAAGTAGATCCCTAGTAAATGGGCCTTTAAATTCAAGTGGATGTGGTATAGATGCAATTAAAAAGGGGATGAGATTGGTATGTTTGAGATAAAGACACAGAATTTAGTTTTGAGTGGAACCAAATTATAAGAGAAGGAAAGACTCAGAGTTTGGGAGTGCCACTGCTGGTGATGAGATAGGCAAGTGGTGGAGTAGGGAAGTGTCCACGTATAATGTGGAAGAAAGTGAAACTAGAATGGGAGATATAGAGTGCATGCAGTCCTGGTGGTAACAAATGTGAAAAGAAGAGGGAGGCCTTTTGCATTTATTTAAACAATTTTGAAAGGAATGGCAGTGTAGACATGATATAGTCTATCTCAATGCTAGGACATGAGCTGACAGATGGAGAGGTAAGATCAGGTAAGAATTACAGTGGTGAGCAGATATTGTTCAAGTGTTTGAAAAGTTGATAATGGCAAACAGTCTTTCAGAAGAGAGAGAAGCCTAAGTATACATGGGACCAGTTGGTGGATGGGAGGGTGGTCGAGAGGGCATTAATGGACCATGCTTTGGTACCCAAAGTGTCACGAGGAATAGATATCTGGGGCTAAACACATAGAAGACTGTATAAAAGGGTGATTGCACCCATGACCTGTGTATGAAGCAAAGACTTGGAATTTAAGAAAAAGAAGAATTGACAAGCCTAAATGTGTTTGAGATTAATTGTTTAACCTCTTGAATATGATGATGCCTATGTATGTTATGAGCCACCGGTAGGGTATATGAGAATGCCGGCATCAGCTTCCTGGTTATATCTCTTTTGTAGGTGTAGCTGAGTGGGCCCTGCATTCTGTGAACAGGCTTGATCACCTTTTCTGTGACATTTATTCTGGGTGAAAGAGAACAAGCATAACAGCAGTAGCTTTATATTTTGTAATGTGCATATTGTAATGCATCATCAAACATCAGGCAACCTGATGTGCACGCAAATATTTAACTTGTATTGAAGAGGTTGAGAAGTACGGTGGGGGGATTATGAGGATTGAGAGAGAAATGTGGTGAGAAAGGGATCTGAGGTGGAAAGAGAAGTGGCAAATAGTGTTGGTCAACAAATATTAGGATGGTTTGGGTCTACAGAAAGGATGAGTGAAGAAAAGTTGGAGAAAAAAGAAAAAAAAAAAAAAAAAAAAAAAAAAAAAAAAAAAAAAAAAAAGTGTGCAAAAAGGCAAGGCAAGGGTGGATGAACTTGAGGGGAAGACTGATATGAGGTGGATAAATGGAGAGAAAGGGACAGTGGATGCAAAATTCTGTCAAGCAGGGTAAGGAGAAGGCAAGTAGAATGCGAATGGACCAGGAAATGACACGGTCCAGATATTTCTTCTCTTCTGCTCTGTAAATTCTCAAGTGGATAAAGGGAAGGGCTGCCATGTAATTAAGCAGAGGAAATAAACAAGATTTGGCTGTTGGACCCTGCTGTGGTGCTTCATCTTGCTACATTGCCTAGGAACCAAGCAGTGGACAGGACACAGATGATCCTTCATCCACAATGAACTAAAGTAGAATCTATGAGAAATGGGTTTTTTGATGAATATACATACATACATATACCAAGGCTTTTTCCCCCTTACAAGGGAGGTAGCCAAAAAGGAAAAGGCATAAAATAATTTCCACCCATTTGATGAATATGGGATGGGTAAAAGGTGATGTGCTTTGACTCAAAGCACAGCGATCCCTCATCAGAGGGGAAAGGGAATTTGGGTATATATATACATGTATGTATGTATATAAAGATGACAATATCCCTTCAGGCTGCATCAACCTTTCATAATCTTCCTCCATACATTCCAATCATTTGCTCTGTACTCTGCTCTACAGGGGCAAATTGCTAACATGCAAACATCCTTGTAAATCTTGATTATACCATGCATGCCCCAAGCATGTGAAGCTAAAGACTGCAATGACTTCAAGTCACATACAGATACACCAATGAGCCTTTTCCCTAAAAGGTGGCCAAATTAAATTACACACCAACCCAACACCCATCAAAACTTATTTGACAGCCCTTTCATCTTAGTATATCATGGATAAAGGATCATCCCTATTTTGTGCCACACTGCTCAGGTCAAAGGCAATACAGTAAGTTTGTCTTCACAGCAAGTCCCAATAGCTGGAGCTGGTTTACTCAACTATTTGTGGGTTCTGGTAACATGCTTGTGGGACACTCGGTCAAAATCCCAATTTCATGTCCCTAAGGTATTAATGCATGTGAGAACTGAATGTAAAGAAATCTATTACAAATGCTTACCTGCCGGGGTGATTATAGGCTCACTGGGCTCAAGGACCACATCCTTCACATCCACATTGGCACCATCTCCTCGCTTCTGACGTTCCTTACTTACTGCAGCTTTCAATATAGCTCCATGCACACTCTTAACTAACTGATGTGTTGCTGTGTCCAGCTGTACAGAGAGAACAAATATGTGATTTCATGTATGGGATGGCAAGTAATATCACACTATTCCAAACTAAGATGACATATTGGGTCTTAAGAGAGAAAAGGGAACCAAGAACACAGAAAGAGTGAGAGAGGAGAGAAAGAAAAAGAGAAAGTGATAGAGAGAGAGAGAGAGAGAGAGAGAGAGAGAGAGAGAGAGAGAGAGAGGGGGGGGGGGAGTGAGGAAGGAGAAAGGAATGAGAGAGGAAGGGGAGAGAGGAAGGGGGGAGAGGAAGGAGAAGAGAAAGGAGAGGAAGGAGCGAGAAGGAGAGGAAGGAGCGAGAAGGAGAGGAAGGGGAGGAGAGAGAGAGAGAGAGAGAGAGAGAGAGAGAGAGAGAGAGAGAGAGAGAGAGAGAGGATGGAGAGGAAGGGGAGCGAGGATGGAGAGGAAGGGGAGTGGAGATGGAGAGGAAGGGGAGTGAGGATGGAGAGGAAGGGGGGAGAGGAAGAAGGGGAGAGAGGAAGGGGAGAGAGGAAGGGAAGAGAGGAAGGGGAGAGAGGAAGGGAAGAGAGGAAGGAGAAGAGGAAGGAGAAGAGGAAGAAGTGGAAGGGGTGAGAGGAAGGAAGGGGAAGATGAAAGGAAAGGGAGTGAGGACATGGAGGAGAGAAAGAGAAATAGAGGAGAGAAAAAAAGAGGAGAGAGAGGAGAGAGTGATGAGGGAGGGAGTGACAGGAGAGAGAGAGAGAGAGAGAGAGAGAGAGAGAGAGAGAGAGAGAGAGGATAGCATATGTGAAGGGAAGGCAAGGGAAGTGGGGTGAGCGAGGAAGAGACTGAAATAAAGAGAGAAGAGCTAGTGAGGGAGAGACTGGGAAGAAGACACAGAAGGAGAGGGGAAAGAAGCAGGGAGGGAGACACTGAAGGAAAGAGGGAAGAAGTAGGGAGAGAGAGACTGGGAAGGAGATGGGAAGAAAGTTGGAGAGAAGAGAACTGGAGAGAGAGAGGAAAGTGAGGAGAGAGAGGAGAGAAGAGAGAGAGGAGAGAAGAGAGAGATGAGAGGAGAGAGGAGGGAGAAGAGAGAGGAGAGATATAGATAGATATACAGACGCTCCTCTACTTACGTTCATTCGTTTTACGTTTTTTCGATTTTATGTTTGAACTGACTAAAAAATTGTAAAAAAAAAAAAAAATTTTGAGTGAATTTTTTAGTTTAGCGCGCTCTCCGTAGTTCAAATGATACTTGCGCATGACACTGCATCCATTGTTTACATTGCACAAACAACAAACTGAACATGCCTTGCCTCCTCCTCCTCCACCATCTCAATTTATGTTGCTTGAATTTAATTTATTTGAAATTAATGTTATTATTTTACAATGTTATGTGTATAATTAATGATTTAGGGGTGTTTTATAAGATATGGTAATAGAATTTACGGATGTATAGTACAGTAACAACTTACGTTCAGCCGTTCGGAACGTAACTAAAACGTAAGTTGAGGAGCGTCTGTATACAGAGAAAGACTGGGAGGGAGACGAGGAGAGAGAGGAGAGTGAGATTGGGGGGGGTTATGAATGGGAATAAACCTCAACACCTATACTAACCTGGCCATTCATAATTGCAGAAATATGCTTGAAAGCCACCGTTTGCTGGTTGTGGAGCAACTGTGCAATTGTCTGAACATGTTTAAAGGCTGGGTGGGCCTCGTCATGTCTTGCAGGGTTGCTGGTACTATAGCCATAGGACCCCTGGGGTGGTGTCAGACCATCCGATCCTGCAGCAGGTGGTGTGTGGGAAGGAAACTTTGGTACACACCCTGGAGAATTGTTGCTTGATCCAGGACGACTATTGTACATGTCAAAGCCTTCATGGCCATTGTCATCCCCAGGGCCACGGAACCCACGGCCACAACCGTATGCCCCACCTGCTTTCTGAGTTGTACCATGGACACCCTGTACATTTGCTAAAGCAGAGTTTGCCGCTTCTTGGTGCTCTTTCATTTGCCGCCGCCTACGTTTACTCCACAATTCATGGCAATCCTGGTACTTGGGCAAAGGTGGTGGTTCCATTCTGTAAAGTACAAACAAGTTCCAATCAGCCTTTGATAGAATAACAAGTACATCAATCAGTATAAAATGGAAAAGTTAATTTTTTCGATTGAAAACATTTTTGACCTTGAACTCAAATGAAGATTTACAATAGGTCCCATAATTAATTTAAAACAGAGATGAGTGGTAATAAAAGTGAAAGGGTTGAGGAGAGGGAAAGGGAGAGAGATGGAAGAGAAGAGTCATTGTCATTAGTAAGACAAAGATGTTAGGGATGGAGGTGGAGGAAGAGGAAAGGCAGGGGGAAGGGAGCCAGTGGTGGAGGAGGGTTTGATAGGAAAGGAGAAAAGATGAGATGAAGAACACTGAGGTGGAGAGAGGGATGATGGGAGGAGGAGGGAGAAGGAAGAGGTGAAAGGAAGAAAGAGGAGAAGGGAGGAATGGGAGAGAGGAAGGAGGGAAGGGGAGGGGGAAGGAAGGGGAGGGGGAAGGAAGGGGAGGGGGAAGGAAGGGGAGGGGGAAGGAAGTGGAGCAAAGGAAAGGGAGAGGAATGAAAGGGGGGGAGAAGGTAGGAGAGGGGGAAGAATGGGGGATGGAAGGGGAGGAGTGAAAGGAGTGAAGGAAGGGGAAGGGGGAAGGAAGGGAAGGTGGGAAGGAAGGGAAGGGGGGAAGGAAGGGAAGGGGGTAAGGAAGGGAAGGTGGAAGGAGGGGAAGGTGGAAGTAAAGATGGGAGGAAAGAAAGGGAGGAAAGAAAGGGAGGAAGGGGGGTGTAGGAAGGAAAGAAAGGGAGGAAGGGGGGTGTAGGAAGGAAAGAAAGGGAGGAAGGGGGGTGTAGGAAGGAAAGGGAGGGAGGAAGGGAGGAAGGAAGGGAGGAAGGAAGACAGGAAGGGAGGAAGGAAGGAAGGGGAGGGAGGAAGGAAGGGGAGGGAGGAAGGAAGGAAGGGGAGGGAGGAAGGAAGGAAGGGGATGAATGGAGGAAGGGAGGAAGGGATTGGAGAAAGTGGTGGAAGGGTAGGAAGGTGGGGGAATTAAGAGAGAGAGAGAGAGAGAGGAAGGGAAAGAAAGAGAGGGAGGAAGGAATTGGAGGAAGAAAGTGGTGGAAGGAGGGGGAAGTAAGAGGAGAAAGGAAGGAAGGGGAGAAGGGAAGGAATTGGAGGAAGAAAGTGGTGGAAGGAGGGGGAAGTAAGAGGAGAAAGGAAGGAGGGAAGGAGGGAAAGTAGGAAGGGGAAAGGGAAGGAATTGGAGGAAGAAAGTGGAAGGGAGGAAGGGAAGAAGGAAGAAAGTGGAAGGGAGGAAGGGAAGAAGGAAGGAAAGGAAGGGAGGAAGGAAGGAAAGGAAGGGGAGGGAGGAAGGAAGGAAAGGGAGAGAGGAAGGGGAGGGAGGAAGGAAGGAAAGGAAAGGAAGAGAGGAAGGGGAGGGAGGAAGGAAAGGAAAGGGAGAGAGGAAGGGGAGGGAGGAAGGAAGGAAAGGAAAGGGAGAGAGGAAGGGGAGGGAAGAAGGAAGGAAAGGAAAGGGAGAGAGGAAGGGGAGGGAGGAAGGAAGGAAAGGGAGAGAGGAAGGGGAGGAAGGAAGGAAAGGAAAGGGAGAGAGGAAGGGGAGGGAGGAAGGAAGGGGAGGGAGGAAGGAAGGAAAGGGAGAGAGGAAGGGGAAGGGAGAGAGGAAGGGGAAGGGAGGGAGGAAGGAAAGGGAGAGAGGAAGGAAAGGGAGAGAGGAAGGGGAGGGAGGAAGGAAGGAAAGGGAGAGAGGAAGGGGAGGAAGGAAGGAAAGGAAAGGGAGAGAGGAAGGGGAGGAAGGAAGGAAAGGAAAGGGAGAGAGGAAGGGGAGGAAGGAAGGAAAGGAAAGGAAGAGAGGAAGGGGAGGATGAAAGGGACGGAGGAAAAGGAGGAAGAGGATGGAGGGGGAAAGGAAGGGAAGGAGGGAGGGAAGGAAGGAAGGAAGGAGGGAGGGAAGGAGGGAGGAAGGAAAAGGAGGAAGGGAAGGGGAAGAAGGGAAGGGAAGGGGATGGAAGGGAAGGGAAGGGGATGGGGGAAGAAGGAAGGGGAAGTGGGAAGAGGGAAGGGGAAGTGGGAAGAGGGGAAGGGAGGAAAGGGGGGGGGGAAGGGAAGAGGAAGGAAAGGGAGGAAGGCAGGAAGGGGGAAGGGGAGGGGATGGGGGAAGAAGGAAGGGGAGGGAGGGGGGGAGGAAGGGAAGAAGGAAGGGGGGGGGAGGAGGAAGGGGAAGATGGAAGGGGAAGGGGGAAGGGAAGGAAGGAAGGAGGGAAGGTGGAAAGGGAGGAAGAGGAGGGAAGGGGAGGGGGAAGGTGAGGGGGAAGGGGGAAGAGGGAAGGAAGGTGAGGGGGAAGGGGAGAGGGGAAGAGGGAAGGTGAGGGGGAAGGGGGAAGAGGGAAGGTGAGGGGGAAGGGGGAAGAGGGAAGGTGAGGGGGGAGGGGGAAGGAAGGGAAGGGGAGGGGGAAGGGGGAGGAAGGAGAGAGAGGGAAGGTGAGGGGAAGGGAAGGAGGGAAGGGGGGAAGGTGAGAGGAAGGAAGGGGAAGGGGGAAGGGGAAGGTGAGGGGGAAGGAAGGTGAGGTGAGGGAAGGAAGGGGGAAGAGGGGGGGGGGAGGGGAAGGGGAGGGAAGGAGGGGGGAGGAGGGGGAGGGGGGAAGGAGGGAGAGGGGGAAGGAGAGGGAGGGGGAAGGGGGGGAGGAAGGGGGGGAGGTGGGAAGAGGGAAGGGGAGGTGGGAAGAGGGAAGGGGAGGTGGGAAGAGGGAAGGGGAGGTGGGAAGAGGGAAGGGGAGGGGGAAGAGGGAAGGGGGAAGACGGGAGGGGGAAGAGGGGGGGGGGAAGAGGAAGGGGAGGAAGGGAAGGGAGGAGGAAGGGGGGAGGGAGGGGGGGAAGGGGAGGGGGAAGAGGGAAGGGGAAGAGGGAAGAGGGAGGGGGAAGAGGGAAGGGGAAGAGGGAAGGGGAGGAAAGGAGGGGGAAGGGAGAAGGAAAAGGAAGGGGAAGGGGAAAAGGTGAGGGGGAGGTAGGAATGAAAGGGAGGAGGGAATTGAGGGGAGGGGAAAGGAAAGGGGGTGAAGCAAGGGATGGAGGAATGAAGGGGATACAAGAATATCTGTCGAGTATGGAAGAAAGCAGTCAAAAGATGGATGTGAATAGAGAATGGTTGTACAGATGAGGAAATGCAGTGGCCTAAAGGGATTTCTTATCATCCGTTCTGTATATTTCTCAAGCAGACAGCTGGCAGGGTGGGGTGAGGAGACAGGAGGTTGCCATGTAATTAAGTGGTCATTGTAACCCAGCTCCAGCTATTGGGCCCAGTTGAGTCTCGCTGCATTACTTTTGGGACCAAGCGGCAGTGGCAAGCTTTATCCACAAGTTATGACAAGAGGGTCAATGAATGACCTAGTGTAGGCCTTATGGTCTCTTGCAGTCTCCTTTATTCTTATGTTCTTATGTAACTGAATGAGTATGGGATGGGTGGGTAGGTGCATGCTTCCACTCAGCCATCCCCTTTATAGGGATTTTCATCACCTCTATATACACTAAAGACACCTCCCCCTATGATAGGGGAGGCGGTAAATTAAACATTACAAACTGACAAAGGTCTCTATCTTCGCAATTATACAAGTTATATATTCTTCACACATTACCCTTGCTTTAATGTTATTTATGACTTGAAAGAAATACTGGCCAACCCAATGACTAGTCACATTTACAAATGGCTTTTTCCCCCTTACAAGGGAGGTAGCAAGTCAAGGGCATAAAATCCACTCCCACCCATTCCATCCCCACATACTCCACTCCCATTCACCCCACTCCCTCCTTCTTATATTGGCTCCTACTGGATGACGAGTCATCCCTGCATCTCACCCACTGCCCTGGGTCAGAAGCAATGTAGCAAGACACAGCACATCCACACCAATGCCACTTCATTTCATCAGTGAACCCCCCTATATGTCCCCTCATGCAGAAAAATTGAACACAGGGAGAAATCCCTTCAGGCTGCATCAAAATATCATTCACATGTACTCCCTCACCCCACCCACTCCCTTTAATGCATCACAGCATCATCCATATACAACTATTCTCCACTCACCCCTATCTTCTCTCTTTTCACTTCCTCAACAGATATTCCCCTCTTTCCCCATCCATCCATCTCATCCTTGGTCACTCCCTCATGTTCACTCCTTCCACACCTCTTTACTACTCTTTCTTCACTCATTCTTTCCACATGTTCAAACCATCCCAATACTCTTTCATCAACCTCATCTCCCATTCCATCCCTGCTCTTCTACTAACCTCATTTCTCATTCTATTCAGCCTAGTAACCCCTACTATACTTCTTAGGCATTTCATCTCAAACATATTTAGTCTTCCTCTCTTATGTTCCATGTTTCTGCCCCATACAGTGCTCAGCACAATCACTCCTTCATACAATCTCCTTAGCATCCATTCCCAAATGTCTATTTCTCATAACACTTTAATCCCATAAGACTTTTACTTGTTTCTCTCAATCTACATTCTACCTCCACCTCCACTCCTCCCTTTTCTGCCACATTTGAACCCAAGTATCTAAGAACATAAGAATAAAGAAGACTGCAAGGGGCCATGAGGCATACACTAGGCAGTTCCATGTCTATTACTGCCTGTCACCCTCATCCATAAATTTGTCAGTTTCTCAAAACAACTGAGTTTCAGCACTTCCAAACTCTTTTGTCTTACTCTTACCCCATTCCACATCTGCTCTCCTCTTCGCCTCCTTTATCTTGTGATTTACTTCTCTTTTCTTTGTATCTCTCGCTTGATTCTCTCATCCTATTTTGTAACCAATCTGTGAATGGTCACTTCTTCTATTCTACAACATTCCTTGCTTCATCATCCCACCACTCACTACCCTTCATTCTATTTCCTCACATCCTCCTTGTTCCACACACCAACTTTGCACAGCTTGTGACTCTCCTTGAAACATCCCCATTCCTCCTCCACTCCTAGTTCTACTCTATCCTTCACTCTTCTCTCAGCTTTTTACGCTTTTTCTTTCTCATTTAAACAATTTATTCTAAGCATCTCCCTACATTCAGTCCTTTTCCTCTTCCTCCGTCTATCTTCCACTCTAAACTTAGCTCCCAAAAAATTACCTATTATTTCCCCACTCTCTCCCAAAACTCTTCCTACTCTTCTGATTACCACTATATAGTCCATAGCCCATCTACCACTGTTCCATCCATCACCCTCTCTCATGTGTACTTATGCTTGTCTTTCTTCCTAAACACTATATTTGCTATAATCAACTTTATAGACATATCTCTCCACGATTTTTCCTGGAAATGCACACTTCCCAACCACTCCATCTATTGGTTCATTTCCTACCTAGCATTAAGATGTCCAAATACCACTACACTGACATTTCTCCCTAAACCTTCTATGCACTCGTTTAAATAAATTCAAAAAACCTCCCTTTCCTTTACACTTTTCACTACCAGGTCCATATGCACTTACAAAAACCCACATCTATCTTCCCAGTTTCACCTTCTTCCACATTAACCTTGAAGAAACCTCCCATTCCACATGTTTACCTATCTCTTCACTTGGTATAACCACCCCTTCTCTCCCTTGTTCTTTCTTCACTCCTGAGAACCTCCCAACTTACCTTACCTTACCTTACCGTCATGCCATATCCTCTTGGACTTCGGCAACCATGGAGCGCCACCGTTCACGGTCCCTAGTTACTTGTAACATCTGTGCTGGTTTGAGTTGTTTTCCCGTTGCCCTCATCAGCCCGTCCATACACTTCTCCCTTTGCTTTCCTCTTGCTCTCCTTCCCTCCACCATTCCCGTCATCACCACCTCTTCCAACTCTTCCCTCCTCATTATATGTCCTAAGAATCGCAACTGTCTTTTCCTCCCAACTACACTCCCAAATTCAAACTCGCCCCTCCCTTTCAACTTAGTTTCACTCAATGCAAGCACATCCATCTTTCTTCTCACAAACATACTGCCTATCTTTTCCCTTTTGCTCTCATATGTACCACATCAATGCACATTAAAAGAAACCTTAGGGTTCTGGTTGGAAAACTCCTTCCAGACCCTTTTGTGCCTTTACTTTTTATTAGGAGTGTCCCCTTTGGGGCTACAGAGAGTAGGGTGTCTAGTCCTATCCCTGTCCCATTTTTGTCCCCTTTTACGACTCAATTGGGAACACTCAATGACTGCATTCAGTGAAAAAAAGAAATTAATTTTTAGTGAAATGGTATAGTACAGTATTAAGAGTGGGGGACAGCATAACAGGGACAGCCAATACCCCTGACAGGGATGTATATAGTCACACACATTGGAAAAAATGAAAACCATGAACTAAGTGCATGCATGTCATTAACAGTCAAGAGCATGTTCCTACATAAGAAACACGCCTGGTGCTGAAATATTTTATATAGCAACTCAAAATATAATCAGCAACTATAAGAGCTACCAATTGATCAGTGAGTGCAAAGTACTTCAGGTTTGGTCGAGTAGCCCAAATTACATTCCATGGTACCGAGGCAGTCACAGAAAACAATTCTAAATTTGACTTCGGAGAAACTTCTGAAAACAACCCAAGCCCATTTCTGGATACCTAATCGGCAAGGAACCTACAAATGGTGATCTTACGAGATATAAATGGGACAGGGATAGGACTAGGCATCCTACTCTCTGTAGCCCCAAAGGGGACATTCCTAAAAAAGGGAAGCCATAAGAGGGTCTGGGAGGAGTTCTCCAACCAGAACCCTAAGGTTTGGGTCTTTTAATGTGAGTAGATGTGGTACAGACGAGAGTAAAAGGGAAGAGATAGGCAGTATGTTTGTGAGAAGATGGATGTGTTGGCACCGAGTGAAACCAAGTTCAATGGGAGGGGTGAGTTTGAGTTTGGGAGTGTAGTTGGGAGGGTGTCAGGAGTAAGGAGAGGATGAGGGAGAGAAGGGGTGGCTATACAAGTGAAGAGATAGGTAATCGTGTGGTAGAGAGAAAGGTTTCTTCAAGGTTAACCCCTTCCATTCGGTGCCGCATACGTAGGCGGCATGAGGAGCAAGTGGATACACGAGGCTGCCATATCGGCGTCTTGATTATATTTATTGTAGTTGCCCCTGCGTAATGACATACTCTCTAAACTGTCTTCATCACATTTTCTATGGTTATCAAAATTCACGGGTGAAAGAGAGAACGATCGATATAAGCGGTGACTATATTTTATGATGCGAGTATTATTACGACACATCGTACGTCTGGCAGCTAATGCTGCCCGCGAGATTTTGAACCGTACTGAAGAGGTTAATGTGGATGAAGATGAAACTGGGAAGGTAGATATGGGTTTTTGTAAGTTCATATGGGCCTGGTAGTGAGAAGAGTTTAGAGGAAAGGGAGGCCTTTAGGGGTGATTTAAATGAGTGTGTAGAGGGTTCAGGAAGATATGTCAAGGTAGTGGTATTGGGAGATCTCAATGCTAGGGTAGGAGACAAACCAATAGAGGGAGTGATTGGAAAATGTGAAGTTCCAGGAAAACAATCGTAGTGGAGGGATGATGGAGATGTGTCTAGTGAATTGATGATAGCAAATACAGTGTTTAGGAAGGAAGTCAAGAATAAGTACACATGGGAGAGGGTGGTGGATGGAAGAGTGGTAGATAGGGCTTTAACTTCTTTGATACGACGACACCTATGTAGGTGTTATGAGGCGCAAGTGGGTACACAAGAATGATGGCGTCAGCATCTTGATTATATTTATTTTGTAGTTGTAGATGAGTGACTCCTGAATTCTGTAAAGTGGTTTGATCACATTTTCTGTGTTTGTTATTACTCATCATCATGATGTTGTGATGCATGAGGTGGAATGGGCAGGGGGATGGAGGGTGAGGTAGTATGTGTGAGCAAATTTTGACGCAGCCCGAAGGGATTTCTCCCCGTCTTCTCCTTTATGCATGGGGGGACAGAGAGAGGGGGGTCGCCGATTTAATGAAGTGGCCTTGCTGTGGATGTGCTGTGTCTTGCGACACTGCTTCTGACCCAGGGCAGTGGACAAGGTGCAGGGATGACCCATCATCCAGGAGGGTGGAGGAGTGTGGAGTGTATTCAGGGATGGAATGGGTGGGAATGATTTTATGCCATTTCCTTTTTGGCTACCTCCCTTGTAAGGAGGAAAAAGCCTTGGTTTATGTATGTTATTACTCAAGAGTGAAGACTAGTAATAGAGCATTGACTTTAAATTTTACAACACGAGTAGTGTGATGCATCGTACATTAGGCATCTGATACTGCATGCGAAAATTTGACTTGTACTAAAGAGGTTAATGGACTATATAGTGGTAACCAGGAGAAGAGTAGGAAGAGTTTTGGATGTACATGTTCTAAGGGGGGAGAGTGGGGAAATATCAGAAATTTTTTCTGGAAGGTAATTTGAGTGGAGAGATAAAGAGGAAAGGGATGGAATGTAGGGAGGTGCTTAGAGTAAACTACTTAAATGAGAAAGAAAAGTACAAGAAAAAGCTGAGAGAAGAGTAGGAGGTAGTGAAGGAATGAGGATGTTTCAAGGAGTCACAAGATGTGTAAACTTAGTGTGTGGAACAAGGAGGATGGGAGGAAATAGAAGGAAGGGTAGTGAGCGGTGGGATGATGAAGCAAAGAAAGTTGTAGAAGAAAAGAAATGAGCATTCACAGATTGGTTACAAAATAGGCTGAGAGAATCATATGAGAGGTACAAAGAAAAGAGAAGTAAAGCATAAGATAAAGGAGGCAAAGAGGAGAGCATGTAAGGGGGGGAAAAAGCCTTTGGCATGTGTATGTATATAATAAAAAGATGTTTTGGAAAGAAATTAAGAGAGGAAAAGGAGGTGAATCAAGTAGAGAGGAAAAGGTAAAAAGTGCAGATGGAGAGATGATAATGGAAGACAGCAGTAAGAGGAAGATGGGCAAAGTATTTTTGGGAGTTGCTAAATGTGAAGAAGGATAGGGAGGATAAGATAATTGCAGTGGGAAGCACTAAGAAAATGACTGATGAACGCAAAAATGGAGGAGAGATAAGGAAAGACAAGGTGAAAGCAGTTATTAAAAGGATGAGAGCAGGTAAGGCAGCTCGATTAGATGGGTGTCATGTGGAGTGTCTAAAAAAAGGGAGGTACAGTGATAGTGTATGGGCTGGTGAGGTTGTTTAACGTTTGTCTAACAGAGGGTAGAGTACCAGAGAACTGGAGGAGTGCCTGTATTGTTCCACTTTAACCACTTCAGTATGACTCAAATTCTCGCTCCCAGAATTGGCTGCCATATGTAATTTTCAACACGCTACTCTCATTATAAAGTCACTGCTGTATTACTCATTCTCTTTTACTCTGAGAAAAAAATAAACATAGAAAACATGATCAAACCAGTTCACAGAGTCCGGAGGTAACTCATGTACAATTACAATATATATATACACATACATACATATACCAAGGCTTTTTCCCCCTTACAAGGGAGGTAGCCAAAAAGGAAAAGGCATAAAATCATTCCCACCCGTTCCATCCCTGAATACACTCCACACCCCTCCACCCCTATATATATAATCAAGACGCCAACATCAACATCCTCGTGTATCCATTCACACTTCATGACACCTACATATGTATCATCATACTGAAGTAATTAAAAGGGAAAAGGGGACAAATGTGAGTGTAGTAGTTGCTGAGGGATCAGTTTATTGAGTGTAGTTGGGAAGGTTTAAGGGAGGGTTTTGACCAAGAGGATTGGGAGTGGAACAGAGGGAGTAATTGGAGAAGAACAGCGTGGGTTTAGGATCAGATTTTTGTGATGGAGGGGTTGGGATGGAAGTAAATTGAATAGTGAGAGAAGCAAGGAAATGTCTCAAGAGGATTGAAATGTGTCATGAGAAATAGGCAAATGGGAATGGATACAATGAGAAGATTATATGAAGGGGTGCTTGTCCAATGACAGAAAGGACAAGTTTAAATGTGTTTGAGAAGTGTCGAAGAAGTATGGCAGAGACGAGGCTGGATAGTGAGAAATGAGATGAGGAGAGTAGGGGGTGGAAAGGGCCGATGAAATTATTGGGATTGTTTGGGCACATGAAAAGAACGAGGAAAAAGTGTGTAGAAAGCTGGGGTGGATGAGGTGAACTTGAGGGGACAACCTGGGATGAGATGATTGGATGGGGTCAAAGGGGATCAGAGCAATAGGGTAATATCTGTTGAGCAAGGATGGGAGATGGTAGGGGATGGGGGCAAGTGGAGAATGGTTGTGTTTAGATATTTTGATGCAGCACAAAGGGACTCCTCTACTTTCTGCATGAGGGGACGAGAAGGGAGGATTGCCATGTAAGTGAAGTGCCCTGATGTGGATGCATTGTGTCTTGCTGCATTGCTTCCGACACAGGAAATGGGTAAGAGACAGGGAGAACTCTTCATTTGCGAGGAAATAAGATGAGAGAGAGGTAAATTATAGTGAATGGGGTGGGATTAGGTGCATGCTCTAACTGATTTACTCCCTTATATGGGGGAAGAAGCCCTTAGTATAAAGATAAAAGTGGGCATATGCTTCAAGTTTCATTACTCCAGTACTTTGGCAAATGTAAAACCTCACCAATCAATCCCTCCTTCACATCCAACAGATCTCTAACAAACCATCATCCATCCCCTTCCTACTTTCATTTCCAGTGATATTGTCTGTCTGCACTATACCTTTTCCTCTCACCCCCCTTTAATCTTTTCAATTCCTTCCAAAATATCTTTTAATTCTTTTCAAAAATCTGTCAAACCCCTACCTTACTCTTTGCCTCCCACATCTTGTGTTTTGTTCTTGTATTCTTTCTGTAACTCTCATATGCCTCCCTATTTCTATTTTCTAAGCAATCCTTGTAAGCTTGCTTTTTCTCTTCCACCACCACCTTTACCTCATCCCACCATTTGCTGCCTCTCCTTCTGTTTCCTCCTCATCCCACATACCATCTTTGCACACATTATTAACTACTTATACCAAAGGCATTTCCCCCTTACAAGGGAGGTAGCCAAAAATCAAAGGCATAAAATCCACTCCCACCCATTCCATCCCCACACACTCCACTCCCATCCACCCCTTCCCTCCCTCTTATCTTGGCACCTCCTGGATGATGGGTCATTCCTGCATCTTGCCCATTGCCCTGGGTCAGAAGCAGTGTTGCAAGACACAGCACATCCACAGCAAGGCCACTTCACTAAATCAGCGAACCCCACTTTTCTCAATTTTCTTTAACCGTCCACAATCCCTGACCCATTACCCTTGCATTTACCTCTTGCACCACCCCATCATGTATAAATTGAACAACCAAGGTGACAAAACACATCCCTGACCAAGTCCTACCTTTACCTCTAACCACTCCTTCTCTCCATTTCTAATCTTAACACAAGCTCTACTATTCTCGTAAAAACTTGACTGCTCTTAACAGCTTTCCTCCTATCCCATATATCTGCAATATTTCCACAGTGCCTTTCTGTCTACCCTGTCATAAGCCTTTTCCAAATCCATAAAGACAAAAAAAAAAAATTACCTTTTCCTAAAGCTTTCTTACATCTGTCTTACCACAAAAATCTGATCCATGCAACCTTTACCTGTCCTAAACCCAATGTTCCTCACCAATTACTCCCTCTGTTCCTCTCCTAATTCTCTCAATCAAGACCCTCCCATAAGCCTTCCCAACTATACTTAATAAACTAATCTCTCTGAAACTACTACATTCACACTTGTCCCCTTTTCCCTTGTAAAGTGGAACTATACAGGCACTCCTCCAGTCCTCTGGCACTCTACCCTCTCTTCAACATTAAATAACCTCACCAGCCAGTCCACCATCACTGAACCTTCTTTTTTTAGACATTCTGCATGACATCCATCCAAACCTTACCTATTCTCATCTTCTGAACAACTGCCTTCACTTCATCTTTCCTTATTTCTCCTCCATTTTTCTCATTGATCACTGTCATTTTCTTTTTGCTTCCTACTGTAACTACCTTTCCCTCCCTATCCTCGTTCACACTTAGCAACTCCCTTAAATACTTTGCCCATTTTCCTCTTATTGCTGTCTCTTCCATTATCATCTCTCCACCTGTACCCTTTACCTTTTCTTCTCTACTTGATTCATCTCCTCTTCCTCTCTTACTTTCTTTCCAAAACATTTTTATTACTTTCAAAAATTTCTGTCATAGTATTTCCCCATTTCACATTTGCTGTCCTCCTTGTCTCCCCATTCTTCTACTTCTGTTTCCCTTTCTATCCCTCACTACCTCCCACATTTCAACTTCTGGTGTTTTTTCTCTTTTTTCCTTCTCATTTAATCTGTTCACACTCAAGACACCGTCTTTTCCTCCACTTTTTCCATCCTCAAGGTCCCAAGTGAGACATGGGCCTATAGATGAATGGAGCTCAAATATGACAAAAAAAAATATGGTTGTTTTAATAATAACACTACAAAGATATCAGGTGAAGACTCAGTCACATTCATTATGCAATAGAAATGAGACAAGAAAGGAACTTACGATTCAGGGTCAACATTTTTGAGCCAAGGTCGATTCAAAGCACCCTCTGCACTTATTCTTTTTGAGGGGTCCAATTTGAGCATCTGATCCAACAGATCTAAGGCAGCTGGTGGCATTTTATCCTTAAAGTCGTCTAAAATTCGGCGTCGATATGTTTTCTTGGGCTTCATAGTTCCCCAACCTGGCAGTTTGACAATGTCTGGCCAGTCTGCTGGAGTGGGTGTCCCACAAACACGTGATATTACATCCAACTGCATTGCCTCTGTGCCAGCCTGGGGTTAAATCACAGACATTAGAATTTTAAAATCATAACAATTTCCTAAATCAACCAACCAAAATACACAAAAGAACAAAAACAATTAATGTGCTCTTCTGTGTCCATGTGGAGGTACTGGTGAAGTGCACGAATTGATATTCATCAGAAAAATGGAGACCAAAAATATAATCAAAGTTCAAGTACTTTAAAAGCTCTATTCAACTGGGGGAACAAAGAGGTGGATCAATCAATATATTGCCTTGGATCTCTTTTCCTTGAGATATGACCTCGAGTAATCTAGGGATTCCTTGGGATGGCAGAATGGGTAAGCTGGAGAGATGGAGCGAGATGAGCTGTGAGTGGAGGTGGTGCAGAACATACACAAGGTGGCACACAGTTGTAGCCAAAGTTGTCATCTTTGCCCTTACGCATTTGGACTGTTGGGACAAGCAAGTCATTCCTAAGAATTGGAGAGAAGTGCAGGACTTAAACTTGCAACTACAAGGGTGCAAGATTGTTCTTTTCCAATTTAAAGACATTGACAAACTGAAAATAGTATATACCAAGAGCTTTGTCCTCACTTTTAAGGGAGGTAGCCAGAGGTGAGCCACAATATACAAACATAGGATAGGATAGGAGAGGATAGGAGAGAGAGGGAAAAAAAAAAAAAAAAAAAAAAAAAAATTAGAAAAAGCCTGGCCACAGAAAGTGCCCGGGAGGAGACTGAGCAGCCCACATTACGCTGACCCACCCTTGAAATACCCAAACACAATATTTCATTCTTGTGTGACTCATAGGGCAAACTGGTGGCTGTTCCCAGTTGCCTGGGGGCCAAGAGACACCTGGGGCAAATGGCCGACTAATAACACCAAAAGTGAAAATATTCCTACAATTCAAACCCGCCTACAAATAACAGCCTCAAATCATCAGGATGTAAATTTAACCTAAAAGTAGATATAAACACCTTTGCCAACTGCATTGTCCTATGGAATTAGCTTCCAGCTGAGGCAACTGGACATAATGAAGTTGTTTTAATATTTACACCACCACCACACATACATGCTTTATCATTGCAACAAATTTATTATGAAAACCTCACCTGGAACAATGGTCTTTTTTGGAAAAGTTCTCCTAGAATACAACCACAGGACCAAACATCAATGGCTGGACCATATCGCTCCTCTCCAAGAAGTAGCTCTGGAGGACGATACCACAGGGTGATGACCTTGTTTGTGTATGGCCTCTCCTTGTCTACGGCACTGTACAATCGTGCCAAACCAAAATCTCCCAGCTTCACTTGACCCCTAGAAGAAGAATAAAAGAGAATTAATCATATTTTCTTGTTTCACCCCTGCATTACATTCTTTCCTCTATTACCTACCTAAGGATGCTTTTTTTTTCTGGCTTTTATACATACATGTACCAAGGGCTTTTCCCCCTTACAAGAGAGGTAGCCAAAGTCAAGGGGATAAAATCCACTCCCACCCATTTCATCCCCACATACTCCACTCCCATTCACCATCCCTTCCTCTTTTCTTGGCTCCTGGATGACGGGATATCCCTACATCTCTCCCACTACCCTGGGTCAAAAGCAATGCAACAAGAGACAGCACATAAACAGCATGACTGCTTCATTCAATTGGCAACCCCCCTCTCCATCCTCTTAAGCAGAAAATGAGAAGACGGGGAGAAATCTCATGGGGCTGCGTCAAAATATCACACACACATACATACTCCTTCACCTCCCCCAATCTCCCACCCACTCCCTTTCATGCATCACAGCACAATCTATACACAACCATTCTCCACTCCTATCTTGTCTTTTCCCTTCCTTCCTCAATAGACATCCCCTCTTTCCCAATGCCTTTTTATGCCATCCATGGAGGTACAGTGATGGTGGACTGGCTGGTGAGGTTATTTAATGTTTGTTTAAGAGAGGGTAGAGTGCCGGAGGTTTGGAGGAGTGGTCCTGTATAGTTCCACTTTACAAGGGAAAGGGGGACAAGTGTGAGTGTAGTAGTTTCAGAGGGATCAGCCTGTTGAGTGTAGTTGGGAAGCCTTATGGGAGGGCCTTGATTGAGAGGATTAAGAGAGGAACAGAGGGAGTAATTGGTGAGGAACAGTGTGGGTTTAGGACAGGTAGGAGTTGCATGGATCAGATTTCTGTGGTAAGACATATGAGAAAGCTTTAGGAAAAGGTAAGGATTTTTTTTTTTTTTGGGGGGGGCCTTTATGGATTTGGAAAGGGCTTATGACAGGGTAGAAAGGAAGGCATTGTGGAAGTATTGCAGATATATGGGATAGGAGGAAAGCTGTTAAGAGCAGTCAAGAGTTTTCACAAAAATAGTAGAGCCTGTGTTAGAATTAGAAATGGAGACAGTGGTTTGAGGTAAAGGTGGGACTTTGCCAGGGGTGTGTTATGTCCCCTTGGTTGTTCAATTTATACATGATGGGGTGGTGCAAGAGGTAAATGCAAGGGTAATGGGTCAGGGATTGAAGACAATTAAAGAAAATGGAGAAAAGTGGGAGATAAGCCAGTTATTGCTTCTTGATAATACTGCACTTGTAGCAGGATCAGAGCTGGGATCAAGTTAGTGATGGAGTTTGAGGTGTGCAAAAGAAGGAAGTTGAAGATAAATGTGGGTAAAGTAAGGTGATAAGATATTACTAGGGGAGGGGCTGGCAGCAAATTGGAAGTGAGTATTAAGGGAGAAAGACTGGAGGAAGTGGATAGTTTTAGATACTTGGGTGTAAATGAGGCAGAAAAGGGAGGAGTGGAGGTAGAATGTAGATTGGGTGAAGCAAGTAAATGCCTTCAGGGATTAAAAGTATAATGAGAAATAGACATTTGGAAATGGATGCTAAGAGGAGATTGTATGAAGGAGTGATTGTGACAACAGCACTATATGGGGCAGAAACATGGATCATATGAGTGGAAGAGTTTAAATGTGTTTGAGATGAAATGCATGAGGTATGGTAGGGGTTACTAGGCTGGATAGTGAGAAACAAGGTGAGGAGGAGAGCAGGGATGGAAAAAGAGTTGGGAGATAGGGTTAATGACATAGTATTGGGATGGTTTGGACATATGGAAAGAACAAAGGAGGAAAGATTAGTAAAAAGAGATGTGGAAGGCAAAGGTGGAATGAGTGAACATGAGGGGTTGACCAAGGATGAGATGGATGGATGGGGTAAAAGGGGCAATGGGAAAGAGGGGAATATTTGTCAAGGAAGGGAGAAGACAAGAGGACAGGGATGGGTGGAGAATGGTTGTGTATGGATGATGTGATGCATGGAAGGGTGTGGGTAGGGGATGGGGGTATGTATGTGTGTGTGTGTAAGGGAATATGTATGAGTGGGCAAGATACAAGGATGTCCCATCATCCAAGAGGAGCAAAGAAAAAGAGGGAGGGAGGGAGGGAGGGGTGGTGAATAGGAGTTGAGTATGTGGAGATGAAAGAGGTGGGAGTGACTTTGGCTATCTTCCTTGTAAGGGGGGGAAAAAGCCATTGGTATATGTATGTATATTCCATTTCTCTTGATTTCACCTGATGCTCATTCTCTTCATTCATCACACTTTATATGAAAGTGTGTGTGTGTGTGTTACATGTACACACACACACACTATTATGTAGTGTGATGAACAAGAAGTGGAAGAATATCTGGTGAAATTGAGAGGTATGGAATATAGTAAAGTTAAAAGAAGGGAAAGGAGAGGTATGGAATATAGTAAAGTTAAAAGAAGGGAAAGGTGAGGAAGGACATATGTTCCAAGGAGAAAGCACTACAGTGCGCACAGACGGTGTGGGTCGAGGTGGAGGGGAGGGAACAAATGGAAAGAGTGAATGGTGGGATCAAGGGATGAAAGTGCCAAAAAAACAGGAACTGGTGGTTGCAAAGAGCAACTGAGGATGACTATGGGAGATACTCATAAAGCAGAGGGTGAAACAAAATGCAAGATGAGGGAAGCCAAGAGAGGTGAAGACTTGAGTTGGGGTGGGCATTTCATTGAGAACGTTGAGAAGAATAAAAGTGGAAGGGAATCAGGTACAGAATACAGGGTTAATGGAACAGATGGACAGATATTTATGGAAGTGAAGGCAACGAGTGACAGATGGGTGGAGTATTTAAAATTGTTGAATATAGAGAAGGTTAAGGAGGCTTTGCTTGTGGTAGTGGGAGATGCCAAGAAAATTACTTTCATGGAAGGATAGAATAACAAGGCTATAGAGAAAGAGGAGATACAAAGAGTAGTGAAAGAGATGAAAGCTAGTAAAGCACACAGGTGTCTGACATGGGCCATAGTGGAACAGTTGGAGAAATTGTCTCATGTTTTGGAGAGAGAGAGAGAGAGAGAAGAAAGAAAGAAAGAAAGAAAAAAAAAAAAAAAAAAAAAAAAAAAAAAAAAAAAAAAAACCTTGAATCTCACTGACTGGTAACCTGTTTTCAGTTTTCTCCTTCTAAACTCTCTCCAGTCTGCCACCAACTGCCTCAATCCATTCTACAACTCACCCACATGTGCACTGTTATCTACAAACAACTGGCTCTCCTCCCACTTCCACTTGTGGTCTCCAAGCCCCTGCCTGGCACACAATTTACCTCTCTCATCACATCCACATTGAATAACTATGGTGATATTACACTACCCTGGTATAGCCCTACCTTCATATCAAGCCACTCATTTTATTCCTTACCTTTATATAAGCTCTATTATTCATATAAAACATTTGCCCAACAAACTTCACTCTACACCATATATCTGCAACAGACCCCATAATACCTGTCACTTGTCATACTTTCCCCAAATTCATGACAGCCCAAAAGATATCCTTACCCTTCACCAGATTTCTTGCATAGCTTCCTATAAAAACTTGAATTGTACACACTCTTCCTTTTTCTAAACCCAAAGTGTACTTCCCATTACTCCTTCTGTTCTCTTCCTAATCCTCTCAATTAACACCTTTCCATACACCTTACTAACCACATTACACAGACTGATCCCTCTAAAACTATTACACACGTCCCCCATTCCCTTGTCCGGTGGAAACATACATGCACTCTTTCAACCAACATTACACTCCTCCTTAAGCACACTGATACTTGTAGCTCCCAATGTCATCTCATTTTCATTCACATTATCCCTACCAACACATCGTTAAACAACAGAGCCAACACCTCCTTCCCTCTTTCCGCACCAAACATGTATACTACCAATCTCCTTTTTGTTCTCGTTTATTTCACATCTATACACATTCGAAGTCCTAATTATCAGGGTTCTGGTTGGGGTCTTCCTCCTGGAACTTTTGCAGTTTCTTTTCAGGAGAAACAAGTAGATTTCATCAGCTAACTCCAACTCATTATGGTGGAATTCTCAACCTCACCACTCTATGAACATAGGAAAATGAAGAGGTTGAGACTTTGGAGTGGTAATTACATTCAAGGACAAATAAAGTAAAAAAAGCGGCTCAGCATTCCTCTGTGGGTAGATAATGTTCTTTCACAGATGAATGGTGTCTGGCTCTGGCCCATAGGGGTGCCCATGAAATCTTTGAAGTAATGACTGGATATAACTGTGCAGTCAATACCTCAGTATATAAATCTTACTCTATACAGTACTGAAATTATTAATAATATATTGACATTGTGATCCAGTTATTAAAAACAAACTTCACTCAACTGAAGGGGCATTACTTGCATTGACAATTCACTATACCCAAAAATATTTAACTTACTTGTTATTCATAAGAATATTGCTACATTTGATGTCTCTATGAAGAAAATTCTTCTTATGGCAGTAGTTTAGCCCATCTAACAATTGTTTCATGATGGAGGCATTGTGCTGTTCACTGAAGTCCACCATTCCTGACTCCAGCAAACCCATTAGGTCATGGTCCATGTACTCAAACACTAAGTAAAATGAACCTTTATCCTGTGAAAAAAATAAAAGTTAAAATCCTTAATTCAAGGTTCCTTGCATAGTTACCAAACATGGATCATGACAAAACAATTACACCTTTCAACATTTTCCTTTTGGCATGTCTGTCTATATGCCAAGAGATTTTTCCCCCTTACAAGGGAGGTATTTATGTCAAAAGGCATGTAACCACTCACTCCCCTCCACCACCCCTTCCTCCCTCTCATGTTAGCTCCTCATGGATGAGGGGTCATCCCTGTATCCCACCCACTGCCCTGTACATTATAAAACCAAATTTAATCCAACTGTCCAGCATATACTAATCCATGTTGTAATCATAGCAGATAGGGATGAAACTGTCTCATGTTTGCCCCCCCCCCCCAAAAAAAAAAAAAAAAAAAAAAAAAAAAAAAAAAAAAAAAAAAAAAAAAAACAATACACTGACATCACCGTGCATCCACTTGCACCTCATCACTCCTACAGAGACGTCATTGTACCAAAGTGGTTAACTTGCCAGGCTGGCCCTCCAACAGCAAGTAGGTTTAGTAAAAGGTTAAGTGAGGTTAAGTTATATGAGGTTAGGTTACATGAGGCTTGATTACACATGGTTAGATTAGGCGAAGTTAGGTTACAGAAGGTTAGGTTATACGAGATTAGGTTAGGTTATACGAGATTAGGTTATACGAGGTTAGGTTATACGAGATTAGGTTAGGTTATACGAGATTAGGTTAGAAAAGTCACCCAGTGGCAGCAAGAATGAATTATTATAGAACACTTCCCACTGTCCAAGGTTGACATATTTTTACTTTACTCACACTATTTCATTTAGCTAAGGTGGCTATGCACTGAGAATTACTGTGGGCTCACTCGTGTGCGTGTGTGTATTTACCTAGTTGTATTTTACGGGACTAGAGCTATGCTCGTTTTGACCTGTTTTTGTATCTCTCCACATCCAGTTTGCTGTGTGTGTGTGTGTGTGTATTCACCTTGGTCTTTTGGATCACGTGTTGGACTCGTGATCGACAGCTATTTCCCTCCCGGGAGAGAGCTCAGAGCTCGTATGACCGATCTATGGGTAATGCTATGACCTTACACACACACCCCCAACGAGTCAGGGTAACGACCCGAAGCGCAGCGATACCGAAATAATTTCGGCCCTGAGCAGGATTTGAACCAGGATACTGTGAGCACCACCGTACTTCGCAGTTCAGTGCTCTACCAACCGCACCACCAAGTTGTGTGTGTGTGTGCAATTCATCACAATCTTGTATCTGGTGTTGGCCTCGTGATTGATAGCTCTTACCTTCCCAGATTAGAGCTAAGAGGTAATGCTATGACTCATCACACACACACACATATTGAAAGAAGTCATTGTGCCACTTGATTGTAAAATGGCAAGTGTGGTGCCAATTCACAAAGGTACAAGGAAACACCACGAAATTATAGATCAGTATCACTAACCAGCACAATAATGAAATCATGTGAAAGACCAATGGACCAAATATCTTTGAAAAATTAACATTCTGATAGAGTCAGTCAGTTTGACTTCAATGACTGATGTGCTGCAAAAGCGAGAGGGGTGGGAGGACTGTGTGTACCTGGACCTAAACAAAGCACACTCAAACCTCGAAAGCCTGGACCCTCGTATGACTGGTCGAAATGAACAAAGGGCGGACTTTTCAAGCAAAGTTCCCTATTTGTCCGGTAGGTGGCAGCGACGGCCGTACACGTGTACTCAAACCCAGCCCAGTTGAGCCGCCACCAGGGCTGCCGTTTCGTAGAATTTTGTACCAAAACGTAGTAAAATAGCGGCATGTGGCAACTGCACAAGGACATGAGGAAATTTTTTCTACATATCAGCGGGCTGTTAAAAACATTCAAAAACTCAAACTTTTGTTTAAAAATCATAGAACTAGTTATCAAATAATAAACGGTACATCAAAATATGACTTTTATTGGTAATTGTGTTACTTATAAAATATTATACCCCAAAAGGCATGTTTTTACAGTGTAGAAAAAAATTCTACGCTAAAGTTTCAGCTTTCTTTTAGCGATAATAATATAAAAAAAAATAATTTTTATATCTTACTGAATATGTTAGGGCATGGGGGCCTTATATACATTCAAGAATAAAAAAACTAGAACCACCATTTTGTCAAAGTTTGACAAGTATATCTTGCTATGAAAGTCTGCACACGCCCGAGAAAAATGTATGCCCCGGTATGGCAACACTCCCATTCTACACAGCAGTGTAGAAAACGCGGCAACCCTGGCTGCCATCACTGTCCCGCGTGCATACCTTCCGATATTTACAGTGTACGTAATAAAAAATACAGTACAGTACACTGTATATACAGTACATTTACATGCCTGTATTACAGTTATTATTACAGAATTATTAGTATTATAACATTATTACAGTGTTAGAGTATTATTCTTAGGTGTTTATGCCATATAATACATTACCTATACGTATACCGCTATGAAAATCTACGGTTGTTAGGGCGATATTTTCGATGACCGGACGTTTGGCATGACCGGACCACCCTTCCCCCCAATTAGTCCGGGCTTTCGAGGTTCGACTGCATTTGATAAAGTACCTCAGTCGATTAAGGACGGCATACCGCTTAGAAGGGTAAAAAATGAAAAATTACAAAAAAAATTGTGAAAATGAGCACAAAAATAGCTTGATATGTTGGCAACACCTCAGCGAAGTTTCAGGGATATTGCGCAATTTTTACTATGTTTTTGGGCAAAGAAATGTGAAATACCTCTTTTGTTCACATGACGTCACATACACGTGTTCATGATATCACAATATAATCTACGTAAGTCGCAATAATAATTTGTTTATAACATCGTGTGATGTTCTGGAGACTTCTGGCATGTTCTCCACTACTAGTGATAGCGAAAACGAGCATGGCAGTGTGTTGTACAAGTGTGTGGAGAGAAAGTAACACTTCACCACTGATGGACTGTTCTCTTTTATCATGTGATCTCGTATGCTATGTAACTGCAGCCATGCCTAAACCATCCAAGAAGGTACCAAGAAGACAGGAGTTGCTGGAACTTAAAAGAAGAGATATGGCAAAGGCCAATAAAGGGCAGAGAAGTAAGCTGGCAACCACAAGCGTTGATAGAGGTGAGTCACCCCAGCCAGCTGATCTGCTACGCACGCCATGTTTAAAATCCACGCCTACCACACCATAGCCTACTGACAGTGTTGACATCGCTGTACCGTCCACAGCAAGTACTATGAGGCCTGTCCTCCAGAGAATGGACAGAAAGAGGGACTTTCTGTTTCGACTTTCTGTATTCAGACGCAAGCGCCTGAAGCAGGCAGATGAGCAACATTATGTACCTGGTGCATTCTAAAAGGCCTGTACCATCATGCTTTATGACCAGAAACACTGCAGAGAGTGGAGAAGAGGCCAATTGCTGGTAATTAGAAAACCCCATTTGATGACACAATGTTTTTGGAGGTCCCAGCGGTGAGCTTGGCTCAACCGGTAAAGGCCTATCATAACACTGTGCGCAGTTCTTTGGACTCTGGCACACACAATGAACCAGTTCTTTTACTCTGGCTCAGCAGTTACACAGAGTAAGCCTGGTGTAATATATTGGCACCATACATCACCATTTTATTGACACCCATATGCCTCTGGAGGTTATTCAATCCTTGTGCCAAGTTCAGCAGGCAATTTCTGAAAACAGTCATTTTTATACTAAAAAAAATGACAAAACTTCCTCCAGAGTTCAATCTTTCTGAAATTTTCCAGGTTTCATTCAGTGTTTTTTCCACAAAATGACACAAATTCATCAGTCTGATTATTCTAAATGAGAGTTCTGAATTTTACCAGGAAAAAATTTCACGAAATATTGCCGTAAACAAAAAATTCAATTTACACAAGTTACAAGGTAGACTTATAACTTGTCATATTTCATCCCATACTATGTACAGTTTGTACACAAAAATGGAGCTTTTAGTTCAGTATAGTTACGGACTTTTGTTCATTTGAAAATAGGAAATTTTTCACTTTTTCATGAATATCGAATTTTATTACAGCTACAATTGTGTATGTAAAACAATGAAACTTGGGGTGATTTATCACTGTGACATGCACAATTTGTGGTAGAAAAATCAGCCTTCTATCATTAATTTGAATGTGTTGTTAGAAGTGGAAGGGCTATGCCGCCCTTAATGTAGAAATTGGAGTATGTTGGAGGACAGAGGCAAACGATTAGAATGGATTTAAGACATTTTGAAGGAAAGATACATGAGGACACTAGTAAAGGACAAAATGTCAAGCTGGAGAGCAGTAATGAGTGGAGTACCACAAGGTTCAGTGCTTGCATCAATAATGTCTCTGTTTATGACATCATCATGATGAAAGGAACAAGAAGATATGCCAACATCTTTGCACATGATGCAAAAATCATGAGAAGAGTGAAAAATGAGGACGGTAGAATACTGCAAAAAGAGCTAGATACTATTTTAGTACGAGCCAAGAATGGGAAATGAAGTTCAATACCAAAAAATGCAAAGTACTGGAAATGGGCATTAGCAGCAAAAGGCCATCCTTAAATCCTTGGGAAGCAAACACGTTACAAAAGCAAAAAAGAAGAGATTTTGGGAGTGTTGATAAAAGACAACCTGTCACCTGACAGACTTATCAACAGGACTGTGGGAGAAACATATGGACTACTGCACAAGATTAGTGGCATTCCATTATATGGATGAAGAGATGATGAAAAAAACTCATTGTAACCCTGATACATCCAAGACTGGAATGTATCAGCAGTATGGTCCCCACACAGAGTGAAGGATATAAACAAGATTGACAGAATACCAAGGGCTGCAACTAAACTGGTGTCCAGCCTGGCAGATTAATCATACGAGGAAAGATTAAAGGTAATATATCTGCCAACTTTGAAAGATTGAAGAGAAAGAGGTGACATGATTATAGTGTTCCGGTCACTAATGGGGATATACTGCATTGATAGTAGAGATTTGATTAAAGATGGGAGGGTTTTAAGAGGTCATGGAAGTAAATTGAGAAAGACCACATGTCAAAAGATGGGAAGAAACAGTTTTCCATATAGATGTGTGAATATGTGGAATAAGAAAGTGATACAGCCCAAACTCAATCAGTATACGAGTTCAAATCTAAATATGATAACTGGACATCAAAGATATAGATTAAGTTGGAACTGTACGTGAATTTGAGTCTAGGTATGTTAGAAAATTAGAGAATAGGAGACAGGACCCAATGAGCATTGCCTCTTTCCTGTATACTACATTTATGTAAATACACACACAGAGCTCCTTGCCCACCAGAGTTGAAGTGCTAACTTGCTGTGTTGTGATGATTTTTTCTACCCTGGACTGGACTTGAACTTGAATAGCTGAACTTGCAGTTGAGATCAGTGCCACTGCACCATCAAGCTGTGTTGTGTGGATTTTACTCAAAAAACACAAAAATTTCATTGTTTCTTGTCAAGAATAACTTGTTCTCTATGCATGTGTGTTCTAAAATGTCTATATTTCCCCTCCACTCTGAAAAAAGAACTATAGTACCTTGTAAATGCTATCTGTCCCAAATGTCTCTTGCCTAATTGTTGCTTACCTGATTGCCACATGCCTAATTGTTGCTTGCCCAAATATCAACTGCCCAATTCTCTTACCTAAATAATGATTATTTAATTATCTATCTATCAAATAGAGTGAGAAGTGAGGAAGAGAGGAGAACAAGGGTGGAAAAGGAGTTGGGAAATAGGGTTGATGAAAGAGTATTTGTATGGTTTGGACCCATGGAAAGAACGAGTGAAGAAAGATTACCAAAAGAAATGTGGAAGGCAGAGATGGATGGATTGGGTAAAAGGGTCATTAAGAAAGAGGGGTATGTCTGTTAAGGAAGGATGAAGACAGAGGATAGAAGTGGAAAATGGTTGTGTATAGATGATGCTTGGAAGGGAGTGGGTGGGGGATGGGGAGGGTTAGGAAGTGGTTGTGACTGATTTTTTGACACAGATCAAAGGGATTTTTCTTCATTTCTATTTCTACATGAGGGAATGGAGAGGGGGGGGGGGTCACTGACAGAATGAAATGGTCTTGCTGTGGATATGCTGTGTCTTGCTACAGAGATGACCAATCATCCAGAACCCAAGAAAAGAGAGAGGGAGGGATGGTGAATGAGAGTGGAGTGGGTGGGGATGAAATAGGAGTGGAATTATATCTTTTGACTTTGATTACCTCCCTTATATATCTATATATATATATATATATATATATATACATATTTATATATATACATATATTTATATATATACATGTATTTATATTATATATATATATATGTATATATATATATATATATATATATATATATATATATGTATGTATAAGTATATCTATATACCAAGGGCTTTTACTCCCTTACCAAGGAGGTAGCCCAAGTCAAAAGACATACCCACTCACACACATTTCCTTCCCATCCACCACCCTTTCGTCTTAGCTCCTCATGGATGATGGGTCATCCCTGTATCCCGCTCACTGCCCTTGGTCAAAAGCAATGTAGCAAAAGACAGCACATCCACAGCAAGGCAGCTTCACTAAATTGGTGACTCCCCCACATCACATCCGCTCTGTCCCCTTATGCAGAAAAATAGAAGACTTGCCTACATACTGACTGCCTAATTCTCTTGCCTATTTGTCTCGTACCCAAATGTTGCTTACTTATTGCTTGCCAAATTGTTGCCTGCCTATTAGATTAGGTTAGGTTAGGTGAGGCGAGGTCAGGTAAGGTTAGATTAACTTAGGTAAGGTTTGGTTAAACAATTAGACATAAAATACATACATATACCAAGGCTTTTTCCCCCTTACAAGGGAGGTAGCCAAAAAGGAAAAGGCATAAAATCATTCCCACCCATTCCATCCCTGAATACACTCCACACCCCTCCACCCTGCCTCTCATCTTAGCACCTCCTGGATGACAGGTCATCCCTGCACCTTGTCCACTGCCCTGGGTCAGAAGCAGTGTAGCAAGACACAGCACATCCACAGCAAGGCCGCTTCATTAAATCGGTGACCCCCCCTCTCCGTCCTCCCATGCATAAAGGATAAGACAGGGAGAAATTCCTTCAGGCTGCGTCAAAATTAGCTCACACATACTACCTCCCGCCCATTCCACCTCATGCATCACAGTGCATAACCTAAATTAAGCTCACCTCAATTAACCTTGCTTTATTAATTAATGTATCTACCATTATTATTATAATTTCTTTTTTGGTGATGAGACTTCTACTTTAAAACTATAATCCATATCACAAGAGAATACCTTACCTGTCTACAAAAATTACAATACTTACATGTCGAAAATCTATTGCGTCCTGTTTGTCTGTGACTATTTCCTTGAGATTAACTATGTTCTTGTGATTAAGCTGCTTGAGAATCTTTATCTCTCTGACGGCAGTGATAGGGAAGCCTTCCTTTTCATTTTCTAGTCTGACTTTCTTTAAGGCAACCATCTCATACTCTCCTCTCCCTTTCTTAAGCTCATCTGAAATTGAAATGTGTGCTAACCTCTCACATGAAAACAAAAAGTCCAGTTCAACTGAAACTCTGAATACCACAAACAACTACATAACAATTCTGTATCTGTTCAACAGGAGTCATTCACTGAAGCATTAGTAAACTTCAGTGGTTGGTATCCATTGATTTGTTCTACCCCAAACACTTACAAAGACATGCAAAATACGTGTCTTTGCTTAAGTATTTATGGGTATAAAGATAGTCTTTATCTCCTGGGTTATGAATCAAAACTTTGTCAAGGTGCTTTACATTATTATTTTTCACATTCTCCCTATGAAAGTGATTGACAGTCCTGTCAACAATGGTATGGCTATCTAGCCTCAAATACAATTTCAAATATAACATTACTTAACTTAAGGGGGTCGTCGCGCTCGAAAACGAACTTCGTCAATTATGATCGGAAGTTCGCGAATTGTTAATATGTTATATATACATATACTGAGATGTTCACCACCAATTTTCATATCATTTGGTTGAAAAACAATGAAGTTATTAGTAAAAAACAGTTTTTGACCAATTACAAAAGTTCTATCTCCTCACTTATCCATTGACTGAGCATGCTGAAATAAATTCCACAAATGCTCCATAGCAATACCTAAAAAATCATTGTGGCGTTTTTGGAATTTCCTCTTAGTTTAGGAGAAAGAATTTTTTTTTTGAAACGTGTCATATTTTTTTTCAAAATGCAATATATCAACTTCTATCATGAAAAAAAAAAATCCCCACAATAAAAAGTTTGCAAATTTATTCAGCTTTCAAATGATCCAAACCCCATTAAAATCGCCCGAGTAGTTACGGAGGAGATAGAAAAAATGTAGAGAAAAGGGTAGTTTTGAGATATTGAGCTTTGAAGTTCAAAATACATTTCCTTGCATTTTTTTGTATTTCTCATTTCGATTTTTTTCTCTGCGCCAATCTTCATGAATTCTATGTCATTCACATGTTATTATAAAGTGTAGCTGGTACCTGATCCCCCGTTTTACGAGGTATCAGGAGGTCAGAAGGCGAGGGTTTCAGGAAGTGACGTCTCTCATTGTCTCCAGGTTTGCTTAATAAAACCCCCCGGCTTGAAATCGGAGCTGAAAGATAGTTAGATAGAGATAGATAGACTTTATTTGGCAATGAATCAACGTTTTTGTCTTGTTCAAGTGCTTTTGTAATGATGGAATTGACTCTAACCAAGTGAGAAAGAAGATTATGTGTCCTTCCAAAGTTATGATCAATGACAGTCGCTTTTGTGATGAAAAAAAGCACACGGAGCGTCATTTGTAGTCTCGTGATGTATGAAACGTATGCTCGATGGTTGCGGTGGCGTCATGTGAGAAACGAGGATAAGGGGGGCGGAGGAAGGGTTAACACATGTCCCGCTTCGCGCGTCGCGGGCTGGCGCAGCAGCAGCACTGTTCAAGGTCATTGCTATGAGTCGTCACCAGTATCTCAATGATTTTATTCAGTTTCTTAGCTTTCATGAAACACACGCTTCTTCTTCGAATGTTTAGGCATTCTTGAAATGATTATAGCTTCAAATAAAAGTAAATAAAAGTTCTATATATCTATCTATCTCCAAGGAACGAGAATTCGATTTCTCTCCACAATGATTCGCTCAACTTACGTACCGAGTGAACAGATCGCAGACTAGGATGTGTTTCCAAGTAGTCTATATTAGTAAATAACAAAATACAACGCATTTGTGCCATTTTTATTGCGATGAAATAACTTAATCGAACATTTGTGCAGCGAAAGTGTACTAGAAAGTGGGGGTGGAGGGCAGAAAAATAGCCATAACTCCTTTATTTTTTGGTATTTCGCTGAAATATTTCAGGACTGGCTTGCCAAAGGCCACTAGATGACAGGGAATTTTTTCGAATATTTCGATTTTTTTTCGGAAATTTATCGCGACGACCCCCTTAAGTTTTCAGGTATGCTAAAAATCAAATATATACAGATTATCATGCAGTCCTCAGCTGGTCTTGAAAATTGAAGAAAGAAGAAGAAATCACCCATAATACATACTTTTCTTTTCATCTGGCCTCGCTTTATACACTTGACCATATGTTCCTTCTCCAATCTGTGCTATGATGTCAAACACATCAACACATCGTTCACTCCAGTCATCTAAATTACTTCGATCTGTCCGCCTCTTGTTGAGAATTTTTGGTCTTTTGTGAACTGGTCTTGGTTTAGGTGGGCCACTTCGTGTTACAGCTGGAGAAGTTATTGTTTCATCATCTGGAGACAAGTCCTCAATGCCTTCAATCACTGCAAAGATATATAACTCATTAATACAGGAAAAAGAATTCCTACTATATTTCAATACCTTTTTTGAAACAAATCCTATCCTACTTAAAATCAACTCTGATGGAATTACATGGGGGTGACAAGTAGGTTCTGGATAGGTATGGGGTGGGGTGGGTGGTGTATGCTTTGACTCAGCTACCACTTTATAATGGGGATAATCTATTTATGTGTAACTACACTTTAAATGAAAAGGTTACTCACTAGGTGGCATAGGAAGATCTTTAGTAATACTAAGGCGACCTCCAGAAACAGGTGGTTTGGAATCTTGTGGAGTACTGGGTGATGTTGGGGAGTTGATTTCCACTAAATCTATCCCAGGAGGCATAGGTAAACGGGTTAACATGGTTATTTTCCTGAAATCTATTTTGCTAGGTTCTGGAGTATGTGGACCACTTGACGTTCGGGTCATCGAGTCCGACTGATTGGACGTTTCATCAGGTACAATAGACGACGAGCTATTTGCAACAACTTTGGCAGCACCATTTGGTACATAAGAGGAAGGCGCACCACTTGGCACTGCAACTGGTCCACTCGGAGTATTAGGTCCACTCGAAACAACCTCAGGTTCCACATTTTCCTTGCCTTTTTCTGGCTTAACAACTTCTTCTCTTGGTGCATTTATATTTAACTGTTTCATCCTCTCCCTATTCTTACGACTTTTGACTAATTCTGCAAAAAGACTGGTAGAACTCATATTGGCTTCCTGTGTTAAACGGTTTGATGGATGTGGGCTTGGAGGTGGTGGGGTCCGACGAGGACTGGAACGATTCCTAGAAGATCTATGATGTCGTTCAGCTCTTCTCACGCGTCCACTTGGACTTCTGCTAGGTGATTTTCTCCCTCGTCTACAAAAGAAAAAGAAAAATGAAGACAAATAAACAAAAAATAATATCTAGACTTATATTAAATCATTATATCCAAAATATCTCTATATTTTGCATTACCCTAAATCCCTTTTACTACCTGGGTGATGCTCCTCTGCTTCTACTTCTGCTTCGACTTCTAGTTCTGCTCCTGCTCTTCCAATGTGAATAGTGCTCTCGATCCTTATCTTTTCTCTTTTTCTTCTTTTCTTCCTTCCTCATAGAGGAAGATGGAATACTGTGATACCTGCTGTGTGCTGGACTGGGAGGAGTGTTTCTGAGGTCAACAATGGGTACTGGACTCCGACTCCTAGACCTTCTTTTGCTGCCATACGGGGGCGGGGTGTGTCCACGATAGGTTGAAGATCGAGGAGGAGTGTTACCTCGATGTGGTGGACTGTTAGGTCTTCTATGGTTTGGTGGCGGTGGTGATGCAGGTTTACGTGGGCTTATCTGATGTCTTGTAGCTCTTTCAAACATTTTACTGCTGGAAGAGGCTACTGAAGGACTGTGATGCCTGCCACGATGTCTTGTAGGACTGGGGCTGTGTGGAGGTGTTCGATGTGGTGTCCTTGGGGGTGGTGTTCTGCGTGGGGGAGTTCTACTTGCTGGTGAATGATGTGGTGGAGGTGTACGGTGGGGTGGCGTTCTATGAAGTGAACGTTCTTGGGACTTGTGGCGAATGTGTGAGGATGAGGGATGAGGTGAAATTCTTCTCTGATGATGGGAGCCCTCCCTGACGGTGACAGTGACAGGGGACATAATCACATCTTCACTGTGAGAGCTAAGAGGGCTGCCGCCTTCATCTCCCCGACTTCGGGACTTGGAGCCCATCTGTCGAGAATTATGACTAGGAGCATACCTGTGGGAGGTTTTAACCAAAGTATTTTCTGATGCATCATCAGAAGAAATAGGACTTCCATCAGGCACTATGGACTCACTGTCTGCACCAGGACTTTCACTACGGGCCTTATGTTTATTTTTCTTCTTCTTCTTCTTGTGTAAAGGAGGACTGTGGGATCTTTCTGATCGTTTATGCTTTTTCTCATGTTTTCTCTTCTTATCTTTTTTATGATCTTTCTTCCTTGGCCTTCCTCTGTCTCTACTTGAATCTGAAGGTGTTCTTGACCGGTGAAAGTCATCCCTAGAACGATAATATTCCCCCCTTGAGTCCAATGTCCTTCGGTCTGGGGACATGACCACTGGATATGGAACAAGGGAGCGGGGAGTGTAAGAGGTAGTTGTGGACAGAGGTGATGGGTGATGAGGCAACGGGGAGTGCTGTACTTCCCCGTCACTGAGATTATCTGGCACCTGTGGCTCTCCGGACCGAGGAGGAGTGTGCCGCAGACTGTAGCCTGGACTGTGTCTGCTGCTTCTCGAGTAGCCTGGACTTGCTGCTGCCCTTAGACTATGTGAACCACTTGAGTGTAAGTGTGGATGTTTGGTGAAGTGTGGGCTGGCTGAGGGATGGTGGTTGGGACTGTGGCCGGGGCTGTCCGTAATTTCTCCAGCCTCAGGCTCTGAGAACTCCTCAGAACTCACATCGGAGTACTCTACCAAGGCCTTGATAGTGTCTCGCTGTGAGTCCCTGGAATGACTACTACTGCCGCCTTTTGGCTGGGGGTCTCTCTGCAATTCCTTTGGGTGCTCAGCCTCAGTCTTCCTTACAGCCTTGGGACTGGGAGGAGGTTGGCTGGACTGACGGGGAGCTGCATCCTGGGATTGCTCATCATGCGAGTCCTCTTGATCACCATCGGAGAGAGAAGAAAAGCTCTCGTCAGATTCTATGGTCTCATGGATGGTCGGCATGTCCCTGGTCACAACCGCCCACCGCAACAACCATAACCACACAAGCCCATGGTCTGGCTAGCACCACTCCACCTCTATTCCATCACACACTCCTCAACTGAAAAGAAAACAGGAAATTGTTCTAAAACTTCAACTACCAAATTATTACACTCATATATTATATCAATAAATCAATCAAGTTATCCATTCACTTTGTTCTTTGAAATGCTTAAGCATTGTTATTTATTCAATATATCTGAAGACTAGGTACCATGGTGGCTAAGCAGAGTAAGGCACCAGCATCTGGTTGCAAGAAGCTAAATGGATCATAGTTTGTCCTAGAGTCAATACATGGAGAGAGTAAGGGCATACTGTCTTAAATCTCTGACCTCTGACAAAAGCAGGGTGAATAATGGTTGGAAAAATAGAGGAAAAGGTAGTATCATGTTTTCAGAAATTTTAATGTACAAGTTTGTTTGTGGTAGCTATATATAAATATACTGGTCAATTGCTGTCAGAATCCCTTATGAAACATTCCTCAGAGCAAAAAATTAGAACAAGTAGCATACTAGTCACTAAACTATCCAACTACACACAAGTTATTGGAAACTATCATTTCATTTTCCACCAGCCCTGTCTGGTTTAGCATAATTTTTCCGTCACAATGTTTTACTTGAAAGACCAGTACAGTATATCCTAATACAATATTTGTGAAAAATCTTATATTTTGTGATCGCATATTTATATCTTATGGGAAAATATAAATATTTTACTATTCATTTCAAACAAATTTCAGTATCCTCAAACTCTCACATTCTGAAACACCAGAGTCCCAAAAGAGCCAATCATTAAGGGTGGGAATTGGGATGAGGGTGGGGGTTAGGGGTTGGACTGTATCAAGACTTAGAAGAATGTTAAAGGGCTAGAATGCATTTAACTGAAGGAGTTATGTAACTTGTGAATTCTGAAGACTAACACTGGGAGATGTACTGTTTGAAAGTTAGTGTAAAAATAATAAACTTTGAGCCACATGGCAAAAAATTAGTCTTGGGAAAAGGAGAGATGACTGTTGTCCCTACTTATGCAACAGATTTCAATGCTTCAATGACAGGAAATAAGTTTTGGAGATGATGTGATCCACAATGAGGAAACTGAAGAATACAAGCTGTTAATATTAAGAAATGAATGGAAATTGAATGAGAGCATTTAACCTGCAGGCACCACTGAAAGACAACCCAAGCTACCACTTATGAACTTTACATAACTGAGGACCATTATGACCTCAGAAGTAAAATTAACATCAACAGTCCTGTGCCATGGTATCACATCTGAAACACGCATAGATAGGCTTCCACTAAATAGGCCCTGGATTCAAGTTATTCAATCCCCTTTGATCAACTTTCATGCCTACACTCAAATAATTTTTACAACTCCTGGGAAGTTGTAAATTTCCAAAACCCCAGAGTACTTGAGGGTTGTTTATCTTTAAATGCCAATATTTGGGGCTTTTGCTGATTCTAACAAATTTAAGCTAACCTAACCAAACCTAACTTAAATTATCATTATTGTTGTGGTGATTTATCTTTACAAGCTCATTTCTATGGTCGCTACTCTTTACAAGCAAATTTGTGGGGTAACTTATCTTTACATATGGGTACTCTGGGGTTGCTGATCTTTATCATGTCCCTATTCCTTATACTGCAATTTTTTTTTTTTTTTTTTTTTTTTGAGGAGAAGAGAAGGAGAAGGAGGAGGAGGAGGAAGAGGAGGAGGAGGAGAAGAAGAAAATAATATATATATATATATATATAACATAAAATAAATAATTATATACATTAAAGGAGCATCACTATGGGTTTGTATATATTGACTCATGAGAAAGCATATATTTACCTAGTTGTATTTTACGGGAAGGGGAGCTATGCTCGTGGTGTCCCTGTGTGTGTGTTTGTATTTACCTAGTTGTATTTTATGGGAAGGGGAGCTATGCTCGTGTGTATTTACCTAGTTGTATTATACAGGAAGGGAGCTATGCTCGTGGTAACCTGTCTTTGTATCTCTCAGCATCAAGTTTTTTCTTAAAATCTTGAATAGTGTTTGCACACACTGTTTCTTTGTCTAATTTGTTCCAAGTATCTATCACTGTGTGGAAAGCTATTTTTTTCAGATCTCTTCTGTAATCATATTTTTTTTAGTTTCTTTTCATGTCCTCTTGTTTTTCCATTGTCCATTTCAATAAACCATTCTTATCTAAGATTTCCATTCCCTTCATAATTCTATAGATAGTTAGTAGGTCTCCTCTTTCCCTTCTTTGTTCCAGAGTTGGTAATTCTAATTTGGACAGTCTGTGTGTGTGTGTGTGTTTACCTAACAGTATGCAGGAAAAGAGCCATGCTCATTGGGTCCTATCTCCTATTCTCTTTTCTATCAATACCTAGACTTCAATTCATGTACAGTTCCAACTTAATCTAATCCTTGATTTCTAATTGGTCACCATTATTTTCCCAGATAAGAGCTCATGTATGACCTGATTTATAGGTAAGGCTGTGATCTTGCACCCCCCCCCCCCAACTCCTAGGCCAGCAGAGTTTGAGTGCCAGCTCACAGTGCAGTGATGCTAAAATTTTCAGCCCTAAACCAAGATTCAAACTCAGATAAAAAATTAGTGGTCGAGGACTATACCACCACACCACTGAACTGCATGCGTGCACATGTAAGCGTGCGTATTTTGGTGGCATTAACCTGTACCTCTATCTTTGGCAGAATTATGGAAGTGGGAGTAGAGAAAAAAGTTAAGAATGATCATATCTTTGGGTCAAGATTCATCTACAATCATAAACAAAAGCTGTATGACTGGTCTATAGGGAAGACATTAGTCCCCAAAATATTGACTGTATAAAACCATATGTACAACAGATTGGGGAATGGGGTGATGGGAATTGAGCAATTGCTATAATGTGCCTGGGATAAAGGCTCTAAACCAAAAGACTGAAACCCAGTGTGATACCCCAAAAGCAAGTTCCTCTTGCTCTGGTTTACATTTACTATGCCTACACTGGTGAAGAGGGTTAGCTTCTGTTTCTTGTGATATTTTCCATTTCCCTTTATTAAAGCTTGTAGGTTAATCTGGAGTGTCATAAATATTGCACGAGTTACATTACTCATTGTAACCATTTTGTGTGGCTTCAAAGGTTGATAAATGGGCTCATTCTAGTTTCTGAATATCTCGGGGGGGGGGGGGAATATGGAACTCCAAAGGTATGTGAGAAACAAAGAAGGTAACGCAGCACTGGAAGAAGAAATGATAAGATTAACTAAAAACTTGGTAATACAGCCTGGAGGGAGTGAGGGTACAGGAGAGTGGGTGGAGGGGAGGGAGAGATTTGGGAGGGAGGGGGATGGGGAAGAGAGGAAAGAGAGGAGGAAGAGGAAGAGGAGGAGGGATAGAAAGAAGAGGGGGAGAGGGAAAGAAGAGGGGGAGAGGGAGAGAAGAGGAGGAGAGGGAGAGAAGAGGAGGAGAGGGAGAGAAGAGGAGGAGAGGGAGAGAAGAGGAGGAGAGTGAGAGAAGAGGGGGAGGAGGGAGGGAGGGAGAGAAGAGGGGGAGGAGGGAGGGAGGGAGGGAGAGAAGAGGGGGAGGAGGGAGGGAGGGAGGGAGGGAGGGAGGGAGGGAGGGAGAGGGGAGGAGGGAGGGAGAGAAGAGGGGAAGGAGAGTGAGAAGAAGGGAAGGAGAGAGAGAGAATAAAGGCGAGGAGGAAGAGAGGAGATGGGAGGAGGGAGACAGGAGAGGGAGGAGGGAGAGAGGAGAGAAGAGAGAGAGGGAGGGGAGAAGGGGGGAAAGATGAGGAGGGGAGGAGGGAGAGGTGTAGGGGAGGAGAGGTGTAGGGGAGGAGAGGGGGAGGGAAGGGAGGGGGAGGGAGAGGTGTAGGGGAGGAGAGGGGGAGGGAAGGGAGGGGGAGGGAGAGGTGTAGGGGAGGAGAGGGGGAGGGAAGGGAGGGGGAGGGAAGGGAGGGAGAGGACAGGAAGGGTGGGAAGAGAGGGAAGAAAGGGGAAGAGGAAGAAAGGGGAAGAGGAAGTAAGGAGCAAGATGGAGTAAGGTGATAAAGGAGTTGGAATAGAGATGTACGTAAATAGATAGGTAGGTAGGAAGGTAGGAGAGAACGGGAGTAAGGAGTTGGAACAGATGTATGTAGGTGGTAGGTAGGTAGGGGCAGAGGGATAGGAAGGAGGAGGGGGAGAGGGATAGGAAGGAGGGAAGGAGAGGGGACAGGAAAGGTGGGGAGGATAAGGAAAGGGAGGAAGTAGAGGAGGGAGAGAGGACAGAGAGAAGGAAGGAAGGAGATGAGGGAAGAAGAGGGTGATAGGAGAGGGAGTAAGAGCAGAGGAGGGAGGGAGGAAGGGAGGGAGAAAGGGAAAAGGGAGGAGGGAACACAAAGGAAGAACAAACAACAGCAGGCCTACTGGCCCTATAAGGGAGAAGGGAGGAAGGAGACGGGAGGAAAGGAGACAGGAGGATGGGAGATAGATGGAAGGGAGGGAGGGACAGAGGGAGGAGAGAGAAAAAGAGGGAGGGAAGAGAGCAAAAAGGAGGGAGGAGATAAAGAAGGTAGCAGGGGAGAAGGGTGGGGAGAGAGAAGAGACAGGGAGGAAGGAGAAATGAGAGAAGGTTAGGAGAGGAAAGAAAGAAGAAAGAGAGGAGAGGGAGAGGAATAAGAAGAAAGAGGGGAGGGCAAGAAGGGAAAGTGAGATATGGAACAAACCATGTTGAGTGGTGGATAGGTTGAAGAGGAAAAACACCAGTACATAATACCTATGGAAACATGGGTGATTTTATTCAAAGAACATTTACTTATGCATTTAATGCATGAAAGGGTCCTGGATAACAAAGAGGAATACCTATTTACAAAGGAAGAACTGATAAAACTGTAAAAATTATACAGTAGAAGAGTAAGCCTATTACACATTCCAGACAAGTCTATGGACACAATAATGGAGAAATTAGAGGAATACAAGGCAAGGGAAGGGTGGAGATTTGTCATTCAAGTACCAGGTATTTACTTTCAGGCTAATTTGAAAATATTTTGGGGAAATGGGTGAGGTATTCTTGTGTTCAATTTATAAGGTTTATGGCACTCTTAGGTATTCTTGTGCTTATTAATAGCATTAGACTGGGTGGGAAATTTTGAATAATGGATGATGTTGAACAAGGACATTGCAAACAGGCTGTTGTTCGCAGAGAATGGCACATCATGCAGGACGTATGGCATATACATGTATGCAGAGGTTATGGACAAGGAGTTTTGGCTTAAACTGGGGTGAGAGACATTTCAAATTATGGATGAGGCCACGAAGAATCTACATGGAGTACTGGAAAGGTTAACAGTAAACTAAGTGTTCCAATAATATGGTGTCAATGGGTTACAATAAAGAATGTGTTCAATACAATACCCCCATATATATATTTTATATTTATATATATATATATATATAAATATATATATATATGCATGTATCTGGGGAAAAATAAATGGAAACGCAAAGCTTAAGTTAGGTACGAGTACTGCAAAGAAAAATAGAGGACCCCATGAGCTTTGTTTCCTCTCACACAAATTTGAGGTTAGGTATAATCAATTGGAGAGTACAAGACATGACCAATGAGCATTGCCCCTTTCCTACACACTACAATTTGGTATATACTGAAAGGCTTTTCCCTTTATAATAGGGGGTGACCAAGTAAGAATACCCACCCAACCCATAAATTTCAAAACCCATTTTACAGCCTTCCTATCTTAGTACCATGTTCCCCGTTTTTGCTTTCAAAGAAAGCGGAAGTCACCATCAAATCAAGAATTCCCTTGAAGCAAGTATTGCGCATACCATTATCTGACAGTTACAAGAAGCCCATGATCATCCCCACCAAAAATGCAATTTCTTTTCAGCAACACAGTACTTTAACCTTCTCTCCTCAGACATTAAGCTATCCTGCCTAACTTTAAAAATTGTGAACCTTGTGTTCACATCAACCATTCTAAGGCAAACATTTCTACCACTCTAGTAAGCAAGTGCAGTATTAAGTAAACTATTCCCCTACATATTTGACATGCAAATACTGTGTACTAAGTCACAACTTTATGAAATGAAGTATTTCGGGATGGTACACACTCCTAATCCTACTATATTCTCGGCAAATTACTTTTGGCATGCCAGCAAACAAAACATTTGCACTTCATTCAGTCACTATCAAACTCTGAATTTTACCACAAACTGACATATTATGAATATTACAATCTATGGTTATTTTCCACTGAAAACAATTCCATTAGAAACATGATAATTACCAAATGCAGATAAGTAAAATAATACCCAATATTAGGAAACTGTATAATACCCTGTATTTTACCTACTCAATTTTATATTTCCATTTATTTTCTTCACAGTCATATAGTCACTTTGTGCTTTTACTATAATTTACATGAACGGATAAAATAATAATTACATTCCTACTGTTCCTTCTGGCAATACTTTTATCAAACATTTTACTTAATTTGACGATTCCACTGTTTTGTCATTTGTAATAACCCAATTTCCATTATTTTCCACTGGGTCACTAAAAATAAAAAAAGTCAAAATTCACAAGCTGTAGCCATTACACTATGCTATGGCTTAATGCTACCAAAATCCAGCCTGCAATATATGAAAATTCAGCACAAAATATAGAGGTAAACCTAATTACCATCAACGGCAATTCTTCCCGACTACTAACCACAAAATATTTCCAGATTCCACACATATGAAGTATTATCTACAAGGAAAGCAATACAATTGCTACTCAGGATACTCGTTACATACGACACGTACAGATACTGAACGTAACTATATTTATGCAGACATTGTACTAATGCCTTGTATACACAGGTACATAATTCACTTCATTCCCTAAAAACTGATGAACACTGGAGAAATACTGATGGCCGACTCGTATTTCGATACATGGTCTGGCTTTCCTGAGCTTGGAAACGGCTGAATTTGCCCTCTACAACACTAAGGCTGCCCAACCAATAACAGGACCTACCTTTCCATACACTTCGTACTGCGACCACTACACTTACAATGGTCAAAACAACTGATAACTAAAATAAAGTTTACGGACAAAACGGGGGGACGACTGCATTAACAAGGGCTGATCCTAGAGGCTGTGTTCTGGTGGTTAGGGTTACGGGAATTTCGGGGATCTAGCTGCCATTTTGTTATGCTCAGTTGCATCCTCCCACAAGAAAATGGGAATTATTGCGAAGCTTTCGTATTTCTTACCTTTTGAAGAACTTCTTTTGGCGACTTTATACACCCTAGACGACAGGTATACGACGTACCTTGCAGATATATGAGAACGGATCTCTACCATTTAATGGCGACGGCAACTGAAGATCAGAGCCGACGCTCGAATACAGTCTTCTCGACAATCTTCCCTTATCTCGGGGCTGATATACCCTTTAGTTAAGTATACTAATTTTGAGATGATGCTTATTAGGTATATGTTAGAATTTAAGTTGGATGTCTACTCTATCATCTGAAATTATTGGATAATAAAAGCACGGCCTCCGGACCCAAAACGACGGGAGCCTGTGCAAACGTGTATGACGTCATATTCAGCTGGCAATAAAGACAGGGAGTGGGAATCGCGGGTTGTTTGAACTCTGACAAGAGTTGACCTGTCAAAGCGATCCAAAAATATAGGTTTATTTATACAGGAGTATATCATACCTAAATAAGATATATCTTTAAAGTCATTTGGTGTTCTCTGCCGATTTATTGATCAAAATTGCAAGTATCATTACAAGACTTTTTTTTTTTGTAATATTTTGACGATTGTACCGAACCTTCCATACTAAGAAAAGCTAGCCTTTATTTGAAAACGCAATTGTTATCATTCATGAAGGTGTTTATATGATGAACTATGTATTTCAGGAACTTAAAGAATGTTGATGTTATGTTCTAGAGGTTGAATCGCATTTCGTAGCATTGAAATAGATTGTCAGTGAAATATTTGTGGCATTGTACTTTCTCAGTTCATTTTCCCTAATTCTTATCCGGATTTTGAGTTGGTAACATGAAATACACACCAAATTCAACAATTTCATGGTTGTTCCCAATATGCACTATAATCCTAATCATTCTAGTTAACCTCTTCAACAACGATAGATTTTTTTCTCTATGTTTCCAGTCCTACTAGTTCAATGGCATCTTCTTCGGTCTAGCCCAGGGATGGGGAACCTTTTTGTGCATGAAGGCCACCTTGCAATTCATTGTCCCACATAGAGGCCGCACTGAACAAATCATTATTTTTTTTTCAATTGTTTTATCCCTTTCTAGGGGACGGTGTAAGTTTTCCACTCCCCTCCCTAAAAATTCAGTTTAAAAACATTGATTTAATTTTAAAAATACACATATGTATAAAAAATTTAAATTATTTTTTACCCATTTATTAAATTTCTAAGTGGGTGCAGAATTTACACTTGACCCTTTTTTTTTTTTTAATTATACCCTTTGTTTTTAATCATACCCTTATAAGTTTCAGGTGTATAATGATTTCAGACTTAAAAAATATTCAAGGTCTTTTAAAAGAATAATATGTATATCAAAGGCCGCAAAAGGCCGCACTTGATGGCCCGGAAGGCCGCAGGTTCCCCACCTCTGGTTTAGACCAGTGCACCTGCCCCTTGATATCTCACAAAAAAATCTCGTACTCCCATCCAATATAAACACAATGCAAACATATGAAAAGGATTAATTGTACAATCCTCGTTGATAAGTGATTAGATATATTAAATTACTGAACAAAGGTATTTTTTCTATTTCAAATTAGAAATGCCAATTAGTAGTATGTAAGGAATGCACATTATGCTTTCTCATGGGAATTATACAGTACCATAGCATTAACTATCATGTCTCGCACCCCCAGGTCTAGGTGTTTCGTACCCTATGGGGGTACAGGTAACCCAGGTAGAATTGTCACCCCAGTTTTCGACAGGGTGACAATTCTGCGTGTGGGCTATCCTAGGGTGACAATTCTTCAGGCGGGCTATTCTGGGGTGACAATTGTTCATGTGGGCTGTGCTAGGGTGACAATTCTTCATGTGGGCTATCCTAGGGTAACATTTCTTCACGTGGGCTATGCTAGGGTGACAATTTTTCATGTGGGCTATCCTAGGGTGACAATTCTCTATGTGGGGTATTCTGGGTTTATGATTCTTCGGTTGTATAAGTTGATAACAATACGTATAACCCTCATTCAACCTAGATAGATAGATAGACTTTATTTGGCAAAGAATCAGTATGCATGAAGTGCAGATAATGACAAGACCACATAGTTCGAAATAATAATTGAAAATTGCCGAGGATAACACAAAAAAAAGCATGTATGCTTATTTCCATTCTGGTCCTCATTAGTCGATTGTAACATTGTTATTCTACACTAAGTCACACAGACAACATACGTAGGGGGTTAAGGGACCAGAGACAATCAAGAGTAATACCAGTCAGTACACATATGACACATAAACATTGTTATATTTTGCTAACATTACTAAAATTTTCGTAACCTAACCAAACCTAACCTAGCCTAACCCAAGATCTAAGAATATAAGGTCCAACCACTTCCGACCGAATTTCGAGGGAGTTGGCGCAGCGAGCCCGTGAACGTCACCTGGCTGTTCAAAGTGGGGTTAGCGGGTCCTATAGCTGTCAGTTGAAGTTGGTCCGTCGTTCGAAAATGACGTCGCCTTCGCTCGCACCGCTCCACTCAATTAGTTATATTCTGACAAATATTATATAAAATATATTTATAAATATATATAAAATATTATAGTTCCTGTCTATATATATGAATATATAATATATATGATATATAATATATATTTATATAATATATAAAATATTATAGTTCCTGTCTTCCTTGGCGTTTCACAGTTTTCTTCAGTGTATCACAAAGAGAAAATGGACGCATCCAAACGACGTCAGAACCTGCGCAGAACTGCTCCAGCGGTTAGACCTGTTTACTTAGACCTTGGCCTAACCTAACGTACCTTTATTCCACGTTGATATTCGGCGTACTGGGGTGACAATTCTTCAGGTGGGATCTCATGGGGTGACAATTCTTCAGGTGGGATCTCATGGGGTGACAATTCTTCAGGTGGGATCTCATGGGGTGACAATTCTTCACGTGGGATCTCATGGGGGTGACAATTCTCCACGTGGGATCTCATGGGGTGACAATTCTTCACGTGGGATCTCATGGGGTGACAATTCTTCACGTGGGATCTCATGGGGTGACAATTCTTCAGGTGTGATCTCATGGGGTGACAATTCTTCACGTGGGATCTCATGGGGTGACAATTCTTCACGTGCCCCACTCTACCCATACCGACTAGATATTTTACTTCTGTTCTGCCTGACGATTGAAACAAGCCGTTCATTTCCGTGGTAAACCCTTAACCTCTTCAATACGACTCAAATTCTCGTGGACA
>NC_134797.1:18497540-18617540 GCF_046742065.1 Oratosquilla oratoria | reverse complement strand
AATTGGACGAGGCAACTGTATGTGCAAAAACCATGCGAGAATTTAAGAACAAACTAGATGCTGAAAGATACAAAGACGGGTCACTACGAGCATAGCTCCCTTCCCGTATAGTACAACTAGGTAAACACACACACACACACACACACACACACAGGTGTGGAATGTTATATGAACTTTGCGGATAATGCGAAACTACTAAAGAGAGTACGTATAGAGGAAGACTGCAAATCTTTTCAAGAAGACCTAGACAAAGAAATGGAGTTAGAAGTGCATAATGGAATTTGGAAAAAGCAAAAAATAGAATATAATGTCAATATAAAATTGGTACAAAGGAAGTAAAAAAGTAAACTCGGAAAGGGACCTAGGAGTAACCATCTCAAATGACATGACACCAGACAAACACGTCAACAAATTAATAAGATCAACGAAAGTAGCCTTTGAGTACATGAATGAAGAAATGGTAAAGAAAATACTAGTTACACTGATAAGTAAAAAATTAGAATACATTGCGACACTATGGACACCTAGTTAAAGAAAAAAAAAATATAGAAAGAATTCAAAGAGCAACGGCAAAGATAGCGCCAACACTCTCCAATTTGACATACGAACAAAGATTAGATAAACTGAATCTACCAACCCTGGAACTAAGAAGAGAAAGAAGTGATTTGCTAACCATCAACAGAATTATGAAAGGGATGGTAGTTCTTGATAGAGATGACTTACTACAGTGGGACAGATAGGGTTGCCAACCGTCCTTTATTTCAAAGGACAGTCCTTTATTCAGCTCGATTTGTCCTTGTCCTTTATTAAGATTAGAAATGACGCTATTTGTCCTTAATTTTGAAATCGTTTTGAATGGTAGTTCAATTTCCTACTCTCAAGATGTGATGATTGCAAAAGCATTTACTTCTTGTAAGAGTGCAGACTCTGTCAACTCTGCATTCTGCACAATACCAGATGCACAGAGCGGCAGACCGCAGACCAGTGTAAAATCAGCCTCATTTTATGTATAACTCAATTTTCCATTGAAAAAGACACTCATTTTGGGAAAACCAGAAAATCGTAAACTATGTTACTAAATATGAGAACCATCACCAAGAAAAAAGAAAAACAATAGAGGAAGAAAGGAGGTGCCGTTGGATGTTTGGAAATGCAATACTACCGCCTATCAACTGAACTCACGAGGAGCCAAAATAAACATGGCGTAATGATGAGACCCTTTACAAAAATCGAGCCATAATTTGTTATAGATAACAGAAGAACAGTGAAATCTATGTGAGACAACTTGTAATAGTAGTGCCAATATTTCGTGTTATTAACAAATATTTGGAAAACAGAATAATTTCCATGAAATTCAACATTCGGCAAATTATCAAATCTAAGCTTCGTAGACCATTCATTTTCCAAAGTTTCACAAATTTGTACAAGTAGTAGAACATTTCCAGCTAGAAGGAAAGTTTAAATTAAAGATGGATGAACTTTTGGATGAAGCAGTATTAATTCAAAGAAACTTCGACACTCAAAAGCTCTGAACTCTTCATAAGCTCAAAAACAACAACCAGAAAGTGGTATTTTATTTTGAAATCTATTGACTTCAAATGTTTCAATGTTTTCAAAATAGTTTCTTTTGTACAATCAATTCCTGGAACATCATCTTATTGTGAGAGAGTTTTTAGTTTAATGTAATCTAAATGGCGACATGAAAGGAACTGATGCTCTGTTGAATTAATAAAAAATGCAATTCTCATACATTTTTACATAAACGATAGTTATTTGGAATTCGCTAAAAACAGCAAAGATGATAAAATTTTTCTGAAGGCAGCAAAAAGCCAGGGCAAATATTGTTTTAAAGAGAGTCACGGGTCTCGTTCCGATTTTATTCCTGTCTTCTCATTCTTGTTTTTGTATTTTCATTTAGGTAATAGAAATGTAATTTTCAACTGCATTTAATATTGACATCTATTATGATCTATAACCACTTAGATAAATATCAATAAAGTTTTATGTCCTTTATTGTAGCTTAACAGAGCTGGCAGCCCGAGGGGCAGAAGAAAAAGAAGAGGACACGAGAAGAAACTTAAGAAGGACAGTTACAGAAGAGATCTGAAAAAGAATAGCTTCCCACACAGAGTGATAGATATCTAGAACAAACTGAATGAGGAAACAGTGAGTGCTAAAACTATACATAACTTTAAGAATAAACTGGATGCAGAAAGATACATGAGCGGGTCACTACGAGCATAGCTCTCTTCCCGTAAAATGAAACTAGGTAAATACACACACACACGACTCGGTGGCGCGGTTGGTAGAGTCCTCGACTGCCCAGGGCTGAAATAATTTCAGTATCGCTGCGCTTCGAGTCGTTACTCCAACTCTCGTCATACGAGCTCTGAGCTCTCTTCCGGAAGGGAAAGAGCTGTCGATCACGAGTCCAACACGTGATTCAAAAGACCAAGGTGAACACCCCCCATATATATATATATATATATATATATATATATATATGTGTGTGTGTGTGTGTGTGTGTGTGTGTGTGTGTGTGTATGAGAGAGAGAGAAAAATAGGTGTGGAAGGGCAAACGAAGATGTGCTGGGAATAGAGTTTATTGCCCTAACGTTTCGACCAACTTGGTCTTCTTTAGAGGACATGTATTACAATTAGACCACAAGTCTTATACTCGCTGCGAGAGGGAACCCGGCCAGCTGTGAACGGATGTGTCAGGTCTTCTCTTTGGCTAATGATTTAATTATTAAGACACTTGCTGTTTTTGAAAGCCATTTAAATCCGTCTCTGTTGTTGTTGTTTTCCCTGGTGGCGATATGTGCAGCTTCCACAGTTTTTCTCATTTTCTTTTCAAGTCCCTCGTGTAGAATTTCCACGCGGCTCCAGTCAGGTAGGTTTCCGCATTTGTCTAGATAACGGTGGTAATTAACACATGGTATATTATACACTTTGCTTTCTTTGTTGATGACCTGACCTGACCTGATCTCACCTTTATGACCGACCAAGTCTCCAATCTTCTGTCCTGATGCGACGGGAATGTTCATTCCTGTAAAGGTAAAAATTTGTTTATGCTGTTGGCTGTTTTCGAATTCGGAAATACTAGACTTTTTGTTGCATCTTTGTTCGTATTTCCGTTCCTGTCATTTGTTCGTCTCATTATTTCTTTCGCTTTGCGTTTTAACTTTAGTAGTAAGCCTCTTGTGGAACTCAGTTTCATGAAGAAATCGATAATGTATTTATTCTCGTCTTGTAAATGTTCCTGTCTGCAAATTCTTAATGTCCTCAAGAAGAATCCTATTACTACACCTGATTTTGTCCTATCATTGTATGCAGAGATAGTGTATGTAATCATCCTTGCTCGTAGGTTTTCTGTATACAGTAAACTTTGGACTTTCGTCATTTCTCCATATCATCGTATTTAGAAATGGTAATTTTCTTCCTTCTTTTTTTTTCTACCGTTAATTGTATACTTTCATGCACGTTGTTTAGTCTTCGTAGTATGTTATCTATATTCGTCCCTCTTGGGCAAATGGAAATCACATCGTCAACGTAACGGCACCAGGTAGCGTTTCTTCCCATTATTTTGATATATTCATCCCTTTCTAATAATTCCATAAATAAAGAAGCCATTACTGCAGTGAGTGGGGAGCTCATTGCTAGTCCCTGATGTTGTCGATATCCTTTCCCATTGGATGTAAATGTATCAAGACTAACACACAATGAAATGAGCTTAATGTAATCAGACTTGGACACTGGTAGTTCGTTCTCACTAATCATGTCCACTGCCTCTTTTACTGCTTTTATAGCTCCTTCTTTTGGTACGCTGGTGAATAAGGCCTTGACATCAAAGCTTGCTATTTCTTTAGCTTTGAAATCAACGTTATTTAATCTATTTATTAAGTCTGTGGAGTTTTTCAGATGAGCTTAACTGATTCTATACGTACATACATACATACATATATATACATACACACACACACACACACACACACACACACACACACACACACACACACACACACACATATATATATATATATATATATATATATATATATATATATATATGTATATATATATATATATATATATATATATATATATATATGATAATGGCGGAGAAGACAGTGAGTTGTAGTGGGAAGCGCTGAGAAAATGACCGTGATTATGGAGGAAAATGGAGAAGAAATAAGGAATGATGAAGTGAAGGCAGCTGTTAAGATGATGAGAGCAGGTAAGGCACCTGGGTTGGATGGACGTGTGAAAAAAGGAAGTACGGTGATGGTGGACTGGCTGGTGAGGTTATTTAATGTTTGTTTAAGAGGGGTTAGAGTGCCGGAGGACTGGAGAAGTGCCTGTATAGTTCCACTTTACAAGGGAAAAGGGGACAAGTGTGAGTGTAGTAGTTTCAGAGGGATCAGCTTATTAAGTGTAGTTGGGAAGGGTTATGGGAAGGTCTTGGCTGAACGGATTAGGAGAGGAACAGAGGGAGTAATTGGTGAGGAACTGTGTGGGTTTAGGACAGGTAGGGGGTCATTACTTTGGTTTTACTCGTATTCATTTCTAAACCTACTTTGAGACTTTCTTTGTTCACATCACTCAGCATATCTTGCAAGTCTTTTGATCTTTCTAAAATGAGAATAATATCCACAATTCTTACGGGGTTTGAATATTCGCCATTAATCTTCAAACCTTTCTCTTCCCAACCCAACCTTCTGTAAATCTCTTCCAAGCAAGCTGTAAATAATTTGGGTGAAATTGTATCGCCTTGCCGTACTCCTTTCTCGAACTTGACCTTTTCTGTATCTTTATATAGTCGAATTATAGTGGTACCATTCGCATAAATCTTTTCTAAAACCCTTACGATCTGTTCATTTGTACTTTGCTTGTTATTTGTTACTTGTTCTACCGAGTCAAAGGCCTTCTCGTAATTTACAAAAGCTAAACATAGAGATATATTTCATTCTGTCTTATTCTCGATTATTTGGTTCATCGCCTGCAAGTGATCTAGAGTCGAAAATCCGCTTCTAAAACCTGCCTGTTCTCTCGGTTGGTTTCCATCTACAACTCGACTTAGTTTACTTGTAAGGATCTTTGAGAATATCTTATATACATTTAATGACAAGTTAATTGGTCGGTAGTTACTAAGGTCCTTCTGCTCCCCTTTTTTATGAAGCAAAATCACTATGGCATTGCACCACGATTCAGGAACGCTTTCTTGACGTAACCACTGGGTGTACAACTGAGCTTACTTGATATGAACTTCTTTCCCTGCATCTTTTAAGAGAGCTATCGATATACCACCTTCCCCAGGTGTTTTTCCTTGTTTCATATTTTTAGAGCAAATTCTACTTCTTCCTTTGTAATCTCTGGTACACTACTAACGTCTACAGATGAATTTACTGATCCATCTATGGTCTTCGACGGGTAAAGCTCTTAGTAAAATTCTACTACCCTTTTTGCCATTCTGTCTCAACATTTAATGATTTCTCCATTTCTATCTTTCAAACATATTATTTGCTGTCTTCCTAAAGCATGTCTGCGCTCGGTCCCTTTCATAATTTTACCTTTCCGAATAGTTTTCTCTATTTCATTCATGTTTCTCTTTCTTTTCTCTGATCTCTCCCTTTTGTTGATAAGCTTGTTTAGTCTTTCTATTTCGACTCTCCTGCTTTTAATCTGTATGGTCTTCTTCTTTTAATTAGGTCATTTGTAGCTTTGGAGTATTTGTTTTCTATAATACTTTCTGTACTTCCTACTTTCTCTGCCTACTCACTGATGATATTCACCAAATTCAAATTCATATCTTCGACGATGTCCTCGTTAGTTCTTAGGGCTTCGAATCTATTTTTAATTTCTAACTGAAATTTCTTATCAAAACTTAACCTTTGCAAGATTTATTTTCTTTCTTAAAACTAGTTTATTTCTCTTGGCTCTGAAATTTAATTTAGCTGTGCAATCTATGGTCACTACCTATATTGACTTTATGACCGTAACATCGTTAACGCTCTTACATCTCCTAATATGAAGTTTACTTTGTTCTTTGTTGTTCCATTTGGACTTCTCCAGGTCTATTTACGACCTACACGCTTTTGGATTTTTTTCCCCATTATCCTCATGTTGTAGTTCTCTGCAAAATTGACTAACATCTCGTATTTGTCATTTCTTTTACCTACTCCAAACTCCCCAACACACGACTCATCTCCCATCTTCTTCCCCACTTTAGCATTAAAGTCGCCATTTACCAACGTGTACTTAATTTTTTCTTGGCCCATTACCTGACTTAAATCGTCATAGAAGGACTCAATTTCATCATCTGAACTCTGTGAAGTTGGTACATAAAGCTGAACAATTTTTAGAGTGTACCTTTTACACAGCCTAATCACAATCCAAACTACCCCTTCTGATAAACTACTGAATTTGACTACGTTACCAGCAACCTCTCGGTTGATCAAGAATCCTACTCCACTAGATCTTTCTTTTCCCTTGCCTCTGTAGTAGAACAGGTGGTGACCATCTTGTAATTGTATCAGCTTTTCCTCCTCTCTTCGGACTTCGCTCAGTCCTACGATGTCTCACTTGATGTTGTCTAGTTCTTCCATTAAACTCTCCAGCCTGTGGTCTTCTGAGAGAGTTCTTACGTTGTAATTATAGATCTTCATTTTCTTCATGCTGTTTAATGTTCTTACATTCGGTGGCACACTGCCCGTAAGTACACGAGGCAATGCGGTTGGACCTTTAGGAGACGATGATCTAACAGGAACGCCTGGTTTCGTTTTGGTTGTACTATTCATGGTTGCTATGAAGGGATTTTGGAAGTAATCTCACCTCCCTGCCAACTGGCTTCTTGTGAGATATTTCTCTTGTGTCACCTTATTCACTGTATTCGGTGAAGCCCTATATATCTATAGGGTGCCCAATGGTCCACGCCGTCATTATTACGGTACCCTATATATCTATAAGGAATTACCCTATTCGCCATCAGGGACGTGCCAGTTAGCAGTGGGTCCTGCGACTGTGTGTGAGAGCTGCTCTTTGTCTGATCTTTCTTACAAAACCTGTTCGATATGGGTGACCCTGCAGAGATTTCCTCTCTATCGACATAGCTTTTGTAATCATTAAGAGTCCCAAGCCTATCCACCACGTCAAGGTGCCAACTCTCGGATAGGTCAAATCAGATAGTTCAGTTGAATTGGTTCTCCGCGCCAGGAGGAGCCATCCGTCCTGGCCTGGGTAGAGGACCACAGAGACGTGTTCCCGGCCGCAAATGAGGAGGGGCCGGGATCAGTGCGACCACAACACTGGACATCACTCAGCGTCTAGGCCAGCGTTGTTTCTCAACCAGGGTTTCCCCGGAACCCCAAGGTTCCGCAAAAGTTCCCTAAGGGATCCACGAGAACAAGTGAGATAAGCTAATCCACTTTTTATCTTTTATTGATTTTCATATACGTAATATAATTAAACACGCACGACATATTCTTGGTTATTATAATAATGTAATATAGACACCATCATATCTAACCTATTATTACGATGAAAATAAAATGATAAAGATATGGTATATATATATATATATATATATATATATATATATATATATATACATATATATATATATATATATATATATATATATATATATATATATATATATATATATTTTTTTTTTGCGCAGGGGTTCCTTGAGACATGCACTTTATTTTAATGGTTACGCAAGGGTAAAAAGGTTGAGAAACGCTGCCCTAGGCTAAGATTTCTGTCTCCATGCCCTACTAGGATACCCCGCACGACAAACACGTGGGTTAGTCAATCCTAATGAGGTCAATTAACGAGAGGGTCATGGATGTGAAGAAATACAGTATTATCCAAGTTCTGAGGTTGACGGCTACTCAAATTTGCACCTTGCCTTGTCTTTCTTTAACGTTATTTAATGCAGGTGGTGTCTTTACATTCTCTCTTTACAGTGATCCCAAAGATAACAAGTTTCCGTTGGTCTGGTCGTCCACATTCTATTGTGTTGTCACCCACGCTAGCCCTCCTAGGGGCTATCACACTGGGCTGTTTTTCCTACAACCCCCGATTAATCGACGGTGCCACCCACATCCATACCTTTTGCCACCGTGAAATCACTATCGCAGCCCGGAGGGATTCTCCCTGTCTTCTCTTTTGTGCATCAGGAGACGAAGGGTGGGGGGGTGGGGGGCGCCGATTAAATGAAGCAGCTATACTGTGGATGTACTGTGTCTTGCTGCATTGCTTCTAACCCAAGGCGGCGGGTGGGATACAGGGATGACCCGTCATCCACGAGGAGCTAAGATGAGAGAGAGGAAAGGGTGGTGGATAGGAGTGAAATGGATGGGAGCAGGCTAGATAGAATGTCATTTGATATGTTCAAGGATAATTGTTTTCTTCTAGCATATCAGATTCCTTCACAAAAGCTGCTGTGGGTTGCAAATCTACTCCAGTAGTCGGAGGAAAAATAGCCCAGTGTGATAACGCCACTAGGCTTCTTTCATCTCCAACCCCTCCCTCATTGTAGTTTTGTATGAATTTATTGATTCGGTTTTACGTCACGAACTCCCTTGCGTCTAGAGGACAGTACCTAACCAAAGGATGTTTGTTTTGCATCAATTGATCGGGACCTGTGTGTTATGAAGATTCGAATCCATACAGCTTTTCAATTAATTTTGTTTGTTTATTTATTTTTTATCTATCTATATCTCTATATGTCCATTTACCTATTTATTCATATATTTATCTATTAATCTATATTAATATATGAATTTATTAACCTATTTATTCACATATTTAACTATTTATCCATTTATTCTTTTATTTATATATCTATGTTTTATTTGTTCATTTAATTATGCCTCGCAGTAGAGTTGTTTTCCATCTCGCTGCGCAGTTGGACCTTACGTAATTTTGTCACTTTGCTACTTGTCTCAGCCTTCCCTTCAGAAATGGAGTTTGCTTGTCCAGTCTTGCACTTCTTTGGAACCAACTTTTGAAACAAATGCCACTCGATTCGTTCAAAAATTGTTCGACGCTTTGCTCACAATAGAATTTTTGTATTTCACCATTGTACATTTAGACCAATAAATTAGGCTAATATCGTCTTTCCTTCACACCCGTGTCTATGTGATGTATACATCTCTTGTTTTTTTTTCCCGGGAACTATACAGTGGATGTTGATCATATTGGGCAAGGCTGACGGTGTATGCGTTTTTCGGTGAGTGGTGGCGACGTCTCTTATCTGCTCCACATATGTTGACGTAATGACGCAGAAGAGGGCCAAGAAAATACAGCTGTTACGAAACGAATTGCATTATTATCCAACGCAAAATAATAATAATGATAATAATAATATTGATAATAATGATGATAATAATAATAATAATAATAATAATAATAATAATAATAATAATAATAATAAAAAATAATGATAATAATAATAATGATAATAATAACAATAATAATAACAATAATAATAATAATAATAATAATAATTATTATTATCATTATTATTGTTATTATTATTATTACTATTATTATTATTACCCCGTCTGGGGTATTGGTCACCGTCTGGGGTATTGGCCCCCGTCTGGGGTATTGGCTGCTTGTTATTGTGGCAAAGTAGCATGCAGTCGATACTTTAGGGTCTATATGGGGCGCCCCTACGGACCAGAGCCACACATCATTTTGTCTATGATAGAAGAAATTCTGTTCATAGAGAAATGATGACACTTTTATGCTACGACTGTCCCTCCGTTATGCTGTCCCCCAACCCCTTGTTGCTGTCCTGTACCATTTCTCTGAGTATTCTCTTTCTGTGATGGGGGAATTCCCTGTGGTGGGGGAAAAGAATACTGCCACCAAGTATTCCCACTTGGATCGTAAGAGGCGAGAAGAAAGGGACGGGGAGAGGGACTAGGCATCCTTCTCCCTGTAGCCCCAAGGGGCAGATTCCTAAAACGAAAAGGAAAGGCATAAGGGGTGCTGGAGGGCCTCGGGCCAGCACCCTAAGGTTTGGGTCTTTTAATGTGCGTGGATGTGGTACAGATGAGAGTAAAAGGGAAGAAATAGGTAGTATGTTTGTGAGAAGAAAGATGGATGTGTTGGCTTTGAGTGAAACTAAGTTGAAAGGGAAGGGTGAGTGTAAGTTTGGGAGTGTAAGTGGGAGGTTATCAGGAGTGAAGAGAGGGCGAGGGAGGGAAGGGGTGGCTATTCTAGTAAGTGAGGAGATAGGTAAACGTGTAGTGGAGTGGAAGGAGGTTTCCTCAAGGATAATGTGGATGAAGGTGAAACTGGGAAAGGAGATGGGGGTCTTTGTAAGTGCATATGGGCCTGGCAGTGAGAAGAGCATGGAAGAAAGGGAGGCCTTTTGGATAGATTTAAATGAGTGCATAGAGGGTTTAGGAAGAAATGTCAATGTAATAGTACTGGGAGACCTTAATGCTAGGGTGGGAAATGGTCCAATCGATGGAGTGGTTGGGAAGTGTGGAGTTCCAGGAAAGAATCGTAGTGGAGAGTTGATGGTGGAAATGTGTCTAGAAAGAGAGTTGATGATAGCAAATACAGTGTTTCGGAAGAAAGTCAAGCATAAGTACACATGGGAGAGGGTGGTGGAGGGAAGGGTGGTAGATAGAGCGCTAATGGATTATGTAGTGGTAAATAGGATTATGATAGGAAGAGTTAAGGATGTACATGTGCTAAGGGGAGAGGGTGGGGGAATATCAGATCATTTTTTGGTGGAAGGTAAGCTGAGAGTGGAGGATAGATGGAGAAGGAGGAAAGGGACAAAAGGTAGGGAGGTTCTTAGAGTGAACTCCTTGAATGAAAAGGAAAAGGAGAAGGAGTACGAAAAGAAGCTGAAGGAGGAGTGGGAAGGAGTAAAGGATAGAGCAGAGATGGGGGTGGAGGAGGAATGGGGATGGTTCAAGGAGGGAGTCTTAAAGTGTGCAAGGATGGTGTGTGGAACAAGAAGGACAGGGGGAAATAGAAGAAAGGGTAGTGAATGGTGGGATGAGGAAACAAAGAAGGTTGTAGAAGAGAAGAAGCGAGCTTTCACAGATTGGTTACAAAAGAGGACAGGGGAGTCATATGAGACGTACAAAGAAAAGAAAAGAGAAGTAAAGCAAAAGGTAAAGGAGGCAAAGAGGAGAGCAGATGTGAAATGGGGTAGGAGTATGACAGAAAATTTTGAAAGTAATAAAAAGATGTTTTGGAAAGAAATTAAGAGAGGAAGAGGAGGCGAATCAAATAGGGAAGAAAAGGTAAAAGGTACAGATGGAGAGATGATAATGGAAGAGATGGCAGTGAGGGGAAGATGGGCAGAATATTTTAGGGAGTTGCTGAATGTGAAGGAAGATAGGGAAGGAAAGATAGCTGCAGTGGGAAATGCGAAGAAAATGAGTGATGAGTGAGGAGAATGGAGGAGAAATAAGGAAGGATGAGGTGAAGGCAGTTGTAAAGATGATGAAAGCAGGTAAGGCACCTGGTCTGGATGGATGTCATGCAGAATGTCTGAAAAAGGGAGGTTCAGTGATGGTGGACTGGTTGGTGAGGTTATTTAATGTTTGCTGGAGAGAGGGTAAAGTACCGGAGGACTGGAGTAGTGCCTGTATAGTTCCTCTTTACAAGGGAAAAGGGGACAAGTGTGAATGTAGTAATTTCAGAGGGATTAGCCTGTTGAGTGTAGTAGGGAAGGCTTATGGGAGGATCTTAATTGAGAGGATTAGGAGAGGAACAGAAGGAGTAATTGGTGAGGAACAGTGTGGATTTAGGACGGGTAGAGGTTGTGTAGATCAGATCTTTGTGGTAAGACAGATATGTGAGAAAGCTATAGGAAAGGGGAAGGATGTTTTTGGGCTTTTATGGATCTGGAAAAGGCTTATGATAGGGTAGACAGAAAGGCACTGTGGGAGGTTATGCAGATTTATGGGATAGGAGGAAAGCTTTTGGGAGCTGTCAAGAGTTTTTATGAGAGTAGTAGAGCATGTGTTAGGATTAGAAATGGAGAGAGTGAGTGGTTTGAAGTAAAGGTGGGACTTCGTCAAGGATGAGTTATGTCGCCCTGGCTGTTCAACTTATACATGGATGGAGTGGTGCGAGAGGTGAATGCTAGGGTAGTGAGTCAGGGATTGGAGATGGTTAAAGAAAATGGAGAAAAGTGGGAGGTGAGTCAGCTGTTGTTTGCGGACGACACTGCGCTTGTGGCAGGGTCAGAGGAGGGATTGAGGAAGCTGGTGGCAGAGTTTGGGAGAGTATGTGATAGAAGAAAGCTGAAGATAAATGTGGGTAAATGTAAGGTGATGAGATGTACAAGGGGTGAAAGTGGCAGTTGACTGGAAGTGAACATTAAGGGAGAGCGACTGGAGGAAGTGGATAGTTTTAGATACTTGGGTGCAAGTGTAGCAGGAAAAGGTGGAGTGAAGGTGGAGGTAGAATGTAGATTGAGAGAAGCGAGTAAATGCCTTGGTGGTTTAAAGAGTGTAATGAGGAATAGACATTTGGGAATGGATGCGAAGAGGAGACTGTATGAAGGAGTGATTGTGCCAACAGCACTGTATGGGGCAGAAACGTGGAACATAAGAGAAGAAGAGAGAAGGAGTTTGAATGTGTTTGAGATGAGGTGTCTGAGAAGTATGGTGGGGGTTACTAGGCTAGATAGAGTGAGAAATGAGGAGGTGAGGAGGAGAACAGGGGTAAAAAAGGATTTGGGAGATAGGGTTGATGAAAGAATATTAGGATGGTTTGGACACATGGAAAGAATGAGTGAAAAAAGAGTAGTAAAAGAGGTATGGAAGGCAGATGTGGAGGGAGTGAACATGAGGGGACGTCCTAGGATGAGGTGGATGGATGGGGTGAAGGGGGCTTTGGGGAAGAGGGGAATGTCTGTTGAGGAAGGAAGGGAGAGGACGGAAGACAGAGGTGAGTGGAGAATGGTTGTATATGGATAATGTTGTGACTGCATGAGGAGGAATGGGCGGGGGGGTGGAGGGTGGGGTAGTATGTGTGAGTAAATTTTGACGCAGCCCGAAGGGATTTCTCCCCGTCCTCGCCTTATATGCAAAGGGGGACGGAGAGGGGGGGTCGCCGATTAAATGAAGCGGCCTTGCTGTGGATGTACTGTGTCTTGCGACACTGCTTCTGACCCAGGGCGGTGGGCAGGGTGCAGGGATGACCCGTCATCCAGGAGGTGCTCAGATGAGAGGAAGGGTGGGAGGGGTGTGGAGGGTATTTAGGGATGAAATGGGTGGGAGTGTTTTTATGCCTTTCCCTTTTTGGCTACCTCCCTTGTAAGGGGGAAAAAACCTTGGTATATGTATGTATGTATTATTATTATTATTATTGTTGTTGTTGTTGTTGTTGTTGTTATTATTATTATTATTATTATTATTATTATTATTATTATTATTATCATTATTATGATAAGTACGTTCAATATCGAATGGAGATATTGGGGTCATATAATCAAGAAGAAGAAAAATTTAAAGTAGAATTTGAGGTTACGAAAGTTACATGGAAATATTGGAAATGAACGGATGGCGAGGAGCTTAGACACACCATAAGAAATAATTTCACAGTGGAAGGGATAAATATAATTTCGAAACTTAGGAAATTAATGAAAATCCTTTAGTCTCATTAGTACAAACGACAATATTACACTCGAAACGTAAGTAATGTTCAAATGAATAACTATAACGGCTTTACAGAATATTTACGCGATAAGGTCTGCTGTAATTCGACTACATAAAGATGCAGAACAAATCAAGAGCAAAACAGCAGTAAAGCATGGCGATAAAAATTCACACAGATTGCCTCGTTTTGAATATGCGTGTGGCTTTCGCCTCGATCATTATCTAAACTATAAAACTATACCAGTTCACGCATCTATTTAGAAAACTGTTTCTTGACATTCTTAAGACTTTTTTTTTCCATGATCTCGTGAACCTCTTGTCAATTTGATTCCTTCTGTCATTTTGATCTATTCATTTTCATGACCTGAACCCTACCATCAAAGCACTACTTTCTTCACTTTCATTAACGATGGTTGTGTTGTTAATTTTTCTTCATGCGAGGTCCATTGTCCGAGCAGGTGTTCTTGGGCGTTGTCTAGAAAACCTAGTCCTCTGGTCACTGGGGACAATAAAATGTCCCTTGGGAGAATCTGAGACAATGGAGAATATCCCTCTCAAGAGTAAGCTAGAAGATGTTGGAATACTGCTCACTCCATATGCGTGAGTGCGCGCGTGTGCTCGTAGGTTTCCTCAGATAAATCAGATTGAATTACTTCAGCAGCTAATATGTTTTTCTTATCTAGTCTGGATGTTAAAATGCTTATTTTGCCCCTGTCGTCTGTGATGTTTCTTTGTGTTATCTATGTTTCAACCTTAGAGAGGAAAATGCGTACAGTAATGTTCCTGCCGTTAAAGAGAGGCAATGCTCTCTCATCCTTGACTACGGTGATAAGGTTTTGTGTTGTCATGGTGTTTTGAGTAGGAGGTGAATGTTCTGAAGAGTTACTAATAGAAGGAGGGGACATATTTGTTGTATTGGAATTGAGGGTAGAGCGGTTTCGTGTACAGGGTCGGTATGTCGAGCCAGAGAGGGGTTTGGACACGTTCATGCATTAATTGATAAGAAAAAGGGGGCAGTGACTGTCTTGCTCCTAGGTGATAATGAGAATGGAAAAATATCTACTTAACCAAGATGATGTCATAGTATGCAGGGATGGTGATGCAGTGGGGCGAATCGGTGGTAAGATGCACTGCTGGAAACAGGGGAGGAATTAGTACAGTGTATTGGCTGGTGAGTTAAAAATATAGGTAACAAAAATGTGCATATACAAAATGAGAAAATAAGAGAAAGGAAGATGGATATCTTGCGAAGCTAGATGCTGGGAGTGGGGGAGCGTTGGGGCGTTGGCTCATAGAGATGATCGTTGGAGCGTTGTAGTGTTGGCTCGTAGAAATGATCGTTGGAGCGTTGTAGTGTTGGCTCGTAGCGATGATCGTTGGAATGTTGGCTCGTAGATGATCGTTGGAATGTTGGCTCGTAGATGATCGTTGGAGCGTTGTAGTGTTGGTTCGTAGAGATGATCGTTGGAGCGTTGTCTCGTAGAAGATGATCGTTGGACCCAAGATCTAAGAATATAAGGTCTAACCACTTCCGACCGAATTTCGAGGGAGTTGGCGCAGCGGGCCCGTGAACGTCACCTGGCTGTCAGTTGAAGCTGGTCCGTCGTTGGAAAATGACGTTGCCTTCGCTCGTATCGCTCCACGCAATTAGTTATATTCTGACAAATATTATATAAAATATATATATAAATATATATAAAATATTATAGTTCCTGTCTATATATATGAATATATAATATATATGATATATGATATATATGATATATAATATATATGATATATAATATATATATATGATATATAAAATATTATAGTTCCTGTCTTCCTTGGCGTTTCACAGTTTTCTTCAGTGTATCACAAAGAGAAAATGGACTCAGCCAAATGACGTCAGAAGCTGCGCAGAAGATTTCAAACGGTCTGACCTGTATATTTAGACCTTGGTTGGACCGTTGTGCAACTCGGTATTGGCGTGGAGGCGGCGGGCGTCGTGGATGCTGGAGGATGCAGCGAAGAGAGGTTGCCTCGCAGTAGATGCTGGACGATGCAGCGAAGAGGGTTTGCCTCGTAGTAGATGATGGAAGATGCAGCGAAGCAATGCAGTGTGTTTCGTAGTAGGATGCCGAGTGAAGAGGGATTTGGTCGTAGTGCTTGTGCGGTGGAGTGAAATATCTCTGATGTATGTTCTCAACACGTGGCATTCCTAATTCGTAGCCGCTGTCGTAGAGTTGTTGCGTCGGAGGAATTAGTGTTGACGTGGCGTATCATCCCTCACTGCCGACTAGAATGTAGATTTGTAGTTGCGTATCCGGGTTAGACAAACGAGGAGAGTTGTCTTTACTTTAATCTTCCAGCCTTCTCTGGTTTACAAGTGCATGCAACCTCCGAGGAAGACTCTTGGAGTTGCCAGATTCTATATTTTATAGATATATACAAGGGTTGCCATATTCACAATTAGGTATATAGAAAAAAAAAAGTGTGGCATCGGTTGGGCGACGATGACCGGAGACGCGTCTATTGTAGTCGGAAAGCGCGAGGTCCATTGTCCGAGCAAGTGTTCTTGGGCGTTCTTTGGAAAGCTTAGTCCTCTGGTCACTGGGGACAATAAAATGTCCCTTGGGAGAATCCGAGACAATGGAGAATATCCCTCAAGAGTAGACTTGAAGACTTTGGAGTACTTCTCACTCCATATGCGTGCGTACGCGCGTGTGCACGATGGACATTGAAGGGGTAGACAACAGTATAATGTAGATTGAGAGAAGTGAGTAAATGCCTTGGGGGATTAAAAAGGGTAAAGAGTAATAAACATTTGGGTTGAATGCAAGAGGAGATTATATGAAGAAGTGATTGTGCCGACAGCACTGTATAGGGGCAGAAACATGGCACATAAAAGAGGAAGAGTTTAAATGTGTTTGGGATGAAATGCATGAGAAGTATGGTAGGGGTTACTAGGCTGGATGGAGTGAGGAATGAGGAGGTGAGGAGAAGAACGGGGGTGGAAAGGGAATTGGGAGATAGGGTTGATGAAAGAGTATTGGGGTGGTTTGAACATATGGAAAAAAACGAGTGAAGAAAGATTAGTAAAATAGGTGCGGAAGGCAGATGTGGATGGAGTGAATATGAGAAGGCGACCAAGGATATGGATGGATGGAGTAAAAGGGGCACTGGGAAAGAAGGGGATATCTGTTGAGGAAGGAAGGAAGAAGACAGAAAATAGGGGTGAGTGGAGAATGGTTGTATATGGATGATGCTGTGATGCATGGAATGGAGTTGGTGGGGGGGATGGGGGTGAGGGAGTATATGTGAATATTTTGACGCAGCCCGAAGGGATTTCTCCTCGTCCTTTTTTTTCTGCATGAGGGGACAGAGAGGGAACTTCACCGCTTAAATGAAGTGGCCTTGTTGTGGATGTGCTATGTCTTGCTACATTGCTTCTGACCCAGGGCAGTGGGCGAGATGCAGGGATGACCTGTCATCCAGGAGGAGCCAAGAAACAGGGAGAGGAAGGGGTGGTGAACGGGGGTGGAGTAGGTAGGGATGGAATGGATGGGAGTGGATTTACGCCTTTGAATTTGGCTACCTCCCTGTAAGTGGGGAAAAAGCCGTTGGTATACGTATTTATATATTTATATCCGTAATACCTGGTTATTGAAAGCTTCATTTTATCGGCCAATGGCAAGAGTCTCCATTCATAATATGGAAGTCAAGATTAGGTGAAAAAGAAATGAAGATTTGGCAAATATTTCAACACACTGAGAAGATTCATGTTTGCATCAAAGGAAATCGTCCTGAATTAATCTAATCCAAAATGGCTTGACATAGAAACACGGGTGAATCATTGTGAAAAAGAAGCAGGCTTGCAGGAATTCCAAGCGTGTTCAAGTCCCATTTTGATCAGTCACACGATAACTCATATAGGATAAATTCACAATTAGAATTTAATTGTATATATATATATATATATATATATATATATATATATATATATATAAATATATCATATGTGTGTGTGTGTTTGTGTATATGTATATATATATATATATATATATATATATATATGTGTGTGTGTGTGTGTGTGTGTGTGTGTACAACACTGAATGGGTCCCAGTGATTAGAGATAATTTTAACAGCCACAATGCACTTTAATTCTAAGCCATCAAAGGGCAGTATGCTGAAATTGAAATGTGGCACTGCCCAGGACTCGAACCCGGCATCCTCATGACAAGTGCGACAGTGACTTACCAACTAGGCTATCAAGAGATATATAAGTTCGGTGCATTTTTTCTTATATATTTGTATGTTCGAGTTACATACACATATATGAAATTTTGCGTTCAACCCATCTCCACTATGATAGTACAATTGGAAGTATACGAACGCGGGAAAGTATTTGTACAACACTGAATGCGTCCCAGTGATTAGAGATACATTTTAACAACCACAATGCACTTTGATTCTAAGCCATCAAATGCCAGTATGCTGAAATTGAAATGTGGTACTGCCCAGGACTCGAACCCGGCATCCTCATGACAAGTGCGACAGTGACTTACCAACTAGGCTATCGAGATATATAAGTTCAGTGCATTTTTCTTATATATTTGTATGCTCGAGTTACATACACATATATGAAAATTTGTGTTCAACCCATCTCCACTATGATAGTACAATTGGAAGTATACGAACGCGGGAAAGTATTTGTACAACACTGAATGCGTCCCAGTGATTAGAGATACATTTTAACAACCACAATGCACTTTAATTCTAAGCCATCAAAGGATAGTATGCTGAAATTGAAATGTGGTACTGCCCAGGACTCGAACCGGCATCCTCATGACAAGTGCGACAGTGACTTACCAACTAGGCTATCAAGAGATATATAAGTTCAGTGCATTTTTTCTTATATATTTGTATGCTCGAGTTACATACACATATATGAAAATTTGTGTTCAACCCATCTCCACTGTGATAGTACAATTGGAAGCATACGAACGCGGGAAAGTATTTGTACAACACTGAATGGGTCCCAGTGATTAGAGATACATTTTAACAACCACAATGCACTTTGATTCTAAGCCATCAAATGCCAGTATGCTGAAATTGAAATGTGGTACTGCCCAGGACTCGAACCCGGCATACTCATGACAAGTGCGACAGTGACTTACCAACTAGGCTATCAAGAGATATATAAGTTCAGCGCATTTTTCTTATATATTTGTATGCTCGAGTTACATAGACATATATGAAATTTTGCGTTCAACCCATCCTCACTATGATAGTACATTTTTATCAACCACAATACACTTTAACTCTAAGCCATCAACATCGGAAAAACCGTGGAGGCACATGCAGAAATTGAAACGTGGTCACGTGCTTGCCGCCGTTGGTTCGAGTCCTCGGGCATACCACGTTTCAATTTCTGCATGTGCCTCCACGGTTCTTCCGATGTTGATGGCTTAGAATTAAAGTGCATTTTGTTTGATAAAAATGTATCTCTAGTCACTGGGACCCATTCAGTGTTGTACATATGTATGTATATATATATATATATATATATATATATATATATATATATATATATGTATATATATATGTATATATTTACAATAAAACCAGGTGACGACAACAACCAGAATAGAAAAAGAAAAGTATGCCTTAACAGCGCCGATGGGGTGAAATCAGGGAAGCGGGTGAAAGCATGAGAAAGAGAGAGAGAGAGAGAGAGAGAGAGAGAGAGAGAGAGAGAGAGAGAGAGAGAGAGAGAGAGAGAGAGAGAGAGAGAGAGAGTGAGAGTGAGAGAGAGAGATTCTCGAAATTGATTGCCAAGTTCAGCAAAGTCATTGCCACGAAGAGGCCGAGGAAATCCATTCGTGTTGACAGGAATAGGTAAAAGACTGAGTAGTAGAATTTGAATGAATATCCGACGGGACAGAGCGAGAAAAGTATTTTGCCAGCAATAACCAGCGCTTCTGTCTTTGGGGACAATATCGCACTGAAGAGATGTAGTCGCAGAAGTATTAAATTCGATTTAAGGAGGGCAACAGGTATGAGGAATTGTATACGTTTTTTCTGTTGTTGTCCAGTTTTAATCTACTCATAAATCTTTACAGGCTTGCCCTCTGGATGTAAGACTATTGGTTAACCTCTTCGCTACAGAAGTAGTTTTCTTCGCATTGAAGTCAGTCAAGCTCCCCTTGTCCTACTTCACGCCAAGAAAAAGTACACTTTGAAATATTGCATGATATATATATATATATATATATATATATATATATAAAATATGAGGTTTTACAACATATATTAATCTTTCATATTCATTGTCATCTTATTATCCTCAGTGATTGTTGCATATGTGATATAAATCTACTGCCGACCAGTGACAAATTTCAATTTCTTACTTGTCTAACTTTTAAAAGATGTAACTGTTTAAAAGGAACTAATTTACAAAACAAATTGCCAGGAAAGAATAACGGCAGCGTTGTTGAACTTTGGAATTGTCAAGAAGTTTACATCTATAGACGCGTTTATCGTTGGGTCGACCAACCGTTCTGAGGTGAGGAAGATAAACGACTTACTCGCCTCTGTTCCTCGGCTCGTGGGTGACCTTGTGATTATTTGGGCCTCCTGCAAGACTAACGATGGTTGTCTTATATCCCGTTTCGACCTAGCCTGTCTGCGTTGATTATCAGTTCCTTCATTTACGGCACTTGACTCCACCCCTCATACGACTCAGTCACTGGCAAAGAGATCGCTCTTATTTTTACTCAAGCATGGATGCTTTCAGCAAATTACGTTGAGGCCCTGCTACCCTTTTCATACACTTTTTATTTCAGGTACACATGCAACCATTCTCTCATGTGTTTTCTTTTCCACTAAACCAATAGTTCATAATATGTTTGCCCTGTTACATTTACATATTATTCAGGAGAGACAAAAAACATGGAAGACATAATATGGTATGGGGAAAGAAGAAATTATGTTGTAAAATTTCAGTTTCTTAATTTAGTCCCTGAATGTTGAATACAAAAGAGAGGAAAATGATGTATTTGTACGTGTTACTAATGACTGTTCCTCTCCTTTTATAGTTCTCTCTATTACAACATGGAAATGTAATGATGACAAACGGGGATTATTATATGTTCTTAGTTTCTGTGTGTGGTTATAGATTATTTATTAGTTTAGAGCCAACATTTGAAATATTTAAATCAAATTTGTTTCCTCGTGTTTTTTATAGGGGCTTACTAAGGTGAAGTAATGCACTTGTACTCTTTGAGTCAATTATTTTACGAAAATATTAATCAGTTATAATGATGTACACTGACATTGTCTGTGAATTTAAAATATACTGTAATCAATTTTGTTCCAATCTCTACTCCTCCAAGCTACGTCTGAATTCTGGTTTCCATATATTCTTGTAGTCTTCTGTCACCTATCTTATGCGTCTTAAAGTGCAACATTGATTTTAGCAATCCGTACGTTTTGTAACATATTGTTATTATAATGTACTTTTTATCTAAGGAATAATGTTGAGCACTTTTTCCAACATTTAAGTCAACGTGAGCAAATCCCAGCCAGTCCTCACCCATCACTCACCTCTATCAGGGATGACACTAGTGTTATATCTCTGCGAAGTTTGATTTGGAATAAAAAGATACTAACATATTAAATCAATATCTCACTTATCTAGCTGCAGTAGCTAGGCCCATTGTGCACATGTTATTTAACTTATTTTAGGGTCTTTGCGTCAACAAAACATGAATATGAACAATGTAGGATTTATTCATAAAATCGAAATGGTAATAATAGATGAAATGGCACCATCAGACTGGTAGGCTACCCAAGAGTCCATGCTGACGTTTAGGATACCCGCCAAGGCTGTCATTATAATAATATACCTGTCAAGTCTTACGTTTTTTTTTTCGTAAGTGTTATGGCAGGAGTTGAAAATCTTGCGCTTTTTCTCCGCATGCCATGTGTTTTAAATAATTTGAAACAAATTCACCTACAGCTCTGCCTCACTGATGGTCTTTGTTGTACTGTTGTTGTACACAATGTAAACACATGACACAGTATGAGCACCACATAATGAAAAACAGAACTGTTTACCAGAACCTTTGTAAACAGTACTGTTTTCCATTATGTGGTGTTCATACTGTGTCATGTGTTTACATTGTGTTTTCATTCTCCATCTGTCTTGAAACAAACAAATATTGAATGACAAAAAATATGTTTTTCTTATGGTTTAGTTACCGTTTTATACACAAACTTGTGGTCTCTAACGCAAAACCAGGCAAGACACCACAGTAGCTTGACAGGTATGTAATAATTTCATATCATTAGTAAACACATATTTCAACCCTCTGCTTCTATCAAATCAGCCTTCCTTTCCTGTATCATTCTAATTTCATTTCGTTCCCAACTCTTAATATCATTCTCGGAAGATGATTCATATTTTAGCTATAGTGTGCCCGAAATCCAGCCTCTACAGCGTGGGCTTTTATTTTTCGTGATTTGCGGGGCTGGTACCCGCGCCCAGATCATCTTGCAGGTAGTGCAGAACAGTTCAGACATGTGCGTCAGTGTTTACGGTAGTGCTGGGCAAATACCGCTAATTTCAATACCGGAATTACCGGTAAACAACAATGCTGTTACCGGAATTACCGGTAATTTACCGGTAAAAGATTCGTGAGGTAGTAGTGACGTCCCAAGTTCGAGTCGCCTGTATGACTTAAATCTAAACAAATTTCATCCTACTATGGTGTGTAGTCACAAGTTTTGTAACGTCGTCACTATAGAAATCCTGCGCTCCGAGTCGTTACTCCAACTCTCGTGGGCGGGGAGTAGGGAGGGGTGCGTGTAAGGTCACAGCATTACCTCCTCTCCCTCAGTGCATAGGCCTACGCACCAATCCCCCCCTCCCCCTCTCACACTCCACTTCCGTCTCTATGTAAGTGCAATTTCATACAAAGAATATATTTTTCACATAGAAACACAATTTCATAAAAGAAAAATAATTACATGCATCATTTTTACACATTACACATAAAAATTCATTTCCAAAATCACCCATTTTTCATTTAGTCAGGACAGTTTTTTGTACAATTGAGGTTTTAAAGGTTTTGTGCGAGATGAATTGACATATGTAGGTCATTTTCATAATGTTTTTTTTTTACCAAGTTCCTCTTATATTAGGCTCAGGAACACAATCTCAACCCTTTGAATTTCTGTCAAAGTTTTTTTCAATTGTTCATAGTTGTCATTTCTTATATTGGAATTACGTTAATTTTGTATTAGCAGGACTCTACGATCCCTATATTTATATTATAGTACCTTTAAATGGACAAAAAACACACGCATATATTTTATTTTAATTTTTTATTCTGTGTATCCATTTGGATACATGCCCACCGGAATCGCCAGCGCGCGCCACCTCCACCAATCTAGGGTAAGGCTCGCAAATATTAGTTACTGACTACGCGAATAATAATTACATGCGTATCACTAACAAAATATGATTTTTGAATAACACGTTACCTTGCGTCGTCGTAGAGGCCACTTCAATGGGCAGTGTTAATCCACCAGAATCTTTGATCGTCTCTGCCCGCTTTTTCTTCTCTCTGCTTTCCGTGAGTCTGTTGTGGAACTTGTGGTATACTGTATTCCCTGCCCCAACCCATAGCTTAACCTTGTCAGTCATCACTCGTGCGAGTCTGATAAGTGTATTTGTGAACTTGTTTGTGATTAACTCCAATACAAGTACAGTACAAATAGATTGTAACATGCAGATGGTCTTTCATGAGCAACTGCGTACATTTATGTAAATATGCATATATTAATAAACATTAAATATAAAGTTAAATATGAAGATCTGGTAAGTGTGGAAACAGTGTCTCTCCAATCTCCCCGTTCTGTGAGCTTTCATGTCCGTTCTACAAACTTTACAACGTGCCTTATTTCCATCCTCTTTCACTTCCGCTAACCATTTTTTAAACAGGCAGACTGAAAAGTTTTCGAGTAGTTTGACCACCTCTTCATTTCTAGATCACATAGGCTGACTAATCGAATAACATTTTGCACTGAACCTCTGCGGGCCGAGATGCGAACAAAACGAACTAGCACGTTGAATACGTTCCTGTTAATTTTCATATTCGAATACGTACATTTCGTACTGTGCATCTGTGGGCCGAGAAGGGAGCAGGACGATCTAGCACGTTGAATACGTACCTGTTATTTTCATCCTACGTAGGGCCGTCAGTACTGTCACTCAGTACCACCAAGCCGATACGTGCTTACCGCTCTCTGAGTATTATGGGATAGCTTATCGGTTAACGGAGCCTAAACGGTAGCAGATTTTTTGCTGGTAAGCTACCGTCAAGGTTGTTACCGATAAAACCCATGACTACCGGCAGCTGCCCACCACTACCGTCACTCAGTGCCACCAAGCCGAGATGTGCTTACCGCTCCCCGACTGTTTGGTATAGCTTATCGGTTAACGGAACCTTAACGGTAGCAGAATTATTGCCGGTAAGCTACCGTCAAGGCTGTTACCGATAAAACCGGTAACTCTACCGGTATTTGCCCAGCACTAGTTTACGGTATGCCACTGAAGATGCCACGTCTACCCGTACCGTGGTCAGGATTCGCACAATCGCCCGAAATACCCACACGATTATTAGGTGCACGTTACTGACACACCACTACTAATTACTTATTCACTATTTCGTTCCCACCCTCTATCGAGTTCCTTGGATTCCTTTTCTAACTTCCCGATCTATCAAAATCCATCCCCATATTTCGGGATTCCACAATCCAGAATCACAATTCACACCTTCATCACCTTCTTCATCTCACGCGTCTATCAGAGCAGTACGTAAGTATCATGGGCAACTTGTATGAATTCATTTATCTATTCTTTTATTTATTCTTTTGTTTATTTATTTATCTATTTATTTGTTTGTTATCATTAATATTTCAGACGCGTTGGCGAAACTTTCTACTTGCTCCTATGTTTACTCTACATCCCAACATCTTGAGATCATTATTTCTCGTCCGGCTTATAAAGTTTGAAAATATTATTAGGCATGATGTTGTCAATGCCTTTTAAAATCATAAAGTCCCTTGGGTGACTCTTTCTCTCTCTCTCTCTCTTTTATTTGATCAATTTGGTTGATTTTTGCTACTCGCTGATGTCCTTTCCAATATATTAATGTCTGATAAGACTTAGTGACCAAATATAAACATATAGTGTGGGCGGAACATGTGATTGGTCGCCAACAGCTATTTCTTCATCCAAGTAATTAAACAAATTAGTACATCTGAACAGAAGACTTGGTATTTTTAAATGCATTTTCTCGTCTAGTTCCTTTCCGTGTCCTCTTGTTGTTCTGTTCAATACCATGAATTATTCCTTGTCAGTAATGTCCTGAAGAGAGTAATCGCGGTTCTTCTTTCCCCCAGTGTTGGCAGTTCCAGTTAATATTTTCTTCCCTAATATAATCTGCCAGCTTGGTTGGGAATATTTTATCTGCTGCTCCTTTATTACTCTCTGATTTGTTTGTATCTGTTTATGTATACGGACCACGTCACCTTGTGTGTGTGTTTACCTAGTTGTATTTTACGGGAAGGGGAGCAATGCTCGTGGTATCGCGTCTTCATATCTCGATAAAAAATAAGTACTCACCTATTGGAAGTACTGATAAAATTAATTGTAATAAAATGTGACTTACATGAGTGCGTGTATTCACTTGGTCTTTTGGATCACTTGTTCGACTCGTGATCGACAGCTATTTCCCTCCTGGAAGAGAGCTCAGAGCTCGTAGGTCCGATCTATGGGTAATGCTATGACCTTTCACACACACACACACCCAACTCCCCGCCCACGAGAGTCAGAGTAACGACCCGAAGCGCAGCTGTACCGAAATTAATTTCGGCCCTGGGCAGGATTCGAACCAAGCACTACGCGCACCACCATGCTAGTAGTACATCGTTCTACCAACTACCCAAGAGGTTGCCTCAGGGGTTCGTTCCCCCGTGGAAAGGTTGTAAGGGTATCTAAAAGCATTACTTCCTTTCCCTCCACCTCTCAACCCTTCCCTCTTTCCCTCCAACTTGCCTTCCTCTTCCAGGATCTTTACCTTTACTCTCACCTTCGCCCTCACCCTCACTCTCAACCTCATCCTCAACCTCAACCTCACTCTCACCATTACCATCACCCTCAACCTCATCCTCAACCTCAACATCAACACCAACCTCAACCTCACCCTCACTATTGCCATCACCCTCAACTTCACCCTCAACCTCAACCTTACTCTCACTCTCACTCTCGCCGTTACCATCACCCTCAACTTCATCCTCAACCTCAACCTCACCCTCACTATTACCATCACCCTCAACTTCATCCTCAACCTCAACCTTACTCTCACTCTCACTCTCACCATTACCATTACCCTCAACCTCAGCCTCAACATCAAACTCAACCTCACCCTTACTATTACTATCACCCTCAACCTCATCCTCAACCTCAACCTCAACTTCACCCTCACTATTACCATCACCTTCACTCTCACCCTCAACCTCATCCTCAGTCTCAACCTCAACCTCAACCTCACCCTCACTCTCACTCTCACTCTTACTCTCACTCTCTCACTTTCACTCTCACCCTCACCATTACTATTATCTTCAACCTCATCCTCAACCTCAACCTCAACCTCAACCTCACCCTCACCCTCACCCACACCTGTGTGTATTTACCTAGTTGTATTTACCTAGTTGTATATTACGGGAAGGGGAGCTATGCTCGTGGGGTCCCGTCTTCATTTCTCATTTTATCTAAACTATTTTTAAATTCATGTATTGTTTTTGCACACACCACTTTCTCATCTAACTTGTTCCAACTGTCTATTACTCTGTGAGGAAAGCTGTTCTTTTTCAAATCTCTTCTATAGCTGTCTTTTTTTATTTTCTTTCCGTGTCCTCTTGTATTTCTGTCATCCCATTTTATCAGATTCTCTCTATCAGTAATTTCTATGCCTTTCATGATTCTGTAAATAGCTATCAAATCTCCTCTCTCTCTTCTTTGCTCTAGTGTCTGTAGTTTAAGTTTTTGTAGTCTCTCTTCATATGATAGTTTTGAGAGTGTTGGTGCCAATTTTGTAATTGCTCTTTGTATTCTTTCAAGTTTTTTTATACATTTTTTTGTACTTGGTGACCATATCGTTGCTGCATATTCCAATCTTGGTCTTATCAGGGTGATTAGGATTTTCCTCACCATTTCTTCATCCAGGTATGTAAATGCCACTTTGATTGTTCTTATTAAATTATAAGTTTCTCCAAAAATCTTATTTATATGTTTCTCAGGTGACATATTATTCATAACAATGACTCCCAGGTCCTTCTCATTTTCTACTTTTTTTATTCCTTCTTCTCCCAAATTATATGATCCTGTTATTCTGTTTTTGCTTTTTCCAAATTCCATTATACTACACTTTTTTGTATTGAACTCCATCTCCCACTTCCTACTCCATTCCCATACTTTATTTAGATCTCTCTGTAGTGATTCACAATCTTCTTCAGTTTTCACTCTTTTCAGTAGTTTTGCATCATCTGCAAAGAAGCTCATATAGCTTTCAATTCCTTCATCCATATCATTAATATATATAGCAAACATTATTGGGGCCAGAACTGTTCCCTGCGGGACACCGCTTATTACTTCATTCCATTTTGAGTGCTGATCTCTTATCACTACTCTCATTTTTCTTTCTTGCAAAAAGTCTTCCATCCAATTTAGCAATTTACCTTGTATTCCTCCTTCATATTCTAATTTCTTAAGCAACTTCTTATGTGGTACTTTGTCAAAAGCTTTTTTTAGGTCTAGAAATGCACAATCAGCCCATCCATCTCTTTCTTGTATTATATCTATTAGCCTTGAATAGAAACATATTAAATTGGTGACGCATGATCGTCCTTGTCTGAATCCAAATTGCCTTGGATTTAGTACGTTGTTTTTTTTCCAAGTATTTTACCCATCTACTTTTGATAATTCTTTCACAAATTTTTGCTATTGTACTTGTTAGAGAGACTGGTCTATAGTTGGTAGGTTCTTCTTTATTTCCTCCTTTATATATAGGTACTATATTTGCTTTTTTCCAATCTTCTGGAACTTTTCCTTCTTTTAAGGAACTGCTTATTATGCTATGTATTTTGTCTGCCAGTTCATTCCTGCATTCTTTCAGAATCCAGTTTGCTATTTCATCTGGCCCATGCGATTTTCTGACATCAAAATTACCCAAGTGTGTCAATATTTCATTCTTTGTTACTTCTATTTCTTCCATAGGGGGGACTTTTTCTTTCCACTCAATCTCTTCAGGTTGTATATTTTCCCTTGTAAACACCGATTTAAAATGTTTGTTCATAATTTCTGCCATTTCCATTTCCTCAGTGTATTCAACTCCTCCTTGTCTTAATTTCTCCAAGTCTTGTTTGTTTTTCAGTTTATTGTTTACAAATCTGTAGAATAGTTTTGGTTGATCTTTACACTTTTCTATAACATCTTTTTCATATTTTCTTTTTTCCTCTCTGCACTTTTGTACATATTCATTTCTATAACCAGTATATATTTTCCATTTTTCAGGTCTTCTGTCTTTTTTCCATCTGGTCCAGGCTTTGTCTCTTTTGTCTTTTAACTCCCTACAACTTTTGTTGTACCAGCATTTTACATATTCTTTTTCTTGTTTTTGTCTTGGGACATACTTTTCCACTCCTTTTTTGTAAATTTTTGTCAAAATATTCCATTTCTCTTCCACTGATGTTTCTTCTTTGTATATTTCTTCCCAGTTTTCTTGTTGGAAGAATTCTCTTATTTTATCAAAGTTTGTTTTTTCATACATCATTCTTCCTTTTCTATATTGTTCATTTCTTTTCATATATTTTTCTTCATTAAGTTCCAGTTCAATCAATATGTGGTCACTTTTACCTATTGGTGTTTTATATTCAATCTTGTCCACTATTCTAGGTTCAGATGTAATTATTAAGTCTAGCCTCGATGGTTCTTCTTCATTTCTATACCTAGTGTTCTCTTGTATCCATTGTGTCATTGAATGGTCAGTAATCATCTCAAGTAGAGCATTTCCCCATGAGTCATCACCACTCTTTACTGTCATTTCTTCCCAGCAGATTTCTTTGCAATTAAAGTCGCCCATCATAACTATTCTTCCTCCGTCTTCCATTATTTTAGTTAATGCTATCTTTGTGTCCTCTAACATACTTTTATGTTCACTCTCCTCCCATGAGGCTGTTTTCGGAGGCACATAATTGATCACAAATTTTCTGCTCTTCTTATCTCTGTCTTCCACTTCTATCATAATCATCTCTACTGTATTCTTTCCATATATGACACCCTTCACGTTTATATCCTTCTTAGTCAGGAACATAACTCCACCCCCTTGTTTTTTCTCTCTGTTTCTAATCCAATAATTGTATGCATCATGTCCTACACTGTTGGGTGGTAGTGGGCCTTTTAATTTTGTTTCTACAATTCCCATTATGTCCGGTTCTTTTTCTTTCAAATAATCATTCAGTTCATTCAATCCTGTTATCAATCCATCTATATTTGTGTAAGACGCTCTTAGTTTTCTGCCACTTCCATGGTGTTCTCTGTTTCCCTTATGTTTTTCTTTAGTATGTCGAACTGCTTTATTTTCATGTTCACTACTCTCCAATAGAATCTCTCTTTCTCTGACTCCGTTCTTTCCTCGTTTTTTGCCTTAGCTTCAATTCTTTTCTGCTTTTCTGCCTCTCTTTCCTCCTTATTCATTTCTCTTTTTATCCATACCTTTTTATATTGATCATTTGTTGCTAGTTTCCCTGTTTTGGATAGAATTTTCTCTGCCGTTGTTTGTGACCTGAATTTAATCTTAATTGGTCTGGTCTTATCTGTACTATATTTTCCGAGTCTGAATTTTTCCTCAATTTCCTTTATAATTTCTGGTTCATCTTCCTGGACTAATTTTAATAAACTGCTTACTCTTTCATTTTCCTCCTTGATTCTTGCGGTTCTATCTGGGTTATGTTTCTCTTCCATTCCTAATATAATTATACATTTCTTTTTGTCAGCTAATTCTCTTACTATATTCTCCTTCTGTCTCATCACTTTAATAACTGAGTCTTCATTATGTTCTTTCAATTGCTGTTTGACTATGTCAGTGAATGAAACCTTATTCCCTTCTTGGGTTGTTCTCCAATTTTTAGCTTCTTTAGCTATTTTCTCTCTGTTTTCATTACTATTCTTCTTCAATTTCTCATTCTCCTCCTTTACATTTCCTAACTGTCTTTTTATGTCCTCTATTTCTTCAGTTAAGTTTCTGTTAGCCTTCTCTAGTTGTTCCAACCTTTCAATTCTCTGGAAAATGGAGTCAACATTACCTAACTTACGTTCCAAGTCCTCGATCACCTTATCAACTCTCTCCTCTAGTCTTATCAGTCGGGGGGGAGGGGTTGTGTCCCCCCCACCCTCTTTAAATCCCTGGAACATATTCTCGTCACTTTCTACTGTATTGCTCCTCTCTATACTTCTAATCTTTACATTTTTATTAGACATTTCATCCTCACTCAGCCTTTTGTTTACCTTTCGCTTGTCTGGCTGGGCCAAGTCTACTCCCTCCTCATTTCCTTCCATTTCCCTCAGTAATCCCTCCCCTTTTCCTCTTTCCCTACTTTCCCACTACTCCACGAGCAATTTCCCCCCCACCCTGTAAAAACACTAGGCACTTCTCTTTGCGTTGGGATCCACAGACTTCAGTTTTCTTCAGAACGTCATCCAAGCCGTCCATTCGCTGAAGTGTGTGTGTGCGTGTGTGTGCGTGTGTTTGGCCCAAATATAATATACAATGACAACGCTAAAGCTACTGCTATTGTTTTGCCGGAGTAGCTGGAGGTCCTCAATGGAGCCCTGGAGCCGTTGCGCAAAGAGGCGAGACCACATAATGGGGACTCCAGTATCTTGGACCAATTATGGTCCAGGCGTTGAGTGGCATACTGATTGGTAGTTTTATGTCTGCTTGTGCGTGTGTCAAAGGCAATAAGGTTGTGGAAAGATTCACGTACTTGTGTAGTGAAATACATAACTGTGGTGGGTTATATCAGGAAATTATATGATATATTGGCATTACCCATGGTGTTATGGTAGAGGTGTCAACTATCTTAGTGGTGCACACCTACGCGATATAACATTAGAAAATTAAATATTAATTGTGTAGATTATAATACATGAACGTAGTATGCGATTTTCTTGGCGGAAATAAATAACAAAAAACCCTGCTACAAGCAAATCTACTAACGAACTAAGCCGCTAGGATACAGTCCAGACGCCATACTGTCGTCTGTCCAGTCCAGCCACTGTCAATTAGACGATGGCTTTCACGTTGTGGACCGGGTGTTCTTCGCGTTGTAGACCGGGTGTTCTCCAATTCCAGGTGACGTTAATAAGCGCTGTTACAAAGACAATCAGGCTCTCTTTGACTTTATGAGAGAACACGGGGGTCTGCTGTCGTCTGTTAATTGCCCGAGGTACAATAATAATCAAACCGTCAGCATTCGTGACGACGAGCTGGATGATCTTTAGAATTTGAGGTACCGAATTACTAGATATAGGTTAGGTTAGGTGGGTAGGTTAGGTTAGGTTAGAATAGACGATTTTATCATCCTTTTATTTCTTCGACCTCGGCATCTATCAAAACAAACATGGCGTATCATTCAACTGCCGCGACTTCGTTCGTTAGTAGATTTTAACAACTATTTTGTTATTGATATCCGCCATGAAAATAGCATATTACGTTGATGTATTATAATTAACGAAATTAATAGTTTATTTTCTGTTGCTATATCGCGTAGGTGTGCACAACTAAAATTATTTTTTTTTATATTAATTATTATTGTTGGTGTTATTATTATTATCATTATTATTATTTCATTTTATGTATTTTAATTTATTTATCTTTAACTTTTATGGCCCTCGAGACCATAATGAAGTGCATATTTGGCCCTCGGAAAGATTTGAGTTTGACACCCCTGTTATAGACTCTCAACCAGAACATGCGGCGTTGTCGATTTTTATATTGGATGACTAAGGTCCAAATTTTCAAGTCGTTTGTGGGACATAAAGGGTGAATTCTGACTGCAACTAGACGTCTTTGGTACCGAGTGTCTTTGGTGAGCTTTAGGGATGTCGTTGGAGGGACACTATTGAGCCAACGACTGCTCCGTGACACTCAGTCAAGGCCTGTTACCAACATAATTCATGAAGGTCAAACACAGGAAAATGGGGTTCTTTGATTTTGATCTTCACACGGGTCAACCTCTGGAGGAAGAAACGACAATTAAGTTCGACAAACTGATCCCTCTGAAACTACTTCATTCATTTGTATAGCGGAACTATATAAATAAACACTATTCCAGTCGTAAGCCAAATAACCTGACGAGCCAATCCACCACCTAGGTTCCTTCCCCTTGATCAGACACTCAGCATGACTTCCATCCAACCTTGGTGCCTTTGAAGTGGATGGGAAGAGAGAGAGAGAGAGAAAAAACAAACAGGAGTTTTAATCCGATTTTTATTCTTAACTAGTTTCGCTACAAGCTTTTTCTTTTTGAAAAAGCTTGTAGCGAAACTAATCAAGAATAAAAATCTGATTAAAATTTGTCATTCCGCTTCGCTTCCATTTAAATTTGTCAGAATGTCTATGTATAATTTTTTATGTCTGAACTTCTTCAGGCGTAGAAAAATTTATCTTACCGAATGTTATATGAGACATATATTTGATGTATCTCGAAATGTTCACCCCCAGAGAAACGATAAAATATTTTCGTCTACCCGTTTCCCGCCAGTGTAGCTTTCAAGTTATAAGAGTAGGCGTGTTGTTCATCTAGGTGTGTCTCGTAAGTTGTACCATTTTGATTGTACATAATGAGAAGTCAGAGAAAGAAGGCAACAGAAAACGAGGAGGAGGAAGAGCCATCACAGTGCAAACAGAGCGTAATATGTATGAGAGGTGAGTTGTGATTTTGGATAGTTACTCGCACTACCAAAGATTTCTGATGGGTATCCCACTATCCATGATTGCCTCCTATTTGACAGGAATATTTGTTACTTTTTTAAGTCAACGTAAATTTGCATACGGACATATTCATTCCCGTCAGGGTATAGGAGTGGACACTGCCATTGTTGGTACGCGTATATACTTGCTAAAGCATAAATTAAAGCTAAGGTTAAAGGTAGGGCAGACCCAAAACTTATCAAAACAAAACAATTTTACAGATAGTGATAGTCTGACAGTGTTAGTACAACACCATGACTACAATATTGTTACATTGAACATAGGCATACATCAGAAAGCTAGATTATAGTAGATAGTTGCTTGACACTAGTGAGAACAAAATCTTAATAAAAGAATCAGTTACTTGACATTCACAAATCTAAAAAGCACCATTGTTTAATTGAATGGCACATATTGCTGAACAAAAAACTCACCACACAAGGTTTCAAATAATCTCAGAGTCTCAGACAGTCTTCTGAAAGTCAGGAAGAGGCTGTACAGCCTATGACAACAGCTCTCCATCAATCATCCAAGCTGGACTGGTGCTATCCATGAGCAGTGGACATTATTTGGGCTTAACATAAGAATGAAGGAGACTGCAAGAGACCATAAGGCCTACACTAGGCAGCTACATATCCATCACCACCTGTCATCCCCATCCATAAAGTTGTCTGACTGTTTCTTAAAACAACTGATAGTTTCAGTGCTTACTACATGGTTACTAAGTCTGTGAACTGGATCTTGATTCTTCCAATGTTTGTTGAAATTTGACTCAAGTTTCTGAATTGTGTCTGAGCTTATAACCCATTCAGGCATATCTTGAAGGAAATACATATTCTCAGTCATGATCTGGAGTTGAAAATCTTGAGGCATGTTATATTCTGCCTATCCATAAAATTCTGTGTATTTGAGCATGCTTTCTTGTGGCTTGTCATTATTTCTGCTTTTTTCACTAAGCTGGGGAAAGGGGGATGTAGGTTTGTAACTGTTACTAAGTAATTTTGTGCTGTTCTGGTTTGATATTCACCATAGTATATACTTTATTGCACCATTTAAATGTAAAAATGCAAAAGCACACAAGAAATCCATGGCCATGCTCATAGACATAGTATGTCACTCAGTGTCCAACTACCCAAGTACTTCACAACATAAAGAAAAATATTTATGAAGACCATACTCTCAAGACCAAGTAATTTGTACTAAATCAAGTACTAAAGATATAATCCCAAAAGAAGAAAATATCTTAAGGCACAAGAATAATTGCTAGCTTGCTGAAATTCAGGTCACCAAACACTAAAATAATACCAATACAAAATAAGTCTGAAAATAGACATCATATGCCCTAAATGAATTAATGGCTAATACACATCGTACAGACAACAATACAAAGTTTTGGTAAATTAAGGTGTTGCTCCAAATGTAATTTATTGTATAGCATTCCCAATGCCTCTGTAGAAAACACAGCTACAGCATGTGTTTTGCCCAATAGTTTAGGTGTTGATTCTCCAGTATCTTGTTAGTCTCTGGGGGCTTCAGTTGCTCTTATGTCAACTACTTGCTCATCTGTTCCCCTGTTGGGAAGATTCTAAGGTTCCAGTGTGCCATTTATTTAGTAGTTGATGATGCTCTATCAGTGTGATGAGAAAAGGTGGCATCTCAGGTCATTGTGCCCTTAGCAATAATTTGTTGTTGAGTGTTTAATTATACCCTTTTTGGAAGATTTTCTCTGTCTTTAACCACTTCAGTATGAGTCAAATTCTCATGCACAGCATCAGCTGCCACATGTATGATTCATCACACTACTCTCATTATAAAATGTAGTCACTGCTGTATTACTCATTCTCTTTTACTCTGAGTAATAATAAACACACAAAATGTGATCAAACCAGTTCACAGAATCTGAGGTAACTTGTGTACATCTAATATAAAAATTTTTAATGGTTGCTTACGCCGTTCGGTGGTAATTCGGTCACACACAGGTGGTGGTTGGGAAGGATGGCCGGGGATTCGTCAAAGTTAAAGATGCAACGGTATCGTCACTTCTGGAGTTGGGTGACGAAGGAAAAGAAGTTCAGTAAAGGAGAGTTAATGAAGAATAGGAAATTGAACCAAGCGCTAAAAAGTGAACATGAGAAGGTGTTTCCTCACCTTTACGAACAGACCAAGGGGTTACAAGTAAGGGAGTCGATAAAGATGTTTCAGCGAAAGCTACTAACGTTTAACAAGATGCTAAAGGAGAAGAAAAACTGCGTCTATATCGACGATTTGTTGGATTCCTTGGAAGTTTACGTTGGAGAAATTCCTGAAGAACCCCCAGGCGAAGCCTGGCCGGCGAAGCCGGTGGGCTTTCTACAAAAAAAATATAATCAAGACGCAGACGATGGCATCCTCGAGTACCTACTCACACCATTAACATGTCCATCTGCTCCCTTGAGAGTATCTACTCTTGGAAACCAGAGTATTCCCCATGGAGCAGCACTTGAGGATGATGGGTGCAGTTCTACACAAAAGCCTTCAAACCTTCTCACCCCTCACAATGCATCAGACAACATAGCAATGTAAAAACAACCCTAGCAACATTCTACTCAAACGCACAAAATAGCCAACCCCCAATATCTCAACATGCCTATACTAAAACATACAACACTCAGTTCACAAAAGAAGCACTCCACAGAAGAATCCTGCAGGAGAGGCATAAAGTAATAGATTGGTATAGCATCTTGCTGAAGGGATTAAAACAAATGTTCACTGTCAGAAAACACTGAATTTTCCAGTGTACATCCAGTCACTGAATGATTTATAGGCCAAACTGGGGATGCGGGTTTACTTCAGGAGAACTGGGATGACTAATTGCTTGATTGACACAATATAGCTTCAAGAATGTATCTTCAGTAAGGTCTGTGGTTCCAGCTGGTAATTGTAACCAAATTTTTAGGTGCTGTGGAGTTCCTTTCACAGCGACAACAAAATTATGAAGGACAAGTTAAATTTTGTTTTTATTTTGTGTTTATTTTTATTCCATTTTTATTTTATATGTACAATGTTGTAAATTTCTTCATGGGGACTACAAAGGATATAGTTTAATGTAGTAGAATATTATTTTATTAGAGTTTAATTTTTCAAAATGTGCTGTAGGGATATTGAGTGAAGAGGTTGTGATTGAACAATAATTTTTTTATATACAGATGACTTACTTCAAGGAAGTGGGGCGCAAGTTATCAAGTTGAGACACCCCCGTACACAGATGGGTGCATCCTATCTCATTGATAGTGACAGCACTAAGCTCTTGGAGTTGATTAGTTTCCAGGAAACAAATAGGTAATGTATTTTATGCCATATAAATTTGTATTTCTATTTGTATAAAAAATAGTGTTAGAAATAATGTGTTTGATGACAGTAGACTTTACAGTTGTAATGTGTAAATGCAGGTTTGTGGGTAATTTAGTAGAGGGTACAGAGTAGTTAGCCTTGATCCACCAGTGACTCCTACTAGAGGATGTCATTATGGGGATAGGAAGCCATCTTTGGTTTGTAGTTAGTCCCTGCCTATGTTGACATTGAGCTATGGCACTCTCAAACTTGTCAAAGGTTGTTGGCTGCACTGGATCTGGTGGTAACATGTTCCACTCTTCAATCATAGAGGTACGAGTCAGTGCCCTTCTTTATTGTTTCAGTCTTCTCGTCAGGATTCTCGTCATGACCCTTGGGGCAGAGCAGAGCCCAAACCCTAGTCTGGTTAAGCAATAAGTTCTACCTTTGTATTTCACTAGTTGGTATTTCCATAGTTCCTTTGTCACATGAATTTGTAAGTGAGCCGCCTGCAGGTCTCAAATCGTGGATGCCCCCCTCATTTGGTGCCATCTGCATAGGGTCTCACTCAGGGCTGTGGAGTCAGAACACAAAACTTCCGACTCCAACTCCTCTATTTTTGGCACCACCGACTCCGACTCTGACTCCTCTATTTTTGGCACCTCTGACTCCGACTCCGACTCCTCTTCATGTAATTAACTGATTATGGCCTACATATTTTATAAAGCCTATACAACACACATATGCTCCAATCTTGAGTAGACATATCATTATAACTGGTTTATATAAAAGAATAAAGATATATGTTATAGTGTAGCTTTCCTATGTTTGACCTCTTCATTAATACTTTATTACTGAAGTAGAGATTTTTTGAAAGGATATTGAAGAAAATTCAGTAAAATAAAGATTCTATAATATACCTCTTGATTTAACTACATACTGGTACTGCTATGCGATTATTGCGATGGAGATTACTCTGGTTCTGGAACCGATCTTATCGATATGAGTACAATACAAGATACAGCTGAACATGTTTGAAACGAAACTTTTTTTCAACTTTAAATATCCTTATTTCAATAATTCAATGTTAAAAAGTATAGAGGGGACAAAGAAGGGGAAAGGAGAGAAGAGATAGTATTATTGCGTTAGTCTACAGTTGAAATCATAATTATCCTACTGTTTGGCAACACAGCAGTGGGAGAAACCACCAAACTGATGGAGTGATGGAAACGACGCATATGGAACTTGACAGGAATATTACAGCTCCCGTGACTGTGTGTCAACAGAAGGTGTAAAATGGAGGTATTTATCTAATTTATTCAAGCAATACTTTGGATGTTTATCACTCTATATATAAATTTGAAAGTCAGCATTGTACAAGGACGTTTTGGGGGTTTAGTGGAATGACCATGAAGATAAGATGATGAGATTTATTACATTTTATAAAATGATTTTTTTTTACATAATCTACTTACAAGGAGTGTGCACTGCATAACTCTATAGACTAAACGAAGGCATTATAAAGTGTAAATTTAACTGGAGTCGGAGTCGGTATATTTTTACCAACTTCGACTCCAGTGACACCGTAATTGCTTCCAATTCGGACTCCAACTCCAGTGACCGTAATTGCTTCCGACTCCGACTCCGACTCTGACTCCATAGCCCTGGTCTCACTACATATGTCTACAAAATCATTGGCAGTATGACCCCTCACAAACTGGTTCATTTCTCGGAAATCCAACACTGGTTGTACTTTGTTCTTGGTTGGCTGTACCACTGCCATCTTGGACAAGATTCCACCCTCCACTGGTTCCTCCCAAGGACTCAAAATTCTCTCATCAATCCACTGCTCCATTTCAAGTTCAAAGTTGTGCCTCACCCCCTCTCCGAGAGTCTGTTTGTAGCAATCAACTTTGTTCTTCAAAAGAGGTGAGCCTTCTTTCGGGTACCACTCTTCTTCCCACTTCTGACCATCAAATTCCACCAGGAAGTCTTTGTCCTCAATTGTGCAAGATGCCACCCTCTTGACAGGGTCGAGGTTTGTGGTGGCAGTGCCCTCCATGGCCCTCATTGCCATTCCTACATCCACTTCCGGCCTCAGTCGGGTCTTCGTCCTCCTTTCTGAGTCATGTATCACTCCTATCCTCACTTGTCTGACGATAAATGTGACTTCTCTGAGCTGGGCAATTGTATCCATTTCCAGCACCACGTCAATTCCCTCTAGAACCGATCTAATGATGAGCACTCTTAGTCGTATCAGAATGCCCTTGACCAAAACCCTCCCATAAGCCTTCCCAACTACACTCAACAAACTGATCCCTTTGAAACTAATAGTTACACTTGTCCCCTTTTTACTTGTAAAGCAGAACTATACATGCACTCCTCCAGTCCTGTGGCACTCTACCCTCTTTTAGACAAACATTAAACAATCTCACCAGCCAGAACACTGTCACTGTACCTCCCTTTTTTAGACACTCCACATGACACCCATCTAACCCAGGTGCCTTACTGACTGTCATCATTTTGATAATTGCTTTCACCTCATCTTTTCTTATTTTTCCTCCACTTTCCTCATTCATCACTGTCATTTTCTTAGTGCTTCCCAGTGCAAGTACCTTGCCCTCCATTCCTTCCTTCACATTTGACAACTCCCTAAAATACTCTACTCATCTTCCTCTCACAGCATCTCTTCCATTATCATCTCTCCATCAGCACTTTTTACCTTTTTTCTACCTGATTTGCCTCCCTTAATTTCCTTCCAAAACATCTTTTTATTACTTTCGAAATTTGTCATACTCTTACCCCATTTCACATCAGCTCTCCTCTTTGCCTCCTTTATCTTATACTTTAATTTTCTTTGTACCTCTCCTGTGATTCTCTTGTCCTATTTTGCAACCAATCTGTAAATGGTTGTTTCTTCACTTCTTCAATCTTTGCCTCATCATCCCACCACTCACAACCCTTCCTTCTATTTCCTCCCATCCTCCTTGTTCCACACACCATCTTTGCTCACCTTGTGACCCCCTCCTTGAAACAATCCCCATTCCTCCACTTCTAGTTCACTTATAGCCTTCACTCTTCTCTCAGCTTCTTGTACTCCTTTTCTTTCTCATTTAAGCAGTTTACTCTAAGCACCTGTCTGCTTTCTTTCCTTTTCCTCTTTCTCCATCTATCCTCCACTCTCAGTTTACCTCCCACCAAAAATAATCTGATATTCCCCCACATGTACATCCTTAACTCTTCCTTCTCTTCTCATGGTTACCACTCTATTGTCCATTAAAGCCCTGTCTACCACCCTTCCATCCATCACCCTCTCCCATGTATACTATTGCTTGACTTTCTTCATAAACTGTATTTGCTATTATCAGCTGTCTTTTTATACACATCACCATCAACTCTCCACAATTATTTTTTCCTGGAACTCCATACTTCCCAACCACCCTGTCTATTGGTTCATCTACCAGCATTGAGATCTCCCAATACCACCACATTGACATTTCTCCCTAAAACCTTTATGCACTAGTTTAAATTGATCCAATCTTCTCACTACCAAGCCCATATGCATTGACATTGACCCACATCTCTCTTCCCAGTTTCACCTTCATCCACATTAACCTTGAAGAAACCTCCTTCCTCTCTTCCACTTACTAGTATAGCCACCCTTCCTTGCTCTTGTCCTCTTCATTCCTAACACCCTCCCAACTACACTCCCAAACTCAAATTTTCCCCTCCCTTTCAACTTAGTTTCACTCACTGCCAACAAATAATTTTTTTTCTTCTTCTTCTTTTAAGGAATGTCCCCTTTGGGGTTACAGGAGTAGGATGTCTAGTCCTATTCCCATGTTATTTTGGTCATCTTTGTGACTCAAGTGGGAACACGTATTATTTTTCCCGTACCACAGGGTTCAGTGAAAAAGGAAATGTATATTCAGAGAAGTTGTACAGTATAGTATTTAGAGTGGGGAACAGCATATTGGAGGGACAGTTGCAGTATAATATAGTGCATAATTTCTCTCTAAATAGAGATTTCCTCTATCACAGACAAGATGATGTGTGGTTTTGGACTGTAGGGGCACCCCATGTAAACCTTAAATTATCAGTTGCATGCTACTGAGCAATTTTAACCTCAAATTAACATTCAGCCAATACCCCAGATAGGTGTGTGTGTGTGTGTTTATATACATACACTGTAAAGAAATCCTTACTTTAGCATACTTAGCTGCAATTTGTTGTTCATGGCATTGATCGGCTTTGAATAGTTCTAAACAGATACTCATTAGTCCCACAAGTTGAAATGTTGATTGTGTGAGAGTGATGAATAACATAAAGATTAACAAGGTTTTAGTCTCATTTTCTAAAGTGCATTTAATGAGGTTTCACTGTAATTGTGTAAAATGCTGTTTTCATTTACAGGTCCTGGTTCATTGGTGAAAATGTTCAATCCGATGGAAGACTTTTCTTAACCACCCCAGTTGATGTTACCTTTCTTATTTTACCCTACCTCATGAAGGTTAGTAATACTTGAACTTTCTTTAGGTCTGACAAGGACACAAAGACTGATATTTTTCTAGGTTTAGGATTTTCACAATTTTTTTTTTAATGAAGTTGTTTTAATGAAGTTGTTTTTACTTGGGGTGAAGGGGGCTTTGGGGAAGAGGGGAATGTCTGTTGAGGAAGGACGGGAGAGGACAGAAGACAGGGGTGAATGGAGAATGGTTGTATATGGATGATGTTGTGATTGCATGAGGTGGAATGGGCGGGTGGATGGGGTGAGGTAGTATGTGTGAGCAAAATTTGACGCAGCCCGAAGGGATTTCTCCCCGTCCTCTCATTTTATGCAATGGGGGGACGGAGAGGGGTGGTCACCGATTTAATGAAGCGGCCTTGCTGTGGATGTGCTGTGTCTTGCGACACTGCTTCTGACCCAGGGCAGTGGACAAGGTGCAGGGATGACCCGTCATTCAGGAGGTGCTAAGATAAGAGGGAGGGTGGAGGGGTGTGGAGTGTATTCAGGGATGGAATGGGTGGGAATGATTTTATGCCTTTTTCTTTTTGGCTACCCCCCTTGTAAGGGGGAAAAAGCCTTGGTATATGTATGTATGTATGTATGTTTTTACTTGCAGGCAACACAGAATGTTCCCCTTGAACAGCTTCTAGAGGATGAAGACTTCCCTGGTGTGTCAAAACTTGCAAGCATTTCAGCTAAAAAAAACTTGTCTCACGTTGCAGATAGAAAAGGTGAACTCATATTAAGAAGTGGTGTTTCAGAGAGTCATTCATTTCAGCAGAATCACTTTGCCTTGTGTAGTATAAAATTTTATATCTGAGAAGAGGCTAAAGAAAGTTTTAAAACCTTGTGAGCAGTTCAATTACTCAATCTGTTCTAGTAGAAATCTTGCTGGAGACCATTTGACCCCATAGATTCCATCCACAGCTAGGTCAATCCATATGTCATTCAGAGAATTTTTGTTCTATTTATGTATTACAAAGTGTAATAAGAAAAGACATTTGGGAATGGATGCTAAGAGGAGATTCTATGAAGGAGTGATTGTGTCTACAGCACTGTATGGAGCAGAAACATGGAATATAAGAGAGGAAGAGTTTAAATGAGTTTGAGATGAAATGCCTGAGAAGTATGATAGGGCTTACTAGGCTGGATAGTATATTACATGTTCTGAGTCTTCTGTCTGGTGAATGCATCTAGGATTTTGGTGAATTTTGCTTGGCTAGTTCTGTTTTAGAATGGTTTTAGTGTTGAGTGATACCCTGATAGCACTGTTATATAACAGGGGTGATAATCTTTGCGGATCTGAGATTTTCTGCGGATTTTTGGCTCAGAGGACCATTTTTGAGATCGACATAAATTCAAGGAGAATTTTTTTTTGGGGGGGGGGGGTATAGGATCTTATCGACCGTCCATAGCTGGAGTGGGACCATGTGTAGATTGTTCCGCATTTGGATCTTTTCCATTTTATGGCATACAGAATGTTTTCACCAAATTTTTGCCAGTACAGTACTACCTCTCATTAACAGACTAAAAGGGGGGTAATGGTGTCCGTTGATGTGAATAATCCGTTGATTTGGAGTGTTTTTTGGGTGGCATAGTGATTGCACGCACTAAACAATAGCACCAAAAGCACAGTGAAAACACCGTAAACACAGCTAATTAACGTCTGTTAATGAGAGGTAGTATACTGTCATACAGATTTTGGTGCTGAATACAAATATAACATTTATTTTGTGGAGAAATGAAAGGAAGTTGAAAAAATGGAAATTTAATGTGCACTAGTTTGTGAAGCACAATTACTTACATGCTAGGCGACTCCCTAGTGAAGTTGGGCGTTACGTGGCAGTATGTGAAGAAACTGTGGAGAGGATGGATGTTGTTTTCAAATACCTAACCTAACCTAACTAAATCTAACCTAACCTAACCAAACCTAACCTAACCAAATCTAACCTAACCAGACCTAACCTAACCTAACTTACTAACCTAACCAAACCAAACCTAACCAAATCTAACCTAACCAAATCTAACCTAACCTAACCTAACCAAACCTATCTGCGCCTTGTCCATCAAGTGTGCCTAAAGATAAAGTGGACATGCAATGGTATTCACAGGGGATAGGATTTATTGTGATCATGGTGTTTCAAAAGTAGTTCATATCTACTTCAGAATGGCTTCAAAATTGCTTGGAAAATGCTAAAATCCAGGAGCTTTATATATATATATATATTATTTTTTTCTTTCTTCTCAGAACTGTATACACTACAAATGAAGATTCTTATGCCTTAAGTATGATTAATTTGAAGGTAAATTGAATTTAAGTTTGAAACTATATTGGTTACAGGGCAAGAAGAATTGTGTGTCTGGCGTTATAATGAACAAAATACCTTGAGTTGGCTGGATTCGAAAACAAGAAAATTAGCAGCAACTCTTATGGAGAAGAAAGTCCCGACTTCCTCAGCCCAGGCTCTCACATATGTCAAAGCAATGGGACTTGGTCAGACACAAGGTAATTCCCAGTTAGTTGTAAGTTAGAGTTTGAGGAATACGGGTAGAGATTGAATAGTATATAGTGATGTATACTTTGACTCCCAGTATTTGGATAAGGCATGTTTGGAGGAAATGAACGTGGTTATGTGGAGGCAGTGGTGAAAGTGTGTAACTGGTTTTGAGTATGTTACTCTTGTTATATACCAAGAGGCTTCTTCCTCCTAATAAGGGAAGTAGCCATCCAGGGTATATATTTTAACTCTAGAAAGACATTAAGTTGAAACCAGTCAAGCATTGTGTTACCTCACAGAGGATCTTCTGTTTATATACTATTGTACTTTTTGACCTGAAAAAGCAAAAAATCACATCCATTTTTATCTATGATATATGAAAGTATTGCTGCATGGAAGCTGAAGTTTTTTGCTATCTTACCAAAAGGGCCATTTTTGAGGCATTTCTAAACATATTTTGTGGTATAATTTTTTATCTACATAAGATAGAGCAACAAATTAGGTATCAAATGAATGAGCAGGATTTACTCTATATAAATCAAATGTTAGAATTTATGAATTTTCCACAAGACAATTTTTTTTTTTTTCCCTAACCTTAAGACATGTTTTTTGCATGGAGCAAGATAGAGCAACAAAATAGTTATCAAATTAAAACATTTAATGCTGTTTTTAATGTGTACAATTTAATTAACATTGTACAAAAAATGGCATGTTATAATATTTACAGAAAAATAACAAAATTCCATACATTTGACATATACAAAGTGGAAAATGTAATTTTGCAACAAGTCAAATCATCAACTGAAACTACCAAAATAATCATATGTATCAAAATGATGTTACAGTCATTTGTTAACTGCTTCAGTATGACTCAAATTCTTGCGCCAAGCATCGGCTGCCAAACATGTGATTCATCACACCACTGCTATTATTGAATATAAAGTCACTGCCGCTGTATTACTCATTCTATTTTACTCTGAGTAATAATAAACACAGAAAACATGATCAAACCAGTTCACAGAATCTGGGGGGTAACTCATGTACAACTGCAAAAAAATACATAATGAAAATGCTGATGCCGGCAGTCTCGTGTACCCACTTGGACCTCATGACATGTATGTGGGCATCATTGTACTGAAGTGGTTAAGCGTTTGCTTCTTGAAGCTTTAGAAGTGCCATCTGTTGTATTCCACAGCATGGAGGAGATATTCCCTGTGCTTGGGATCTGTGGTGATGACATTTGCAAAATCACTCATCTTGACTGCGCTTAGCGATGTCATTCACTACTCTGAGGTTTCTCACATATTCCAAGGCTTTCTTGTAGGTACTCCCCCTTCTCTGGCCATGATTCAACCCAATCCAGGAGCCAGTCAGGTCCAATGCTAAGGATGTCTAACAGGACTCTGGACTAATGAGGTATTGTGTGGTCTTGGCTGTCACCTTCTGAAGCTGTTTAGCTTCTGAGTGGCATGCAGCTGAGCAGTAATGTCCTGTTACTGCTTGTCACTCAGCCTGCTGCTGAAGAGCGCGAATGGCATGGCCTTCTGTGTCAAGTACCACTTGTGATTTTCCATCTTCTGAAGAACTGCTTCAGCAACCTCTGGGTCTGATCTCTTGTACCTCAACATGTCCTGGATGAGCTGAAGATCATTCACAGGAGCATCCGCAGCAGATGTTGACATCATCCACATTGGTGTGTAGAACAGTGCCAGGAAGATGTTGAGTCATTCCAGCTTTGCAACAGTCTTTTCATCATACTCAAAGTAGTCACAAAACATCAGCATCTTAATGGAATACAAGTTCCTGGCCATCCATCTGGCCTGGTGAATGGTCCCTGGTCGACTGCAGTGAATCCCATGGGGAAGTGTGTCTCCAAGAATAATCACTAAGCTCAGCCATTTCCTTTTAGTCAGCTCTCGATGGCTTCTCAGATGTGAGGATGTCAAGAAGTATTTCCACACAATATCTCTCTCTCTCTCTCTCTTTTTCTTCTTCTTCTTTTTCTTCTTCTTCTTCTTCTTCTTCTTCTTCTTTTTCTGAGCATGTACATACATATAATAAAGGCTCTTTCCCCTTGCAATGGAGGTAGCCAAAACCCAAGGTATAAAATCCACTCCCACCCATTCCATTCCACATAGTCCACTTCCATTCACCCCCCTCACTCCCTCTTATCTTGGCTTCTCCTGGATGACAGGTTATCTCTGCATCTTGCCCACTGCCCCCCTGGGTCAGAAGCAGTGTCGCAAGACACAGCACATCCACAGCAAGGCTGATTCATTAAATTGGCGGACTCCCCCATCCCCTCATGTAGAAAAAGAGAAAATGTGGAGAAATCCCTTTGGGCTGCATCATATTATTTTTTCACACATACTCCTGCACCCCCATCCCCCACCCACTCCCCCTCATGCATCACAGCATCATCCATGCACAACCATTCTCCATTCACCCCAGTCCTCCAGGGTCACTTGCTTGTCCTTTGATCTTCATCAGTACTCTGTGTTTGTCTTGGAGTTTCATGAAGAGCTTCATGCAGTTCAGTGTGGTCATCATCGTGACCCCAGCTATCTGACAGAATGGGATGATAGCTTCAACCATTTCATAGGCATGGTCTTGAACCATGGGTTTCCCTGTATTTTCTGGTAAACTTTGGAGATAAATGAAATACTGGAATGTTTGTCTGTTGTTGGAATCTGGGAACCACAGATGCAGGCTGAAGGGTATCCATCCAGGAACATTTCAGTGAGAGATCTGGTGGACTGTCGACTTGATGTTTGCTTGTGGACTGCAAGTGGAGGTTCTGAGACATTAACTGTGCGTCCTTCTAGCTCCTTGCTTAATGCCGTTGTAAAGTATCTTGTGGATATTTTTCTGGATTTGGATTGAGTTTCTGTGCTGGCTTTGCTTTTGTACTGTTCATTATTGCCCAATATCAATAACAGGTTTCTGTAAATATGAAATATGAAATTAAATGCTGAAATTATGGATGAATTTTGATCTTAATTCACTTAGAATTCAAACACCCATACTAAAACCATGTCTCTAGGTTAACCAAAATCTGGATTTTCAACAATTACATGTCTTTTAAATGGGGAAAGTTCATCTATTCTAATGTTTGCTATATGTAGAGTAGATTCTGTTCTTTCATTTGATACCTAATTTATTGCCCTATCTTGGATAGAAAAAAATATATACCACAAAATATATTTAGAAATGCCTCAAAATTGGCCCTTTTGGTAAAATAGCAAAAAACTTCAGCTTCCATGTGGCAATGCTTTCATACATCCTAGATAAAAATTGATGTGATTTTTGGCTTTTTCAGGTCAAAAAGCATGAGAATAAGTACAGTAACATGAAAATATGATTTTTTTTTTTTTTTTTAACAGGTCTATACTAGTGTGTTAATGGAATTAATGAAATTTGTTTTTAATTTTTATTTCCAGAGGATTATTTGATACTTGCTCATGGTATCCTTGCTGAATATATAACCACTGAACTCTCCGTGCTCCTTCGTAACCATCTTGGATTGCCAGACCCATCCTTGAAGAAGAAATCTGATGGTAACCTTATTTCTCCACCACCTTCAAAGAAGATGAAGACTGAAGGACCATTAGAGGATTATTCTATAAAAACCACACCTGTTGAAAAGGTAGGCTATGATTGTTATTCTTATTTTCATTGCTGTCTCTTGCTATATTGCCGAGCTCTGGGCGGGGACAGGGATGGCCCTTCATCCACAAGGAGCTAGGATAGGAGGGACAACAAATAGGATTTTGGGTGGATATGGGATGAGTGAAGGGATATATCAGGGCTGAAGGTGATATTAGGAGAGGAAGTAATCAATCCATTGCCCCAGATCTCCTTTGCTGGAGATCTCCAGCTTCCAGGTAACCAGAAATGGCTATCAGAATGGACCACAAGTCACTTTAAAGTAGAAATTATGTATTGTTGTTGGGGTATTGTAAGATAAGATATTCAATGTCCTCTATGTGATGGCTGCATCTAAGGCAGTTTATTTCTTTGGCCAGGTCTATTATGTGTTGGTATTGTGTGGACTGTTGTCATGCCTGTGTGATTCTTGCATTTTTTGGGGGGAAAAATGGTGGGACTTTAGAAGGGGTTTGATGGAATAAAGTGTTTGGTAGTTGGTCTTGTACTTGTTTTGTGATGTGAATGTGTTTTTGTATTGGGGAAATTCATTAGTCTTGTAGGCTCTCATCAGTGTGTCTGTGACCTTTTTTCCATGTGTTGTATGTGTCTCTGGGTTACCAAAATTGAATGGGTTAACTTTTCTGTCCCTTGCTTTCCTGTTAAATTATGCAATGTAGGTTTTATTTCTAAAATTGATTGCATGATTAACATACAGGCTACATACATGTTCAAGATGGATTGTAAATATTGGGTATTCTGGTTGGGAATTGATTGTGAATCGCAGTATAGTCCAGATTTATATCCTTGTCATGTGTTACAGCATTAACTTACTTTATTTATTTCAGGCAAAACCTGTTCTAACTGCAAAAGCAAAAGCATTGGCTAAAGCTGCATCTGGAACAAAGAGTATAACATCGTTTTTTACCAAAAAATAACTATATTAATGATCTGCATTTGTGTTAACATTTCATATGTTTATTCATTTATTTTGACTGAATAAATTATAATAATCAGTGTATTTCATTTAACCAGTTACTGTACAATGATTGCTCCGAGCAGCACACTGGCACATGCCCTCTCACATCTACAAGTTGGCAGCACAGAAATAAACCCAGATCATATTTACACCCAAAATACACAACAGCCATCACTCGTGCACACATATCCTACAAATGCAATGGCTAATATTTGTGGGCTCATAATGCATGACAACCACCAACACCAGATGGACCTGCTGCCTACATAAAACTGTCTTCATGAAAAATACCCCAACACAAAAGAAGCTAATTCTATACATACATACATATATATATGAATACATGAAGTAATGCATCCCATATTTGAACTAATTGGATCATGGGCTTTTCAGATTTGGGGAGTATTCATGAGGTGGTGGTGGTGGTGGGGGGATTTGGTCTCTACATCACTCCCGTGCTAAGTTTTCAGTCCTGAAGGAATAAAAGTTGTATATAGTACATATAAATCATGTTCAGATATGGGAGGGACTATTATACATATGCTAAAAGGCCCTTTCCCTCTTATTAGGGATGGTGTGACCAAGTCATCCATTTCAAGAATATCATCTATTTTCCCTCCTACTCTAACTCGTTGTGGATGAAAGCATTGTCCTTTGCCCACAGCTGGGTCAGAGGGAATGGAACAAGAGACAGCACCTCCACAGCAGGGCCTTATAACCAATAACCATCCAGCATTAAAACAGTATTGACCTGTCCACAGAGTCAAAATGTTCCAAATGCAACCACTACACAGAAGACACTGAACTTGTCCTTCAGTGCCCCACACTAACAATCCTGAGACAGTAATGCAATATCTCTTCATTGGATTGAGTTATGATCCCATCCAGAGAGAGAAAGAAAAAAAAGAAAGAAAAAATTACCTCCAAACCTGACCCGTTGACGCTGTGGGGGAACTTAGGTGACGACAACCAAAGGGTGATGTCACTGGTGACCTCGCTTCTCGACTGCTGGCACAACAAATTGTAGTCTGACCTATTTCTTCTATTTCATTCATCCCTTCTTCATCTTTTGGTTTGTTGATGGCTTTGGCTTGTCTTGAACTTTGGAATTGATTACTCAATATCTTGATGCATTCACCCCCTGGCAGGCCCCTCGGGGTGCAGACTTCTGTGTGTCAAGAGTCAGGTCCCGGGGATCCAGTTACAAGTCCCCTGTATTTGTGGGTAATGGGGGGCGCCAGCCCCGGGGCTGATGGTGGGAGGGTCTTTACCTCTATTGATCAGTGCTCACCTTAAGGGAGGCGGCCCTTCCTTAGCAGAAGACTGGTCCTCACAGGTACTCTTTCCTGTGCTGAGTCGCACAGGATAGGAGGACTGCAATCCTCCAAAATGGGTACACTATTTTAGACTTGCTGCCACTACAACTTTTCTTGATGGAGCAGGGACTCCAAAAACCCTATTGTTGATAACCTTGAAAAGGAAAAGGACCTGGAAAATGTTTTATTATTAGGGATTGAGGAAGTTGGTGACAGAGTTTGGGAGAGTGTGTGATAGAAGAAAGCTGAAGATAAATGTGGGTAAAAGTAAGGTGATGGGATGTACAAGGGGTGAAAGTGGCAGTAGTCTGGAAGTGAGCAATAAAGGAGAGCGACTGGAGGAAGTGGATAGTTTTAGATACTTGGGTGTAAATGTGGCAGGAAAAGAAGTGAGTAAATGCCTTGGTGGATTAAAAAGTGTAATGAGGAATGGATGCTTAGAGTGAATATGCTATATGAAGGAGTGATTGTGCCAACAGCACTGTATGAGGCAGAAACATGGAACATAAGAGAGGAAGAGAGAAGGAGTTTGAATGTGTTTGAGATGAGGTGTCTGAGAAGTATGATGGGGGTTACTAGGCTGAATAGAGTGAGAAATGAGGAGGTGAGGAGGAGAACAGGGGTGGAAAGGGGGTTGGGAGATAGGGTTGATGAAAGAGTATTAGGATGGTTTGGGCACATGGAAAGAATGAGTGAAGAAAGACTAGTAAAAGAGGTATGGAAGGCAGATGTGGAGGGAGTGAACATGAAGAGAGATCCTAGGATGAGGTGGATAGATGGGGTGAAGGGGGCTTTGGGGAAGAGGGAAATGTCTGTTGAGGAAGGACAGAAGACAGGGATGAATGGAGAATGGTTGTATATGGATGATGTGATGCATGAGGTTGAATGGGTGGGGGGGATGGGGGGGTGAGGTAGTATGTGTGAGCAAATTTTGATGCAGCCCAAAGGGATTTCTCCCCATCTTCTCCTTTATGCATGGGTGGTTGCCGATTTAATGAAGTGGCCTTGCTGTGGATGTGCTGTGTCTTGCGACACTGCTTCTGACCCAGGGCTGTGGACAAGGTGCAGGGATGACCCGTCATCCAGGAGGTGCTAAGATAAGAGGGAAGGTGGAGGGGTGTGGAGTGTATTCAGGGATGGAATGGGTGGGAATGATTTTATGCCTTTTCCTTTTTGGCTACCTCCCTTGTAAGGGGGAAAAAGCCTTGGTATATGTATGTAATAACTGGAACCATACACAGCGGATTTTAACCCCTTTGATACGATGATGCCTATGTAGGCGTCATGAGGAACAAGTGGATACGCGGGGATGCTGTTGTTGGCGTCTTGATTATATATATTGTAGTTGTACCTGCGTGACCCCCATACTCTAAACTGGCTTCATCATATTTTCTATGGTTATCAAAATTCACGGGTGAAAGAGAGCGAGCAATACAGTGGTAACTTTATTTTTTATCATGCGAGTATTATGACGCAACATCGCACGTCTGGCGGCTAATGCCGCCAGCGAGATTTTGGCCTGGAGTGAAGGGGTTAATGAAAATTCTAAATTATTTGATTGGTAAAGAAGGTTCCATTGAATTTGAGATTTGATATTATTTATGGAGAATTTGTTAAGTTTGGAGCAATAAAAGAAGTTAGAAATAGACTGGAGAGAGAAATAGGTATTTTGAAACATGGATAATCTTTTCAAATGCCAAAAATGCTATGAAAGCTTTCAAAGAGTTTACACCCAGAAATATGGAAGTGCAGTGCTCGCTGGTAGACTCTCATCCTATGTATCTGGACATATACAAACCTCCTGACCAAAATGAAGACCCCTCAAAAAAATACCAATCTATCAAGATCACCCGATCCACCTAGGTGGGTGATCATAACAACTCAGTGATTGTGGAAATCTCAGACTGAAGAAATTTAAACCAAAAACTTGGTCATATGAAAAGACCAGGCATAAAACGCTTTGGAGGAAATAGTTTTCTTGTGCACACAAAATCTGATGTACATGCAACAATGCTACGAAATATAAAGGACAGAGAGGACATAATGAAAAAAGTAAAGCCTCGCTATACTTTTATATGCTAAGGGAGTGATCTTTAACCACTTCAGTATGAGTCAAAATCCTGTGCTCAGCATCGGCTGCCATGTGTACTCTGCATCACACTACTCACATTATTGAATATAAAGTCACTGCTGTATTACTCATTCTCTTTTACTCTGAGTAACATTAAATGCAGAAAATATGATAAAACCAGTCCACAGAATCTGGGGGTAACTCGTGTACATCTTACTTGGGTGTTTATCTAAATAAATCTTAAAGCTTTGAACTGGATTACATTGCCTCTGCAGGAAGTTTATTCCATTCATTAACTACAAAGTTGGTGAAGTTGTTTCTACCCACTTCCAAATTAAGTCTATTTCCTGACAGTTTGAGATCATCACTTCATGTCTGATTCAGTGTAAAGATTTTGTCACTTTTGATGTCAGTTCCCTATAGAATCTTAAAGATATGTATCAAGTCACCTCTGAGTCTATGTTTTTTTTAGGAAAAATAGATTCATATATTTTAGTCAATTTTTGTATGATTTTTGATATTTGGAATTGCTGTTTTATTTTTTCCAATGTGTCAATGTCTTTAATGAGGTATGGTGACCATATGGAAACAGCATATTCCAAATGTAAATGAACTAATAATTTATATAGCTTGTTAATAAGAGATGGACTTTTTAAGTCAAAAGATCAAACAATTTGTCCTAGAATCTTATTTGCTTTCTCAGAGGTTGAAATACACTGCTTAGATGATTTGAGATCATTGTTGATAATAGTGAGATCCTTTTCACTATCCATGTTTGTTAATGAATTTCCAAATAACTTGTAATCATACATACATACATATACCAAGGTTTTTTCCCCCTTACAAGGGAGGTAGCCAAAAAGGAAAAGGCATAAAATCATTTCCACCCATTCATCCCTGAATACACTCCACACCACCCCACCCTCCCTCTTATCTTAGCCATAATCATACTTACTATTATTTTTACCTATATGCATAACCTTGCATTTACTTGTGTTGCATAAGCCACTTTTCAGACCATTGCTGTAGTTTATCTAAATCTTAAATATCTAACTGGTTTAAGTGATCATTTGCCATTCTGCACATTTTTGTATCAGCAAATTTGGAGACAATAGATTTCAGTGTGTGGTCTATATCATTTATATATACAGTCGAACCTTGAAAGCCCGGACTAATTGGGGGGAAGGGTCGTCTGGTCATGCCAAATGTCCGGTCATCGAAAATATCGCCCTAACACCCGTAGATTTTCATAGCGGTATACGTATAGGTAATGTATGATATGGCATAGAAACACATAAGAATAATACTCTAACACTGTAATAATAACAATACTGTAATAATGATGGTATAATATTAATAATTCTGTAATAACTGTAATACAGGCATGTAAATGTACTGTATATACAGTGTACTGTACTGTATTTTTTATTACGTACACTGTAAATATCGGAAGGTATGCACGCGGGACAGTGGTGGCGGCTAGGGTTGCCGTGTTTTCTACACTGCCGTGTAGAATGGGAGTGTTGCCATACCGGGGCACACATTTTTCTCGGGCGTGTGCAGACTTTCATAGCAAGATATACTTGTCAAACTTTGACAAAATGTTGGTTCTAGTTTTTTTTATTCTTGAATGTATATAAGGCCCCCATGCCCTAACATATTCAGTAAGATATAAAATAATTTTTTTTTTAATATTATTATCGCTAAAAGAAAGCTGACACTTTAGCGTAGAATTTTTTCTACACGGTAAAAACGTATCTTTTGGGGTATAATATTTTATAAGTAACACAATTACCAATAAAAGTCATATCTTGATGTACCATTTATTATTTGATAACTAGTTCTATGATTTTTAAACAAAAGTTTGAGTTTTTGAACGTTTTTAACAGCCCACTGATATGTAGAAAAAATTTCCTCATGTCCTTGTGCAGTTGCCACATGCCACTATTTTACTACGTTTTGGTACAAAATTCTACGAAACGGCAGCCCTGGTGGCGGATTGACTGGACCGGGTTTGAGTACACGTGTACGGCCGTCGCTGCCACCTACCGGACAAATAGGGAACTTTGCTTGAAAAGTCCGCCCTTTGTTCATTTTGACTGGTCATACGAGGGTCCGGGCATTCGGGGTCCGGGCTTTCGAGGTTCGACTGTACTATGAATAGAAGTGGCCCAAGAATGGAACCTTGAGGAACTCCACTCGTGACATTTTTCCATCTAGAAGTTTTGTCATTTATAATAACTCTGTTTTTGATAATTTAACCAATTACTAGTCTAGTCCAACTTAATAGACTACCACTTATTCCATGTAAAACTAATTTAGTAAATAGTCTTTTGTTGGGGACAGTTCCAAAAGCTTTTGCAAAGTCTAGATATATTAAATCTATATTGTTTATCATTTTATATTTATTGAATTGTTGAGATGTAAGAAGCATTTATAATTTGAAATTCTATAAGTACCAAGGGCTTCTTCCCTCTTATAAGGGAGGTAGCCAAGTCAGAGGCATACACCCACTCCCACCCATTCCACACCATTTTAAATAATGTGGTAAATAGCACAACAGTAGTTATTGCAAAATTTATTCAGGTTAAATGGAAACCAGAACAGTGTTCACTGTTTCCATGACAACAAAGTTATGACTATTGAATTTATATTGACTAATGAAATGCTTTTGACAAAATCACAACATTGGTGACATGATGTCACTAGATATTTTGTTAGAAAAAAAAAAGTAACATATAGATGTGAATCTGTATTTGATGATTGTTACAATGTTACATATACCAAAGGCTTTTTCCCCCTTACAAGGGAGGTAGCCAAAAAACATACATATACCAAAGGCTTTCCCCCTTACAAGGGAGGCAGCCAATAAACAAATGCATAAAATTCACTCCCACCCATTCCATCTCCACGTACTCTACTTCCATTCCCGTTCAACCCCCTCCTTCCCTCTTATCTTGGCTCCTCCTGGATGATGGATCATCCCTGCATCTTGCCCACTGCCTTGGGTTAGAAGTGGTGTTGCAGGACACAGCACATCCACATCAAACCACTTTAATTAAATGGTGACACCCCCCCCGGGCTTCATCAAATTATTTTTCACACATCCCTCTTTCATCCCCCCATCGCCCACCCACTCCCTTTCATGCATCACAGCATCATCCATACACAACCATTCACCATATCTTCTGTCTTCTCCTGTCCTTTCTCAACAGACATTTCCCTCTTTCCCCAGTGCCCCTTTTACCCCATCCATCCACCTCATCCTTGGTCGTCCCCTCATGTTCACTTCTTCCACCTGTCTTCCACACCTTTTTTACTAATCTTTCTTCACTCATTCTTTCCATGTGTCCAAATCATCCCAAAACTCTTTCATCAACCCTATCTCTCAACTCCATTTCCACCCCTGTTCTCCTGACCTTGTTTCACACTCTATCCAGCCTAGTAACCCCTATCATACACCTCATCTCAAACACATTCAAACTCCTCTTTTCCTCTCTTATGTTCCATGTTTCTGCTCCATACAGTGCTGTCGGCACAATCACCCCTTTGTACAATCTCCTCTTAGCATCCATTCCCAAATGTCTATTTCTCGTTGCACTTTTTAATCCTTCAATGCATTTACTTGTTTCTCTCAATCTATATTCTACCTCCACCTCCACTCCTCCCTTTCCCACCACATTCACACCCAAGTACGGTATCTAAAACTATCCACTTTCTCCAGTCTCCCTCCTTTAATGCTCACTTCCAGTCTGCTGCCACTTTCTCCCCTTGTACATCTCATCACCTTCTTTCACTTTTTGTTACTTAATTACTTTTTGATTGTTACTTAATTATAATAAACAGGAGATGAATGACACTCTTGGGGTACTGTCTTTTTCTCCAACTATCATACCTAATTTGGAATTCATTTGATTTTAATTTGGCTTATATTATGTAAGCTGTTCCAGTAGTTGATACATCTTTATAGATTTTTTTTTTTTTTACATATTTCAGACATGTGGTCTTCTTTAATTGTCCCATGACTTTGTGATATTCCTGTCCTAAACAGAGATCTTTGTTTTATCAATTCCCATTAATGACATAAACACTTTTATTATGTTACCTCTTCTTTTTTTTTTCAATTATGGTAGGTCTAGTGCTCTTAATCTCATATATTTTCTCTGCAATTATGGGAACAAATTTTGTTACTGTTATTTGTATTTTCTTGATAATTTTTATATTCTCCACTTTGTGCAGAGATTACTGTATTTACCTAATTGTAATATACAGAAAAGGAGCAACACTTATTGGGCCCCCTCTCCTATTCTCTAATTTTCTAACATACCTAAACCTTCAAATTCATGTATGGTTCCAACTTAATTTATATCTTTGATTTCCAGTTATCATATTTAGATTTAAACTCATGTATTGTTCGAGCTTGGGCTATATCTATCTATTCCACTTATACATCTATATGGAAAACTATTTCTTTGCATCCTTTCTACATGTGGTCTTTCATAATTTACTTCCATGACCTCATAAAGCCTTCCCATCTTTAATCAGGAGATCTCTTCTATCAATGCAATTTATCCCCTTTAATGACCTGAACACCATAATCATGTCACCTCTTTCTTTGATCTTTAATAGTTGGCAGACCCAGTACTTTTAGCCTTTCCTCATATGGTTTATCTGCCAGGCTGGGGACCAGTTTGGTTGCTGCCCTTTGTATTCTCTCTATATTGCTTATATCCTTTGCTCTGTGTGGGGACCATACTACTGATGCATATTCCAGTCTTGGATGTATCAGGGTTTCGATTATTTTTTTCACCATATTTTCATCCATATAATGGAATGCCATTTTAATCATGTGCAGTAGTCCATATATCTCCCCCACAATCTTGCTGATATGTCTGTCAGGTGACAGGTTGTCTTTTATCAACACTCCCAAATCTTTCTCCTCTGTTGCATTTATAGTAAATATTGTGTATACTACTATATTCCAATCTAGGGTGGATCAGGCATTGTATGCAGTGAAATGGTTTGTAAATAGTTTGTACATTTCACCCACGATTTTACTGAAATATCAGATGACAAAATATCCATGACCAACACTTAAAGATCCTTCTCTTCCTTTGCTTTTGTGACACTCGTTTCCCATAGAGTAATCTATTGATGATCTTTTTCAGTTTTTATCCATTTCCAGTACTTGTGTGTGTATGCATGCATATATACTAACATCATCTTGGTCAATGTTGGGGGAGAAGGGGAAAAAATTGCCAGCCTATTTGTAAGATCTAAACAATCTGGCTTCACAGGCTTTAATGGAGACACGAGGCAGTGCTACTATAGCATGAGGTCTACTGCCATATGTCACCTACCCAGGTGCAGCCTGAGGTCTATCGCGTGACCCGTGTTCCTCTGGGATGCTCCCTACTCCTGTCCATCAAACATGTGACCTGCCCAAATACATAAAAAAATGTGACCTGTCCATGTGACCTGACCTAACCTAATGTAACCTAACCTATGTGTGCCATTCTTAGATGTATAAAGTGTGTATCACTAAAATAAATGTATGGAAATATATGATATATATTTGATAACATGTTTATCTTTACCTTTCTTCCTTTAATATGAATGTAATTAGAAACCCAGTTATCTATCTAAGTCATTCCTAGGATATTCACAAATTATATGTTTATCACAAAAATAATGTATGGAAATGGTAGACCTCACGCTATAGTACAAACAGGAGGTAGATATGCTATAGTGTGGTAGACCTCACGCTATAGTAGCACCCATAAGGCACTATGTGACAGCACTGAAATATACAACTAAATATACAGTTTTAATGTACGTTTATCTGTAGAATATACATCACCCACATGTAAAGTTGTAAATACTCTTATAATTACTCTGTGCCAAATATTAAAAATTTAAACTTTGTTTTGTTCTTCCTGGGGTTGGGGGCACATTATGCTTGGTCTTCTGGTGTTGCCCCAACCCATAAAAGTTGGAGATGTAGGGAAGAAACGAGTCCAATACCATCTGAAAAAGAAGGAAACAAACTACTGTATCTTGAAAATGACACCTTTTCATGGATGGATATATCTTTCTCTCTCTCCCCCTGCCTCCCTCTCTCTCTCCCTCCCTCTCCATTCCTCTCTCCCTCTCTTTCTCTCTTCCTCTCTATCTTTCCCTCCCTCTCCCCCTCTCTTACCCCCCCCCTCTCTCTCCCTCCCTCCCTCCCCACAGGGGTCAATATTAGAACTGGTAATGTTCTTGGTGTATGATAATGACATGATGGGTAATTTGACCTGTTATGCTTATTTATTGATTGTGGTGATCTGGGCTTTATATAACATTGTTTTGTCCACATATAACTAATTGTACTTGTTAACCTGATTAAAATGGGTATGTTTTCTTATATTGTTTTTTGTTTTGTTTTCAGACTGTATTGATGTTTTGTTGGTTGAATAAAGCCTAAAGAAAGGTTCTGAGTATTCTTTGAGAATACCTCATTGATTATTCAAAAGTCATGAGGAAAGGATTGTAGGCTGCTATAAGAAGATCTGGATGGTATATGAATGGAGCCAGAATGAGAAATAATTATCAGTATGAAGAAATGCAAGATATTGGATATGAGTGTAACAATAGGCCATCACTGCTCTATAGAATGGGTAATGATCTCGTTACAAAAGTATAAGCAGAAAGAGACTTAGGAATGATGATGATGGAAAATTGATCAGAAACACATGAAAAGGATTAGTGGGGAAAACATAAGAGTATGATTGCACTACATAATTAAAAACCTGATCCACCCTAGACTGGAATATGCTGCAGTGGTGTGTTTACCACTTAAAAAGAAAAATATAAACAACATAGAGAAAATTCGGAGAGCAGCATCTAAAATGGTCCCAAGTCTTGATAAATCATATAAAGAGACTGAATATTCTAGGGTTGCTTTCATCATCACAGTCATTGTCATCATGATGATCATCATAACTTCACAGTACACCATTTCTCTTAGTGATCTATGGTCCAATCCATTGGTTGTTGCAGGATTCCTTGGAGCTGCAAGTCTCCAATCAAAGAGAACTCGGACAACAGACTGGTTGTTTGAAAACTAGATGAATACACTTACCTCTTGACAAAGTGCATTCCAAAGGGGAGGTTATAACATGAAGCATCACATGTAGCTGATGAAGGAACACTGCCTGCACTTTGAAACTGTTCTCTCCACTGAATGAGTCCTCTCTCCTGGTCAGTACCTATTGATATTATGTTAGGTTAAAAATCACTTGGACAAAGAGAACACAAGGTGTTAAATAGTGAATATAGGCATAAGTATGAAATTGTGTTAGATAGGGTTGACTAAAGTATACTGGGATGGGTTGGACATATGGAAAAAATGAGTAAAAAAAAAAAAAGACTAGCAAGTCTTATGTAATCAATATTACATATGGAAGAAGACCACCAGTGCAGTCAATATTAGTGACTGAGGAGGAAACTGGAGGGACTCTGGTCATACATGCCAACAGTGCACTGAACCACATATGTTTATCCCTGCATAACCCACTTTGAAAAAGAATGATAACTCCAAGAGGAAAGGTGGTCCCATTCTTGATGTTATCTTATCCTTATTGTAAAATACACATACACCTTTCATCAAAACTGAAGTTCCTACCTGGTACAGTGTTGTCTAAAATAAAGCCAAATAATCCCCCAACAAACATGGATGTCTTCAGAAGTACAAGGAGGACTTGGTTGACAAGGAGACTGCCTGTGTCCACTACTGTGTCATTACCAGGTGTGTTGAACCACTGCAAATAGAAAAAGTCTTCAAACCTTGGGACAATTAATCCATCCATTGCCCTAGATTTCTCTTCCAGGAGACCTATGGATCCCAAGTAACCAGCAACAGCTGCCGGATTGGTTCTTAAGTCACTCATGGGAGAAATATTGTGTTGTCTGGATATGTGGCAGTATAGGATGAAGTGTTCACTGTTTTCTTTGTGATGGTTGCATTTAGGGTAGTTTGTCTCTGTGGCCAGGCCTATCCCGTATTGCTTTTGTTGTTGTTGTTGTCATTCCCTAGACTGTCTGTCCGAGCAGTCCCGTCTCCCCAAGCAATGCCACAGCCGAAACTTGGTTTTCCCACAAATCCTTTATAGAGCGTATGTTGTGTTGTTTGCGTGCATGATTGTGTATAATGCAGTCTTCCATTATGTGTTGTATGGTATGGGGTGAAGTGTTACATCCTGGGCAGCTGTTCACAATGCGGTCATCCAGCCTCTTCTGGTAGCTTAGAAGTGCTGGATGGTGGCCACACCAAAGTCTGGCCAGGTGGACTCTGTCCTTTCGTGGGAGAGAGGATTCAGAATGATGGATATCAGGGGGTCTGGCATGCAGCAATGTGTTGTCTTTCAGTGTGTTAATGGAGCGGTGAGTGATATGATTATGAATATGTTTCTGGAGGCTGGTATTTGGTGGTTGTGGAGGAAGAGAAGAGAATATCTGTGTGTGATACAGGTCTTTGGGTGTTGTTTTAATGTTTCTTGGTGTGTGTGGGTGTTCTGCTATGTAGTGTAGCGGGTGTGATGTGTTTGTGATGGCTGCGGGTTTTGTTTTAGTGGTTGGTGACCTTAGCTCAGTCATGCTAGTGTGTTTGTTGTCTCTCTTGGAAGGGATTTTTCTGTGGGGTAAATGTCTGAAGGGATTTGATGGAGTAGAGCATTTCATGGCTGGATTTGAAGTGCTTATTTTGTGATCTGAGTGTGAATGTGTTTTTGTATGGAAGTGTGCGGTGCAAGTGGTAGGTTATTGTTAATGTTTGAGGAGCATGCTGCAGATGTAGTTTTTTGTTGTGTGCATTTGGTTGTGCTCATGTGATGTAATGAGATGGGTGAGTATGATTTAGGGTTCCTGCATAGAACTGTTTACCTATCATTTTCATACATTAAAAAAATTAGTGTCTGTATCCAGTGTTTTAGATGGCAACCCTCCTTTTTCATCCCCTTATGCAAACATAGAGAAGACAGAGATATTTCTTTGGTCCACATGAATTTATAGCACATTCAAGTCATTCTCCACTCACACCTATCTTTTTCCATTTTTCTCCCCTGGTAAACAGACATGTCCCTTTTAATCAAGGCCACCTTCACCCTATCTGTCCATCTCATCCTTGGTCCTCACCTCAAGTTCACAACATCCATCTCTGCCTTCCACACACCTGGGTGCTGTGGATCTCATGCAAGAGAGATCTAGGGCAACAGATTGATTGATTTGGTCTTTGGATCATCTGCAATCATGTTAGTGTGACTTGTTACAGTTTCTGTCATGTAATTTATATCACTCTCCAATAAATCCATTGCCCCAGGTTTTTTCTTTTAGAAGACCCATGGCTTTCAATTAATTAGCAACATATTTCACTCAAGGATGAAAATTTGTGTCATTGTCTGAGAAGAGTTAGTGCAGAGCAATGTAGGATGATCTTCGTAAAGATTTTGTAAGCAGAAGTGAAGTGAATGTGATGGTTTTATTTAAATTAGCTCCACATACTAAGGGTTTAAAGGTATGTTTGTGGTGTAGTAATTAAAGTTTCATGTGTGTAACCAAATTCTAATTAAGTCCCAGAAAATCCAAGTCCAACATTATTAAAAAAGTAATTTCTGAAATATCTTTCCCAATATCTAAGAAAATGTATCAGATTTCATTTGATGTCAACCAGTATTACAATTATTTCATGAGGAATAAAACCAAAACAACTCACCATAGGTATGGCCAGGCCGAAGAACATTGAGAATCCAAGCACAAATAGGTTCCTGGAAGAATTGAGTTCCACAAATTGAAGACTTGATAGCCCCACTGCAGCGATCATGGCAAAGACAATGCAGAAAATCCCACCAACAATAGGTTCTGGGATAGTGATGAAAAATGCCCCAACCTTGCCAATTATTCCAAATAATATCATAATGGCAGCACTATACTGAATCACCCGGCGGCTTCCAACCTGAAAAATTATTACAGTTATGGTGGATTACAATGACAAAGCATAAAGGAAACTTACTGGTCTATAATAAACTTGGATGCAAAAACTATTGATGATGATATGGTTTAACATCACAAACTAATAGAAATAAGGTAAAAATCAAATAAAAATAAAACTAAAATAAAAAGAGTAAATCAACACACAAAGAGGTAAATTATAATAATAGTTATTGCCTTAGGTTTTATTGACTGAAACCCTGCAGCCCCACTGTGGCTGTTAGTGGTCCCTGGGTCTTCTCAGAGGTCTCTGCAAAGATACTCTGGACTACTATCTTTGTTGTATTGAATTGGGACTGTGTCTCTGTGTCACCATCTGAAAGTAGGAGGAGGTTGGGGGCAGTCACTAGCTGTCAGATTTTCATTTGTGGAAAGGTGGAGGAAGTACAGCCAAAGTTATTTTGTGAGGTACAGGTGGTATGTTCTTGTAAATGTTTGAGTTGTATTCTGCTGGTGTTTTTATTTATTTATTTATTCATTTATTTATATTTTTTTCCTCATTTGATTGTGTTTATGTTATACAATGGGAGAGATGGGTAGGATTGAAGGCTCTTGTGTGGACTATGCACTTATAATTTCCATGTGCTGCTCTTTGGGGGAGATTCTTGTAGACTTTTTCATGGGATAATAATAATAATTTTATTTGGCAATGAATCAAATACATGAAATACAGATAATGAAAAGAACACCTAGTTTGAAATTACAGTTACAATTGCCGAGGGTAACACAAAAAAGCATGTAAGCTTATTTTCATTGTGGTCCTCATTAGATTGTTTTTCTACACTAAGTTACACAGACAACGTACGTAGGGGTTAAGGGGACCAGAAACAGTCATGAGTAATACCAATCAGTACACATTACACATAAATATTATTATAGATTTGCTAATACTACTAAAATGTTTGTAACACGTAGGATTGAGACCAAGATTTGAGCACCATCATAATAAAGGAACATTGGATTATGCTTCAGGAACAATGAAATATTACTAAAAGGTACCAAAACAGTATGAGTGAGTACCAGATCAGTCTAGTACCATTAATGATACCCTACATTATTCTACTGCTATAGCAGCAAATGTAGGACAATAAAGGGGGTCCATCCCAGGGTATGAGTAAATATCAATTACCACTGGATAGATGGTAGCAGGCCATCAACAATATCAACATGTTATAGTGAATGCTACATGGCAGCTTGGGTCACCTATTAATTCCAAAATGTACCTGTACCTCTGGATGGAGTGGGCAATTACACATTAGTTTGAGCACCAGGAAGTAGTACATAATCTGAGACATCAGAAGTGTAAAGGGGACCAGTACTCATATGAGTAGAACAACAAGGAGCTGGAGGGAAAGGTCCAATTACCTTGTTGCCTGGTACCCTGATTCACCAAGCTTGTATTATGATCAGATCATAACTGTTCTCAGACCATACCTGCATCCAGTTATTATTCTTAATGTTTTGCTTTGTGTTCTTTTTAGGATGTCTGTTTTCTTGATTGTTAGGAACCATGCTGTAATGGCATGGTCAAATGAAGTTCTTATAAACTATATACTGAGATTAGTGTTTCTTGTGTGGGCCCACTTCTAACACAAACATCCCTCACATTATTTGTGCATATAAGGAACTCTGAGCACTGTATTAATTAGGAAGGTTAGAAAGAAACTGTTGTCCTACTCAAATAGGAACAAAATAGAATCCAGTGTGATCAAATATACATTTTTCATAACTTAAATTTAATCCATAGGTTGTATAAATTGGATAAGTTTATTATGAAGAAAATTGTGGCCCAAACATCCAATACACAGCAACAGGAATTACAGAAAATCAGATGGGCCCAAGAGAGATCTCATACTGACTGTGATTTTTGTATGTAGACTATGTATGTATGTACTGTATATACTTAATTGTAGTATACAGGAAAGGAGTGATGTATGTTGGGTTCCATCTTCTACTCTAAAATTTATCATACCTAGACTCAAATTCATGTACAGTTCCAACTTAGTATATATCTTTGATTTTCAATTATCTTATTTAGATTTGAATTCATGTATTGTTCAAGCTTGGGTTATATCACCTAAGGTCCTAAGCTATTCCAAATATGTATGCATCCATATAGAAAATGTATTTCTTCACATCCTTTGTTCTTATGACCTTTTGAAGCCCTGTATGTATGCATGTACATACATACAGGGCTCCACAAAAAAGCTTTGATAGTACCATATATTTAGCTAGAAAAATTAAATAACATGACATACCAAAACAGGATTATAATTAAACAAGCATCTGAGTGTTCATATTCTTACCTTAGTGACACCAATGGCACCAATGTTCTGTGAATAGGAAGTGGTACCATTACCAGAGCCCCAGATACCAGCCAGGATGCACCCGATACCCTCAATAGCAATTCCTCGGTTGACAGCATGCACTGGCGGAGGTGGAGCACCTGTGACGAGAAGAGGGTAGGTGAAAACAATGGGTAATATTTGTATTGTATAAAGAAGAAAATTAGGGTTGTCTTTTTTTTTCTTCTTCTTTCTTTTTGTTTCATGAGTCTGTAACTGATTGCCACTACTGTCACTGTAGTCAGCTGCTTATTTCTCTTACTGCTTTTCCATGTTCTCTTCATTCTGTTCCTAATCTTGATGATGATTCAGTTTACCATCACAAAGTCCTCCTATCAGGAGGCTAGGATGGTTCCCCTTTCATGGGTTTATGTAGCCTGGAACTTAGTTAACCATACCCTAGGTCCAACTTGCTGATGGCGAGGTTTGAATTGCTGTCATCTCAACCTCTTTTTTTTTTTTTTTTTTTTTTTTTTTTTTTTTGTCCTCTGCTCTTCATTCCTTTTCTTCATATCCTATCTCTTCTCCCATTCTTCCATTTCTTTGTCCTCATCCTATGCCTGTCCTCATCCTATGCCATTGGGACCAATGACAGGTACTTGCAAGTGGTTGTCCTTTGCAAAAGACATCAGAAAACCATCTTGCTGCTTCTCATCTTCAAAACTTGTCAACATCCTCACCTCCTCCAGGAGGTAAGCTGATACTTGGTCTCTGGAGAAGGTTTGTGATCTTTCTCTGTCAACTTCAACTCCATTTCTTCCACCTTTTCACTTCAGGAGAGCTGATAGGTGGCAATTGCTTCCCTCCTCTTGCTGCTACAAGCTGGTGACACAGAAATATTAGCACACTATTACAAAATAGACATTAGTCCATAAATTCTTTTTAGAGATATCCATAAGAAGGCCTGAGGATTGTTGCCAGCTGCTGTGGGGCTGTCGGTTTCCATCCAGTGATTGGCATTGGTTATTATTATCCTTTTGTGTTTGCACCCCCTCTAGGCTGTAGTTTTTTCCAAGTCTATTCCTTTCACTTGAATAAAATCATCTAGCTTAATTTTCAAGATAATCTACAGAGTATGTCACCAGACATGCAGATATTTCTTATTTGTGGATTTTAAAAATTGCAATAGAACTGTTAAACTTACCAGCAAGGCGAGCACATGCATAGTAGTCCCCAATACTCTCAACAATGGAGACCCAGACACCTGCCATCATCCCAATGACACCAGCCAGAGTAACAGTAGGCAGCCCCCATTGGACTGAGGAGGGAAAGATAAGAAAGTTATAAGTTTTTGCAACATACAAGTGGATAACAGTAACAGAAAGAAAGGCTGCAACTGATGCAATGGAAAAGGAGCAGATAGGTATGTGGGTCATTAGAAAAAAAAATTGTGGTTCCAATTTATTTATAAAAGGCTACCAGGGGGAATATACGTAGGACTGAACCTAACAACTCTCAAAATAAAACAAGCATGTAACAACAAATATCTGCTTATATCAGAAGTGAGTACAGCCAACTTCAAAGGCTTTCCTTGTCCTATCTATTGTATATATCAAAAGGCTTCTTCCTTCTAATAAGGGAGGTAGCCAGGCAGAGCATAAACCCACCTCCTACCTATCCCACACCTATCCATCCAACACCCATTTGTTTGTTTTATCTTAGCTCCTCATGGATGAAGGGCCATCCCTGCTCCCCACCCAGTGCCTGGGTCAGAAGCAATGCAGCAAGATACAGCACATCCAAGGCAGGGTTCAACATCTGAAGCTGGCCCACCTCCACCATTCCATTTACATGGTGACCCTCCCTTCTTGTTCATTCATGTCATAAGTAACTAGAGAAGATGAGGAGAAATCCATAATGCATTCATAATCATTCTCCATTCACCTATCTCTTGCCTTCTCCCTTCCCTGCTCAATAGACATTCACTTTTACCCAAGGCCTCCTTCACTCCATTTATCCAACTCATTCTCAGTCTTCCTCTCAAGTTCAATTTATCCACCTTGGGCCTCAACACTTTTTGCAAGTCTTTCTTCTTGCATTTTTTACATAAACCAAAACCATCCCAGTATCCTTTGATCAGTTCTATCTGCCAGCTCCCTTTCCATCCCTGCTCTCTGCCTCACCTCCTCATTTCATACTCTGTCCATCACCTTTTCCTACCCCACATTGAGAAGGTTGGGGTTGCAGCCTTGGGGATGCAATCCCCAGACCAGGCCTGTGAACCTAAGGTAAACACTGGTCCAACTAGTGGTTTCTATATGCTTCCCATGTGGAGACTTGACATTTGAAATGTGTCTAGAGAGTTGATGATAGCAAATACAGTGTTTAGGAAGAAAGTCAAACATAAGTACACATGGGAAAGGGTGGTGGATGGAAGGGCATTAATGGACTGTTGTTAGGGCATTAATGGACTGTATAGTGGTAACCAGGAGAATAGTAGGAAGAGTTAAGGACATACTTGTTCTAAGAGGAGAGAGTGGGGGAATATCAGATAACTTTTTGGTGGAAGGTAAGTTGAGAGTGGAGGATAGATGGAGAAAGAGGAAAAAGACAGAAGGTAGAGAGGTGCTTAACCACTTCACTCCGGGCCAAAATCTCGCGGGGCAGCATTAGCTGCCAGACGTACGATGTTGCGTCATAATACTCGCATCATAAAAAATAGTCACTGCTTATATCGATCGTTCTCTCTTTCACCCATGAATTTTGATAACCATAGAAAATGTGATGAAGCCAGTTTAGAGAGTATGTCAGTTACGCAGGGACAACTACAATAAATATAATCAAGACGCCGATATGGCAGCCTCACGTATCCACTTGCTCCCCATGCCGCCTACGTAGGCGGCACCGTATGGAAGGGGTTAAAGTAAACTGCTTAAATGAGAAAGAAAAGGAGAAGGAGTACAAGAAGAAGCTGAGAGAGGAGTGGGAAGGAGTGAAGGATAGAGTAGAGCTAGGAATGGAGGAGGAATGGGGATGGTTCAAGGAGGGAGTCACAAGGTGTGCAAAGATGGTGTGTGGAACAAGGAGGATGGGAGGTAATAGAAGGAAGGGTAACGAGTGTTGGGATGAGGAAGCAAAGAAGGTTGCAGAAGAGAAAATGCAAGCATACACAGATTGGTTACAAAATAGGACAAAAGAATCATAAGAGAGGTACAAAAAGAAGAGAAGTAAAGCATAAGATAAAGGAGGCAAAGAGGAGAGTGTGAAATGGGGTAAGAGTGTGACAGAAAATTTTGAAAGTAATAAAAAGATGTTTTGGAAAGAAATTAAGAGAGGAAGAGGTGGCGAATCAAGTAGAGAAGAAAAGGTAAAAAGTGCAGATGGAGAGATGATAATGGAAGAGAAGGCAATAAGAGGAAGATGGGCAGAGTATTTTAGGGAGTTGCTAAATGTGAAGGAGGATAGGGAGGGAAAGGTAGTTGCAGTAGGAAGCGCTAAGAAAATGATAGTGATGAGTGAGGAAAATGGAGGAGAAATAAGGAAAGATGAGGTGAAAGCAGCTGTTAAGATGATGAGAGCAGGTAAGGCAACTGGGTTGTTGTTGTTGTTGTCGTTCCCTAGACTGTCTGTCCGAGCAGTCCCGTCTCCCCAAGGAATGCCACAGCCGAAACTGGGTTTTCCCACAAATCCTTTATAGAGTGTATATTGTGTTGTTTGCGTGCATGATTGTGTATAATGCAGTCTTCCATTATGTGTTGTATGGTATGGGGTGAAGTGTTACATCCTGGGCAGCTATTCACAATGCGGTCATCCAGCCTCTTCTGGTAGCTTAGAAGTGCTGGGTGGTGGCCGCACTGCAGTCTGGCCAGGTGGACTCTGTCCTTTCGTGGGAGAGAGGATTCAGAAGGGTGGATATCAGGGGGTCTGGCATGCAGCAGTGTGTTGTCTTTCAGTGTATTAAGGTCTTGGAGCCGCAGCGTCTACGTCGTGGGACCACCCCCCAACCCCAAGAGTTGGGGGCCAAACGGCGGCAACCAGCCCTGGCCACCGGCTCTACGCAGGTGGCACCAATCCCCAAGGCAACTGGGTTGGATGGGTGTCATGCAGAATGCCTGAAAAAAGGGGGTACAATGATGGTGGACTAGTTGGTGAGGTTATTTAATGTTTGCTAAGGAGAGGGTAGAGTGCCAGAGGACTGGAGGAGTGCCTGTATAGTTCCACTTTACAAGGGAAAAGGGGACAAGTGTGAGTGTGGTAGTTTCAGAGGGATCAACTTGTTAAGTGTAGTTGGGAAGGCTTATAGGAGGGTCTTGACTGAGAGGATTTGGAGAGGAATAGAGGGAGTAATTGGTGAGGAACAGTGAAGGTTTAGGACAGGTAGGGATTGCATAGATCAAGTTTTTGTGGTAACACATATATGTAAGAAAGTTTTAGGGAAAGGTAATGATGTTTTTTTGGGCCTTTCTGGATTTGGAAAAGGTTTATGATAGGGTAGACAGGAAGGCACTGTGGGAGGTACTGCAGATATATGGGATAGGAGGAAAGCTGTTAAGAGCAGTCAAGAGTTTTTACGAGAGTAGTAGAGCTTGTGTTAGGATTAGAAATAGAGAGAGTGAATGGTTTGAGGTAAAGGTGGGACTTCATCAGGGATGTGTTATGTCACCCTGGCTGTTCAATCTTTACATGGATGGGGTGGTGCGAGAGGTGAATGCAAGGGTAGTGGGTCAAGGGTTGGAGATGATTAAAGAAAGTGGAGAAAAGTAGGAGGTGAGCCAGTTGTTGTTTGCTGACAACACTGCACTTGTGGTAGGATCAGAAGAGGGATTGAGGAAGTTAGTGACAGAGTTTCGGAAGTTGTGTGAAAGAAGGAAGTTGAAGGTAAATGTGGGTAAAAGTAAGGTGATGAGATGTACAAGGGGAGAAAGTGGCAACAGATTGGATGTATTATGGAGAGACTGGAGGAAGTGGATAGTTTTAGATATGTGGGTGCAAATGTGGGAAAGGGAGGAGTGGAGGTAGAATGTAGATTGAAAGAAACAAGTAAATACCTTGGGGGATTAAAAAATCTAATGAGGAATATACATTTGGGAATGGATGCTAGGAGGAGATTGTATGAAGGAGTGATTGTGCCGACAGCACTGTATGGGGCAGAAACATTGAACATAAGAGAGGAAGAAAGGAGAAGTTTGAATGCATTTGAGATGAGGTGTCTGAGAAGTATGATAGGGGTTACTAGGCTGGATAGAGTGAGAAACAAGGAGGTGAGGAAGGAAGAGAATGGGGGTGGAAAGGGAGTTGGGAGATAGGGTTGATAAAAGAGTATTGAGATGGTTTGGACACATAGAAAGAATGAGTGAAGAAAGATTAGTAAAAGAGGTGTGGAATACAGTGGTAAAAAGAGTGAACATGAGGGGGCAACGTAAGATGAAATGGATGGATGGTGTAAAAGGGGTACTGGGGAAAGAGGGGAATGTCTGTTGAGGAAGGATGGGAGAGGACAGAAGATGGGGATGAATGGAGAATGGTTGTGTATGGATGATGCTGTGATGCATGAAAGGGAGTGGGTGGGGGATGGGGAGTGAGGGAGTATGTGTGAAAAATAATTTGATGCAGCCCGAAGGGATTTCTCTCCATCTTCTCTTTTTCTGCATGAGGGGATGGAGAGGGGGGGGGGGTCACCCATTAAATGAAGCAGCTTTGCTGTCGATGTGGTGTGTCTTGTGACACTGCTTCTGATCCAGGGCAGTGGGAAAGAGGCAGGGATGCCCCATCATCCAGGAGGAGCCAAGATAAAGAGGGAGGAAGGGTAGTGAATTGGAGTGGAGTGTGTAGGAATGGAATGGGTGAGAGTGGATTTTATGCCTTTGTTTTTTGGCTACCTCCCTTATAAGGGGGAAAAAACATTTGGTATACATATATATGTATGTATGTGGTGCACAGTTCTTATGAAGGGGAGTTTGAGCCCACCAATTAAATATTAATTACATAAGGCCAGGAAATGGAATTGCCATTTTCTGTAACAACTCACAGGGGTAGGGGAAGTAGAACCATGGGGCTTCTATCAAAATGTTTTGTCTGATGTCAGTTCTTGCCTCTGAGTCCTCAGACAAAGCCCCACTGTAGGTCAGGATGACACATAAGAGCCATGACATCATGATGGCAAGCAGAACCTGCCAAGGGAAATTTGTGAGTCACTTGTTTTCCTGAAATTGTTTGAGTAAAACCATAGTCTCAGCATCCAACAATTGAAAAGCTAAAACAATGGACTGTTAAGTGCATTGTATGACTGGTGTTGTTTCTCACCAACTAGTAATTGTAGGAGGAAAGCATTCATTAATTTTCATGTTTCATTAAAAAAAAATGTTAGAAGGCAAATAATAAGTCAGAGAATGAGAATTTGGGCTTGGTACAGAGATCAAAGTCATCTTCTTAGGGGCCACACTTCCAGGTGGAAATGAAGGCATTGGTGGATTTTGGAGATGGGTGGTGGGGAAATAATTCAAAGATCTGTCCCATAGAACCACTTTGTGCACACAGTTGTCATTAGTTTCCATTAATTATATAGCTACTGATGGGAGAGAAATATTTCCAAACTTGCAATATGATTTTTTAGCTGTACTGATTTTCTGTCTGACTTTAGTACCCTAATTACATTTACATGACTGGTATAGCTATGATCAGCTTGAGGTCTTAAAAAAATGCAAATACAATTTATGAGACGAGCTATAGCTTACTGATCTCAACATTTTGGGAATGATATGTTGGTTATGTTTTCCAAATGGAGATCACTAAGCACTTGCTTAGAGTATAGTCAAACATGGCAGAGTTTTAGATGATACTCTAATTTACCACAGTTAGTCTATAAAATGTATACTTCTGCCATGTTTAATGTGGTCTCAGGGCAACATATCACTTACCTTGTCAACATAATTTTTTGCTTCTTTGATGATGAAGACTTTTCTAGCTAGAGTCTCTTTCACGCATATTGCCTATCAATCCTACCTTGGCCATAATTTTCATCCTCATTATTTATGGGATGGTTTGGACACATGGAAAGAATGAGTGAAGAAAGACTAGTAAAAGAGGTGTGGAAGGCAGAGGTGGAAGGAGTGAATGTGAGGGGTTGACCTAAGATGAGATGGGTGGATGGGGTTAAAAGGAGCTTTGGGAAAGAGGGGAATGTCTGTTGAGGAAGGATGGGAGAGGATAGAAGACAGGGGTGAATGGAGAATGGTTGTATATGGATGATGCTGTGATGCATGAGGTGAAATAGGTGGGGGATGGGGGTGAGGGAGTATGTGTGAGAAATAATTTGACGCAGCCCGAAGGGATTTCTCCCCACCTTCTCCTTTTCTGCATAAGGGGGTGGAGAGGGGGGGTCACCAATTTAATGAAGCAGCCTTGCTGTGGATGTGCTGTGTCGTGTGACACTGCTTCTGACGCAGGGCAGTGGGCGAAATGCAGCGATGACCCATCATCCAGGAGGTGCCAAGATAAGAGTGAGGGAAGAGGGTGGAGGGGAGTGGAGTGTGATAGGGATGGAATGGGTAGGAGTGGTTTTTATGCCTTTGTTTTTTGGCTACCTCCCTTATAAGGGGGAAAAAGCCTATGGTATATGCATGTATGCATTATTTATGATAAAAATTCGTCTAGGAAGTCAGTGAATAATAATCACACATATTGACACTTAAAGAAGCCATCTTATACATAAACATGTTTTGTTGCCATTCCCCTTCTATGCATGTAATAACTCCCTTTCCTTCTCCCCCTTCTCGTCAGTGCCCAATGCTTACACCTCTGCCCCCGACTACCACCTCATAACAAAAACTGTGTCTGAACCCTATCACTGTGACTTAAATTCTTCTTTTTCTTTTTCTCTTTTTTAACTCCGCATTTTCACTATATTCAGAAACCTTATCTTGCATTTTCTATAACCCCTATATATATATATATATATATATATATATATATATATATATATATATATATATATATATATATATATATGTATATATATTCAGGCTAATCTGTAATTGTCAAAAACTGGGCACGGAGTGTACACACAAAGGAGAAGTCAGAGTCACACATTTTGATCAAGAAGCAGCTGGGACTTTTTGCAGGCATTTGGCTGCACGGCATACCCAAATCTAATGTGCCATTGCTACTCAGGGTTTGCTCTGGGTAGGTTGGTGTGCTCCATCCTCTTTTCCCCCCAGCCTTGAAATACTATCCCTTTGGAAATATAAGAGTGGTAAATAATTTAGTAGATTTGCCAAGTGAATACATAATTGCCATTGCTACTCAGGACTCACTTTTGGCAGGTTGATGGTAAGCCAATTAAGTGTCCATCTGTCATAATTGAACATACATAAAGTGTCCATATTCAGGGTAACGTATAAATTATTATAGGCACAGAGAATATTAAGGGTTGGTCTAGACACAGTGTGGCCTTAAGTTGCCCTCTGTTTTGTCTGAGTATTTAAAGATAGAATTGTAGTTTTAAGTCCTAGGTGAATCCTCTCGATGGTAATCAAGTTGTGATTAGTGAAAAAAAAAAAAATTATTGTGTGCTTAATGATTGTCTTACACATAATATAAATGTGAGTTTCTGTTATAAGGAGAGGGGGAATGGGCAGAGGATTAGTCAAAGTAAGGGTACAGTTACATTAATTGACTAAAAGCTTGCATTTCAGCTTTTGCATTCATTCATCCTATAATAAGTGGTTACATGCAAGTCCAGCCTTACCGTGTAGAGAAATTCCCACCAATCATGTAAAAGTCACTACAGCAAGCCCCACCCTCTATCCAGAATGAGGAATTCTCATTGGCAGAGCCAATGCCTATGCCACTTCCTCAAATATTTTATCCAAAATAACTTTGAATGACTCGCAATCTCTATAAAATGGATATTTGACAATCTTTGCATATATCATACACACACATGCTTCCCACACATAGTGGTGGATATCTGGAATAAATTAGATAAGGCAACAGTGATGACTCATGGGGAAATGCTCTACTTGAGATGATTACTGACCATTCAATGACACAATGGATACAAGAGAACACTAGGTATAGAAATGAAGAAGAACCATCGAGGCTAGACTTAATAATTACATCTGAACCTAGAATAGTGGACAAGATTGAATATAAAACACCAATAGGTAAAAGTGACCACATATTGATTGAACTGGAACTTAATGAAGAAAAATATATGAAAAGAAATGAACAATATAGAAAAGGAAGAATGATGTATGAAAAAACAAACTTTGATAAAATAAGAGAATTCTTCCAACAAGAAAACTGGGAAGAAATATACAAAGAAGAAACATCAGTGGAAGAGAAATGGAATATTTTGACAAAAATTTACAAAAAAGGAGTGGAAAAGTATGTCCCAAGACAAAAACAAGAAAAAGAATATGTAAAATGCTGGTACAACAAAAGTTGTAGGGAGTTAAAAGACAAAAGAGACAAAGCCTGGACCAGATGGAAAAAAGACAGAAGACCTGAAAAATGGAAAATATATACTGGTTATAGAAATGAATATGTACAAAAGTGCAGAGAGGAAAAAAGAAAATATGAAAAAGATATCATAGAAAAGTGTAAAGATCAACCAAAACTATTCTACAGATTTGTAAACAATAAACTGAAAAACAAACAAGACTTGGAGAAATTAAGACAAGGAGGAGTTGAATACACTGAGGAAATGGAAATGGCAGAAATTATGAACAAACATTTTAAATCAGTGTTTACAAGGGAAAATATACAACCTGAAGAGATTGAGTGGAAGGAAAAAGTCCCCCCTATGGAAGAAATAGAAGTAACAAAGAATGAAATATTGACACACTTGGGTAATTTTGATGTCAGAAAATCGCATGGGCCAGATGAAATAGCAAACTGGATTCTGAAAGAATGCAGGAATGAACTGGCAGACAAAATACATAGCATAATAAGCAGTTCCTTAAAAGAAGGAAAAGTTCCAGAAGATTGGAAAAAAGCAAATATAGTACCTATATATAAAGGAGGAAATAAAGAAGAACCTACCAACTATAGACCAGTCTCTCTAACAAGTACAATAGCAAAAATATGTGAAAGAATTATCAAAAGTAGATGGGTAAAATACTTGGAAAAAAACAACGTACTAAATCCAAGGCAATTTGGATTCAGACAAGGACGATCATGCGTCACCAATTTAATATGTTTCTATTCAAGGCTAATAGATATAATACAAGAAAGAGATGGATGGGCTGATTGTGCATTTCTAGACCTAAAGAAAGCTTTTGACAAAGTACCACATAAGAAGTTGCTTAAGAAATTAGAATATGAAGGAGGAATACAAGGTAAATTGCTAAATTGGATGGAAGACTTTTTGCAAGAAAGAAAAATGAGAGTAGTGATAAGAGATCAGCACTCAAAATGGAATGAAGTAATAAGCGGTGTTCCGCAGGGAACAGTTCTGGCCCCAATAATGTTTGCTATATATATTAATGATATGGATGAAGGAATTGAAAGCTATATGAGCTTCTTTGCAGATGATGCAAAACTACTGAAAAGAGTGGAAACTGAAGAAGATTGTGAATCACTACAGAGAGATCTAAATAAAGTACAAGAATGGAGTAGGAAGTGGGAGATGGAGTTCAATACAAAAAAGTGTAGTATAATGGAATTTGGAAAAAGCAAAAACAGAATAACAGGATCATATAATTTGGGAGAAGAAGGAATAAAAAGAGTAGAAAATGAGAAGGACCTGGGAGTCATTGTTATGAATAATATGTCACCTGAGAAACATATAAATAAGATTTTTGGAGAAACTTATAATTTAATAAGAACAATCAAAGTGGCATTTACATACCTGGATGAAGAAATGGTGAGGAAAATCCTAATCACCCTGATAAGACCAAGATTGGAATATGCAGCAACGATATGGTCACCAAGTACAAAAAAATGTATAAAAAAACTTGAAAGAATACAAAGAGCAATTACAAAACTGGCACCAACATTCTCAAAACTATCATATGAAGAGAGACTACAAAAACTTAAACTACAGACACTAGAGCAAAGAAGAGAGAGAGGAGATTTGATAGCTATTTACAGAATCATGAAAGGCATAGAAATTACTGATAGAGAGAATCTGATAAAATGGGATGACAGAAATACAAGAGGACACGGAAAGAAAATAAAAAAAGACAACTATAGAAGAGACTTGAAAAAGAACAGCTTTCCTCACAGAGCAATAGACAGTTGGAACAAGTTAGATGAGAAAGTGGTGTGTGCAAAAACAATACATGAATTTAAAAATAGTTTAGATAAAATGAGATATGAAGACGGGACCCCACGAGCATAGCTCCCCTTCCCGTAAAATACAACTAGGTAAATACAACTAGGTAAATACACACACACAAGACTTGATGGCACAGTGGTAGCATTCACAGCTGCCACTACGGTGGTCTGGGTTTGAATCCCACCCAGGGCTGAAATTTCAGTATTGCTGTGCTGCAAGTCATTACTCCAACTCTCGTGGGCAGGGAGTTGGGTGTGTGTGTGCATGTAAGGTCACAACATTACCCATAGATCGGTCATATATGAATTCTGAGCTCTCTTCCAGGAGGGAAATAGCTGTTGATCACAAGTCCAACATGTGATCCAAGACCATGGTGGTGAATCACACAAACACAGATTATTGAGCACAAAGCAGAAGATATTTGTCATCCATAGAAGATGGTAATTGAAGGGCTGACTCAGTAAGAGAGATCATATTATCTTTATTTCTTAATATAGTAGGGATGCCTCACCTTAAAATATCCAATTATGCCCTCCAAAGATATCGTTTCACTTTGGCCAGTTTACTGTAACCTTTCATTTTCTTTGTCAAACAGCTTGAGATTTCATAAGAATAAATATAAGTATAGAAGTTAACCATATTTCAATTATAGTATCAATATTGTATTTAGAAATCATTTATGTTTCATTAAAGGAAAACCAACATTAAAGTATTTGTGATAAATATGATAAATAATAATAAACAGAGTTTTCTTTCTTTAGGTGAACCCCCCCCCCCCAGCACCACATATACCAAAAGGCTTGTTCCCCCTTGTAAAGGTACAATTACACTAGTCAATGGATGGGTTAGATTCTGATTCTAGAGAAGGATTTTGTCCAACACTGGAGGATTTGGGTTGGAATCCAAGCCTAGGGATGCCCAACACAATACTGTTGTATTTCACATCTCAGAAGAGATCCAAGGGAAAGAAACTGAAGATATATGTTAATAGTATTTATATTTATGACATATTTAAAATATATGTATATGACTTATTCATTAATAAGAGATACATTATTTAACAGTATGAAATTATCTTGAAATAGAAAATAAAATTTATGGAATGTATACTGTGGCAATCAATAATCAAACAGTCATTTGAAATAGAAAATAAAATTTATGGAATGTATATTGTGGCAATAATCAGTCGTTTGAATACTGTATGACTCGGTGGCGTGGTTGGTAGAGTCCCTGCCTGTCACTACAGCGGTCCAGGTTCGAATCCTGCCCAGGGCTAAAATAATTTCAGTATCGCTGCACTTCGAGTCAATACTCCAATTCTCATGGGCGGGAGTTGGGTGTGTGTGTAAGTGATCGGTCATATAAGCTCTGAGCTCTCTTCTGGGAGGGAAATAGCTGTCGGTCACGAGTCCAACATGTGTTCCAAAGACCAAGGTGCAGCATGTAAACATTGGTCATTTTTCTTACGTGCAAAAACTCTTCTCACCATTTAGTTGATACCAACACTTTTTGCTGTGATGGAGCAGAATACTGAAGTTATCCATATTTTGATGGGGAACATATGACCACAAGAGGTGCTTTGGGATTTGAGGTATCCTGACTATATTAAGAAATAATTATAGTATAATCTCTCACTGAGTCAGTCCTTCAGTTATCATTTTCTATGGATGACAAATATCTTCTGCCTAGTGTTCGATAATCTATGTGTATCTACCTAGTTGTATCTTATGGGAAAGGGGTGTAACCTAGTTGCATTTTACAGGAAGGGGAGCCATGATTGTGGTGTCTCGCATTTGTATCTCACAGTGTCTAGTTTGCTTTTAAATTCATGAATGGTTTTTGCACACACTATTTTTTCATCCAGGTTGTTCTAAGTGTCCACCACTCTATGTGGAAAACTGTTCTTCAGATCTCTTCTATAACTATGTTTTTTTAGTTTCTTTCCATGTCCTCTTGTGTTTCTCTTGTCCCAGTTTAACAAGTCCTCTCTATCGAGTATTTCTGTGCCCTTCATGATTCTATAGATGGTCAGTAGGTCGCCTCTCTCTTTTCTTTGCTCCAGAGTTGGTAAATCCAGTTTAGCCAGTCTCTCCTCATATGACAAGTTTGAAAGTGCAGGAGCCATTTTTGTGGTTGCTCTCTGGATTCTTTCAATTTTCTTTAAATTCTTTTTGGTACTGGGTGACCACAATGTCGCCACATTTTCTAGTCTAGGCCTTATCAGTGTGACTAATAATTTTTTAAATAATTTCTTTGTCCAAATATGTAAATGCCACTTTTATTGATCTTAGCAAGTTATACAATATTCTGACAATTTTGTCTATGCCTTTCATGATTCTGTAAATAGCTATCAAATCTCCTCTCTCCCTTCTTTGCTCTAGTGTCTGTAGTTCAAGTTTTTCTAGTCTCTCTTCATATGATAGTTTTGAGAGTGTTGGTGCCAATTTTGTAATTGCTCTTTGTATTCTTTCAAGTTTTTTTTATACATTTTTTTGTACTTGGTGACCATATCGTTGCTGCATATTCCAATCTTGGTCTTATCAGGGTGATTAGAATTTTCTTCACCATTTCTTCATCCAGGTATGTAAATGCCACTTTAATTGTTCTTATTAAATTATAAGTTTCTCCAAAAATCTTATTTATATATTATTCATAACAATGACTCCCAGGTCCTTGTATTTACCTAGTTGTATTTTACGGGAAGGGGAGCTATGCTCGTGGGGTCCCGTCTTCATATCTCATTTTATCTAAACTATTTTTAAATTCATGTATTGTTTTTGCACACACCACTTTCTCATCTAATTTGTTCCAACTGTTTATTAATCTGTGAGGAAAGCTGTTCTTTTTCAAGTCTCTTCTATAGCTATCTTTTTTTATTTTCTTTCCATGTCCTCTTGTATTTCTGTTATCCCATTTTATCAGATTCTCTCTATCAGTAATTTCTATGCCTTTCATGATTCTGTAAATAGCTATCAAATCTCCTCTCTCTCTTCTTTGCTCTAGTGTCTGTAGTTCAAGTTTTTCTAGTCTCTCTTCATATGATAGTTTTGAGAGTGTTGGTGCCAATTTTGTAATTGCTCTTTGTATTCTTTCAAGTTTTTTTATACATTTTTTTGTACTTGGTGACCATATCATTGCTGCATATTCCAATCTTGGTCTTATCAGGGTGATTAGGATTTTCTTCACCATTTCTTCATCCAGGTATGTAAATGCAACTTTGATTGTTCTTATTAGATTATAAGTTTCTCCAAAAATCTTATTTATATGTTTCTCAGGTGACATATTATTCATAACAATGACTCCCAGGTCCTTCTCATTTTCTACTTTTTTTAGTCCTTCTTCTCCCAATTTATATGCTCCTGTTATTCTGTTTTTGCTTTTTCCAAATTCCATTATACTACACTTTTTTGTATTGAACTCCATCTCCCACTTCCTACTCCATTCCTTTACTATATTTAGATCTCTCTGTAGTGATTCACAATCTTCTTCAGTTTCCACTCTTTTCAGTAGTTTTGCATCATCTGCAAAGAAGCTCATATAGCTTTCTATTCCTTCATCCATATCATTAATATATATAGCAAACATTATTGGGGCCAGTACTGTTCCCTGCGGAACACCGCTTATTACTTCATCCCATTTTGAGTGCTGGTTTCTTATCACTACTCTCATTTTTCTTTCTTGCAAAAAGTCTTCCATCCAATTTAGTAGTTTTCCCTGTATTCCTCCTTGAGTTTCTAATTTCTTAAGCAACTTCTTATGTGGTACTTTGTCAAAAGCTTTCTTTAGGTCTAGAAATGCACAGTCCGCCCATCCATCTCTTTCTTGTATTATATCTATTAGCCTTGAATAGAAACATATTAAATTGGTGACGCATGATCGTCCTTGTCTGAATCCAAATTGCCTTGGATTTAACACTTTGTTTTTTTCTAAATATTTTACCCATCTACTTTTGATAATTCTTTCACAAATTTTTGCTATTGTACTTGTTAGGGAGACTGGTCTATAGTTTGTAGGTTCTTCTTTATTTCCTCCTTTATATATAGGTACTATATTTGCTTTTTTCCAATCTTCTGGAACTTTTCCTTCTTTCAAGGAACTGTTTAGTATGCTATGTATTTTGTCTGCCAGTTCATTCCTGCATTCTTTCAGAATCCAGTTTGCTATATCATCTGGTCCATGCGATTTTCTGACATCAAGATTACTCAAGTGTGTCAATATTTCATTCTTTGTTACTTCTATTTCTTCCATAGGGGGGACTTTCTCTTTCCATTCAATCTCTTCAGGTTGTATGTTCTCCCTTGTAAACACTGATTTAAAATGTTTGTTCATAATTTCCGCCATTTCCATTTCCTCAGTGTATTCAACTCCCTCCTGTCTTAATTTCTCTAAGTCTTGTTTGTTTTTCAGTTTATTGTTTACAAATCTGTAGAATAGTTTTGGTCGATCTTTACACTTTTCTATGACATCTTTTTCATATTTTCTCTTTTCCTCTCTGCACATTTGTACATATTCATTTCTATAACCGGTATATATTTTCCATTTTTCAGGTCTTCTGTCTTTTTTCCATCTGGTCCAGGCTTTGTCTCTTTTGTCTTTTAGCTCCCTACAACTTTTGTTGTACCAGCATTTTACATATTCTTTTTCTTGTTTTTGTCTTGGGACATACTTTTCCACTCCTTTTTTGTAAATTTTTGTCAAAATATTCCATTTCTCTTCCACTGTTGTTTCTTCTTTGTATATTTCTTCCCAGTTTTCTTGTTGAAAGAATTCTCTTATTTTATCAAAGTTTGTTTTTTCATACATCATTCTTCCTTTTCTATATTGCTCATTTCTTTTCCTATATTTTTCTTCATTAAGTTCCAGTTCAATCAATATGTGGTCACTTTTACTTATTGGTGTTTTATATTCAATCTTGTCCACTATTCTAGGTTCCGATGTAATTATTAAGTCTAGTCTCGATGGTTCTTCTTCATTTCTATACCTGGTGTTCTCCTGTATCCATTGTGTCATTGTATGGTCAGTAATCATCTCAAGTAGAGCGTTTCCCCATGAGCCGTCTCCACCCTTTACTGTCATTTCTTCCCAGCAGATTTCTTTGCAATTAAAGTCGCCCATTATAACTATTCTTCCTCCATCTTCCATTATTTTATTTAATGTTATCTTTGTGTCCTCTAACATACTTTTATGTTCACTCTCCTCCCATGAGGCTGTTTTCGGTGGCACATAATTGATCACAAATTTTCTGCTCTTCTTATCTCTGTCTTCCACTTCTATCATAATCATCTCTACTGTATTCTTTCCATATATGACACTCTTCACGTTTATATCCTTCTTAGTCAGGAACATAACTCCACCCCCTTGCTTTTTCTCTCTGTTTTTAATCCAATGATTATATGCATCATGTCCTACACTGTTGGGTGGTATTGGGCCTTTTAATTTTGTTTCTACAATTCCCATTATGTCCGGTTCTTTTTCTTTCAAATAATCATTCAGCTCATTCAATCCTGTTATTAATCCATCTATATTTGTGTAAGACACTCTTAGTTTTCTGTCACTTCCATTGTGTTCTCTGTTTCCCTTTTGTTTTTCTCTTGTATGTCGAACTGCCTTAGTTTCATATTCACTACTCTCCAATAGAATCTCTCTTTCTCTGACTCCGTTCTGTTCTCGTTTTTTGTCTTAGCTTCAAGTCTTTTCTGCTTTTCTTCCTCTCTTTCCTCTTTATTCATTTCCCTTTTTATCCATACTTTTTTATATTGTTCACTTGTTGCTAGTTTCCCTGTTTTGGATAAGATATTCTCTGCCGTCGTTTGTGACCTGAATTTAATCTTAATTGGTCTGGTCTTATCTTTACTATACTTTCCGAGCCTGAATTTTTCCTCAATTTCCTTCATAATTTCTGGTTCATCTTCCTGAACTAATTTTAGTAAACTGCTTACTTTTTCATTTTCCTCATTGGTTCTTGAGGTTCTATCTGGGTTATGTTTCTCTTCCATTCCTAATATAATTATACATTTCTTTTTGTCAGCTAAGTCTCTTACTATATTCTCCTTCTGTCTCATTACTTTAATAACTGAGTCTTCAGTTTGTTCTCTCATTTGCTGTTTAATTATATCAGTAAATGCAACTTTACTGTTTTCTTTTATCGACTTCCATCCCTCTCTGTTTTCTTTACTATTCTTCTTCAATTCCTCATTCTCCACCTTTACTTCTTTTAACTGTCTTTTCAGGTTTTCTATTTCATCAGTTAAGTTTTTGTTCGCCTTCTCTAGTTCTTCCAATTTTTCAACCCGCCTTATAATATTGTTAACATGACCGAACCTACGCTCCAAGTCCTCGATCATCTTATCGACCTTCTCTTCTAGTCTTGTCAGTCGGGGGGGGTTTGTGTCCCCCCCACCCTCTTTAAATCCCTGGAAAATATTCTCATCACTTTCTACTGTATTGCTCTTATCTATACTTCTAATCTTTACATTTTTATTAGACATTTCATCGTCGTCGGGGGGTCTTTTGTTTACCTTTCGCCTGTCTGTCTGGGCCAAGTCTACTCCTTCCTCATTTCCTTCCATTTCCCTCAGTAATCCCTCCCCTTCTCCTCTTTCCCTACTTTCCTACTACCTCACGAGCAATGTCCCCCCCACCCTGTAAATACAATAGGCACTTCTCTTTGCATTGGGATCCACAATACTTCAATTTTCTTCAGAACGTCTTCTAAGCCGTCCGTTCGTTGAAGTGTATTTACCTAGTTGTATTTTACGGGAAGGGGAGCTATGCTCGTGGGGTCCCGTCTTCATATCTCATTTTATCTAAACTATTTTTAAATTCATGTATTGTTTTTGCACACACCACTTTCTCATCTAACTTGTTCCAACTGTCTATTACTCTGTGAGGAAAGCTGTTCTTTTTCAAATCTCTTCTATAGCTGTCTTTTTCTATTTTCTTTCCGTGTCCTCTAGTATTTCTGTCATCCCATTTTATCAGATTCTCTCTGTCAGTAATTTCTATGCCTTTCATGATTCTGTAAATAGCTATCAAATCTCCTCTCTCTCTTCTTTGCTCTAGTGTCTGTAGTTCAAGTTTTTCTAGTCTCTCTTCATATGATAGTTTTGAGAGTGTTGGTGCCAATTTTGTAATTGCTCTTTGTATTCTTTCAAGTTTTTTTTATACATTTTTTTGTACTTGGTGACCATATCATTGCTGCGTATTCCAATCTTGGTCTTATCAGGGTGATTAGGATTTTCTTCACCATTTCTTCATCCAGGTATGTAAATGCAACTTTGATTGTTCTTATTAGATTATAAGTTTCTCCAAAAATCTTATTTATATGTTTCTCAGGTGACATATTATTCATAACAATGACTCCCAGGTCCTTCTCATTTTCTACTTTTTTTAGTCCTTCTTCTCCCAATTTATATGCTCCTGTTATTCTGTTTTTGCTTTTTCCAAATTCCATTATACTACACTTTTTTGTATTGAACTCCATCTCCCACTTCCTACTCCATTCTTGTACTTTATTTAGATCTCTCTGTAGTGATTCACAATCTTCTTCAGTTTTCACTCTTTTCAGTAGTTTTGCATCATCTGCAAAGAAGCTCATATAGCTTTCTATTCCTTCATCCATATCATTAATATATATAGCAAACATTATTGGGGCCAGAACTGTTCCCTGCGGAACACCGCTTATTACTTCATCCCATTTTGAGTGCTGGTTTCTTATCACTACTCTCATTTTTCTTTCTTGCAAAAAGTCCTCCATCCAATTTAGTAGTTTGCCCTGTATTCCTCCTTCAGTTTTTAATTTCTTAAGCAACTTCTTATGTGGTACTTTGTCAAAAGCTTTCTTTAGATCTAAAAATGCACAGTCCGCCCATCCATCTCTTTCTTGTATTATATCTATTAGCCTTGAATAGAAACATATTAAATTGGTGACACATGATCGTCCTTGTCTGAATCCAACTTGCCTTGGATTTAACACTTTGTTTTTTTTCTAAATATTTGACCCATCTACTTTTGATAATTCTTTCACAAATTTTTGCTATTGCACTTGTTAGAGAGACTGGTCTATAGTTGGTAGGTTCTTCTTTATTTCCTCCTTTATATATAGGTACTATATTTGCTTTTTTCCAATCTTCTGGAACTTTTCCTTCTTTCAAGGAACTATTTAGTATGCTATGTATTTTGTCTGCCAGTTCATTCCTGCATTCTTTCAGTATCCAGTTTGCTATTTCATCTGGTCCATGCGATTTTCTGACATCAAGATTACTCAAGTGTGTTAATATTTCATTCTTTATAACTTCTATTTCTTCCATAGGGGGGACTTTCTCTTTCCATTCGTTCTCTTCAGGTTGTATGTTCTCCCTTGTAAACACTGATTTAAAATGTTTGTTCATAATTTCCGCCATTTCCATTTCCTCAGTGTATTCAACTCCCTCCTGTCTTAATTTCTCCAAGTCTTGTTTGTTTTTCAGTTTATTGTTTACAAATCTGTAGAATAGTTTTGGTTGATCTTTACACTTTTCTATGATATCTTTTTCATATTTTCTCTTTTCCTCTCTGCACATTTGTACATATTCATTTCTATAACAGGTATATATTTTCCATTTTTCAGGTCTTCTGTCTTTTTTCCATCTGGTCCAGGCTTTGTCTCTTTTGTCTTTTAACTCCCTACAGCTTTTGTTGTACCAGCATTTTACATATTCTTTTTCTTGTTTTTGTCTTGGGACATACTTTTCCACTCCTTTTTTGTAAATTTTTGTCAAAATAGTCCATTTCTCTTCTACTGTTGTTTCTTCTTTGTATATTTCTTCACAGATTTCCTTTTGAAAGAATTCTCTTATTTTATCAAAGTTTGTTTTTTCATATATCATTCTTCCTTTTCTGTATTGTTCATTTCTTTTCATATATTTTTCTTCATTAAGTTCCAGTTCAATCAATATGTGGTCACTTTTACTTATTGGTGTTTTATATTCAATTTTGTCCACTATTCTAGGTTCGGATGTAATTACTAGGTCTAGTCTCGATGGTTCTTCTTCATTTCTATACCTAGTGTTCTCCTGTATCCATTGTGTCATTGTATGGTCAGTAACCATCTCAAGTAGAGCGTTTCCCCATGAGCCGTCTCCACCCTTTACTGTCATTTCTTCCCAGCAGATTTCTTTGCAATTAAAGTCGCCCATCATAACTATTTTTCCTCCCTCTTCCATTATCTTGTTTAATGTTATCTTTGTGTCCTCTAACATACTTTTATGTTCACTCTCTTCCCATGAGGCTGTTTTCGGGGGCACATAATTTATCACAAACTTTCTGCTCTTCTTATCTCTGTCTTCTATTTCCATCATTATCATCTCTACTGTATTCTTTCCATATGTGACACACCTCACGTTTATATCCTTCTTAGTCAGGAACATAACTCCACCCCCTTGCTTTTTCAGTCTGTTTCTAATCCAATAATTATATGCATCATGTCCTACACTGTTGGGTGGTAGTGGACCTTTTAATTTTGTTTCTACAATTCCCATTATGTCCGGTTCTTTTTCTTTCAAATAATCATTCAGCTCATTCAATCCTGTTATTAATCCATCTATATTTGTGTAAGACACTCTTAGTTTTCTGTCACTTCCATTGTGTTCTCTGTTTCCCTTTTGTTTTTCTCTTGTATGTCGACTTTCTTTAGTTTCATATTCACTACTCTCCAATAGAATCTCTCTTTTTCTGACTCCGTTCTTATCTCGTTATTTTCCTTTGCTTCAAGTCTTTTCTGTTTTTCTTCCTCTCTTTCCTCTTTATTCATATCCCTTTTTATCCATACCTTTTTATATTGTTCACTTGTTGCTAGTTTCCCTGTTTTGGATAAGATATTCTCAGCCGTAGTTTGTGACCTGAATTTAATCTTAATTGGTCTGGTCTTGTCTGTACTATATTTCCCTAGCCTGAATTTCTCTTCGATTTGTTTCATTATTTCTGGTTCATCTTCCTGAACTAATTCTAGTAAATTTCTTACTTTTTCATTTTCCTCTTTGATTCTTGTGGTTCTATCTGGGTTATGTTTCTCTTCCATTCCTAATATAATTATACATTTCTTTTTGTCTGCTAAGTCTCTTACTATATTCTCCTTCTGTCTCATCACTTTAATAACTGAGTTTTCAGTTTGTTCATTCATTTGCTGTCTGATTATGTCAGTGAATGCAACTTTGCTATTTTCTTGAATTTTTTTCCAACCCTCCTTGTTCTCCTTATTATTCTCCTTTAAGACTTTATTCTCATCTTTTACTTCTTTTAACTGTTTTTTTAATTCTTCAATTTCCTTAGTTAAGTTTTTGTTCGCCTTCTCTAGTTCTTCCAATTTTTCAACTCTCCGTATAATATTGTTAATATGACCGAACCTACGCTCCAAGTCCTCGATCATCTTATCGACCTTCTCTTCTAGTCTTGTCAGTCGGGGGGGGTTTGTGTCCCCCCCACCCTCTTTAAATCCCTGGAAAATATTCTCATCACTTTCTACTGTATTGCTCTTATCTATACTTCTAATCTTTACATTTTTATTAGACATTTCATCGTCGTCGGGGGGTCTTTTGTTTACCTTTCGCCTGTCTGTCTGGGCCAAGTCTACTCCTTCCTCATTTCCTTCCATTTCCCTCAGTAATCCCTCCCCTTCTCCTCTTTCCCTACTTTCCTACTACCTCACGAGCAATGTCCCCCCCACCCTGTAAATACAATAGGCACTTCTCTTTGCATTGGGATCCACAATACTTCAATTTTCTTCAGAACGTCTTCTAAGCCGTCCGTTCATTGAAGTGTGTGTGTGTGTGTGTGTATAAGATATGCAAAGATCATCAAATATGCATTTTAGAGAGATCGGGAGTCATTCAAAGTTATTTGGAATAAAATATTTGAGAAGGTGGGATAGGCACTGGCTCTGCCAATGAAAGTTCCTCATTCTGGATAGAAGGTGCGGCTTACTCTAGCTCCTTTTACGTGAAACCACATATAGGATGAACAAATACAGATGTTGGACTGCAAGCTTATCATTGAATAGTGCAACCCTACTTTAAGGGAGGTAGTCAGCCAAGGTATGCACCCACACCTTCATCCAGACCACACTCATCCAACACCCATTTGTCTTCCTTTTTATTTTAGCTCCTTGTGGATGAAGGGTCATTCCTGCCCTCTCCCCACTACCTGGATCAGAAGTAATGCAACAAGACACAGCACCTCCAGCAGAAAGTCCAACAGCTAAAGGTGGCTGACCTCTACTGATTCATTAATTTGTTGGTCCAAGTTTCACAAAGTGGAAAACTTGCAGCCCCATAGTGGCTGATAGTGGTCTATAGGCTCTCAGATCTCAGAAGAAATTTGACTCTTGTCTGTGTTGTATTCATTTGGACATTTTTTTGTGTCACTGGCTGAAAGTGGTAGGGGAAGGAGAGCAGTTACTGGTTGTCAGCTCTCCATGTATGGAAAATGTAGGAAATATAGTTGAAGTTGGTAGATTTTGGGCCCTGTCTGGAGACCAAGTATCAGCCCCTCAGGGCTGTACCTCCTGACAGAGGTGAGGGGGTTGACAGGTTTTGATAATGGGAAGCACCTTTGGCCATCCATCTTGCAGGGACACTACATGGACATTCCTGTCATGGTCCCTTAGGCCTGATTTCTTGTGAATAGGATTATGTAAGTCCAGTGTAGAATATTTTAAAGAATTAGACTATTATTATTTTTTTCTATTTTTAAATAAAATTAGTGCTTGTATAATGAATACAAACTAGTATAACATGCATGGATCTTAATATTGGTACCTCTAAGCCCACTTTCTAGCAGGGTAAAGTTGCACAACCACCAGTCCTTACATGCCTAAGTGCTGCCCCGGGGCAAAATGCTGCCCCAGGGCAAAGTTCCGCCCCGGGGCAAAGTTCTCTCATTGACGCCTTCCTCCCCATCACCACCTTCCCATCTCCACTTCCATCCCTTACAGCCTTTTTTACTATCGGCTTGCGAAATAATTAAACGGATTTTAAAATATATATGTAATGTCCCTATTGCAGAAAGGATAAGGGAAAAATATTTCACATTCTGTTGATTCTAACACAAAATTCGTATGTTATGGTAACTTATTCAGGGCTCCTCTGAACTTTTTTTTTATCATAATTATTTTGTCAGCCTTGTGGGCGGCATGTCCAGAATAGAATTGCCGCCCTAGGGCATATGCCCCCCCCCTCCCCCATGTGAGGGCCCTGACAACCACAATACCAAAGAACTTTGGTTCTTGTAAATACCAGGTGGGATATCCTTGTTTACTCTGACTAACCGGGAAGAGCTTGAAGATATAGATTCGCGTGCTGTGGAATCCAGCATCTTTTGAGTACGTGATAAACGGGACGGTCACTTCACTAAGGTATTGTGAGAAGATCACTAGGGATACCATAGTCCTGCAATGAATTAAAAAGAAAATGTGGTTGATGATGAAGTGGCCACAAGGAATGTAAAAACCCATGCCATATGCCCCCCGAAAAATACCATCAGAAGACACCTACATCAATTTCAGCACTTCTAAACAGCCCATACCATAAAAAAACAAACCATAATCAACATTAAATAATTGTTAGAGGTAAGGTAAAGGTTCTAACAATTTGTAGTGATCTTAAACATGACTTTCACTGATACATCCAATACATTGTAAAATACGTATATTAAGTGTAAAATGTTCGTCGACTTATGATCTATGCAATTTATAACCACTTTAACTTTGTCATTATTCATACAGTAGGCAATATAAAATTGTGTAATAGTATTTGAATTCAGTCTGTTTGGCGCGGCGAGATAACGTGCCCACTCTCACAGAAGCATCTGCAGTCCCGTGCGTATATCTCGTCAGTGATATACATTGAAACATGCAAAGCATGATTATGCGAAATCGTGATGCAGTACAAATAAATGGTAAAATTATTAACGGGAAATTAATTTCAAGTTGTACGTATTCGAGTAAGTTTATTTATAGCTGTTGGTATTTTGACACGGTCAGGTCTAGATTCATTACTCGCTAGTAGATGACGTCACAGGATCATATGCAAGGATGTATACGTCATCAGTTCCTGTGCAAGTAAAATGAGGGAACACCTTGTAGTATGTCTTGAAAAGGGAGATTTCACCATGTTTCCACATAAAAAACTCAATAAAGCTAGACTGCCACAAAATGAGAGGTATGAAACTATCACCAAATATTGTGTCATGTCTATCGTCCTGGAAAACTGATGATAGACTGCAGCTCTTGTAAATAATGGTATCACAACAACTGTGTAAATCTGTCTGTGCATGATGTCAAGGAAATGTGCACAGATGACACTTACACTTGCCCTCAATGTGCTGCAAATAAAAATAAAGTGTTTTTACCAGTAGAGATTTTCCACCTACATGTATACTACATGCATTTTAATTGTGCTGCTGTAAATAAGAATAAGTGATTTTCCTCATACATGTATTTTAATATTGAGATTTTCCACATACATGTATTTTAATATTGTTCTGCTGTAAATAAAAATAAGACTATTTTTATAAAAAAAAAATTCAAGTCTCTTGTCTTTTCCTAGCAGTTCAAACTTTTTAATGAAAAAAACGTCCACCCAGTAATAGTAATATATTTATATATTATATAATTCATCTTTCCACATGAAAAAATGTTATAAAGTTTTGATATTTTTATTTTCTTCCATAAAAGAAGCTTGAAGTCTAATATTGCGTTTTATTTGGGCCTCTGAATGTCACATCGGACTTCGGAAACTTCCGAAAATACCCGACATTGCCCGAAGTGATAACAACACTAAAACGTGACGTCATCTACTAGCGAGTATGGAATCTAGACCTGACCATTTTGACACCCACTCCGGTCGGCACTCGGCATTTCGCCATGCTACCTGTCCGAGTTCAAACATCTCGGCAATTGCGAGGGAAGGGATCATCTGGCACCAAAATTTGATAAGGAAAACAGTTTCGAAGATATTTTGCAAGAAATCCTGACAATGACTAATTTAGAAATCTTCAGTAGAATGTTATTGTACTTACAAAACGGCGATACCCCAGTGGGAGGATGCCTTGTCTGTCGCCACAGGGTAAAGGGAAAGGCCGATCAGCGCTATGGTTGGGGTGATGGCTAAAGGTGTCAGGAACCTTAGCAACTGACCGATGATACCTGCAATAAAAATTCTCAGGAGTTATGTAGGCCTGTGATTTATAAATCATCACGTTACTGTTAAAGATACATTACAGATATTTAATTTACATTTATTACAATACCAACACAGAACAAGCCTGGCCACAGACTCAAAATTACCGTGATGCAACAGTCACACATAAGACACAGGATACTTCACCCTACACTGCTCTACACTTGTTTTTTTTTTTCCAGAAAGTAACACAAAATCTCTTCACTGGGTGACTTATGGGCGGAACTGGTGACCGTGGCTGGTTTCCTGGGAGGCGCGAGTCTATCATGGCCAAGGGGACGTCACTGGGGGAAGAGTAGGGTCCACCAGCAGCTGAATAAAATCGGCATATGTATTTATGGGAACAAGAATGTACATCACGTCCGTCACTGTGTGTTGGCAGCCCTCACTCTCCATACTCCACACAGAGGAGAGTAAAGTAGCTTGGTGACAGTCATAAGAAAAGGCTGAAGAAGTTACCGCTGGAATGAAAGTACCTGGGGTTTGAGAGTTACTGGTGCCGCTGTAATAAAAGTACCTGGTAGCAGTCAGAAGAAAGAAGCGAATGTCCTTCAGCATTAAAGTGGGCGGAGTTAAAGAGTTGCTGGTTTATGCTGTTAAGGTGTACCTGTGAAACCAACGACCACTTGGAATATGGCGGAGACGCAGATGGCGCCCTGCACCTCTCGCATCCGGATTTGCCACACTTCCTGGCGTTCTTCGGATGTCATGGCGTCCAGCTCGGCGTCGGACGGGCACGGCCGGAGGGCCAGTATGGCGATAGTGGGTACCAGGAAGCCGTGTGTGCCACCCTGCACGATGGGCAGTCTGTGGGCAAGATGGGAAGTGGATGTGACACCAGATTAGCATCCGTGAGGTTGAAACGTGCAGTGGTAGTTCCTAAGGGTATGAAATGGGGAGACTGCAAACAGGCAGCACGGCGCCAAAACGCACAACAATCCCCATACTGTATTTATTTTCCAGAGTATTAGTTCTTACCCAAGGGTACCTGTAATTCTAGGGTACATGAGACACTATCTAGCTTCAAGAACTTAATAAATCTAGTTTCTCAGCGAGTTTTGTATTACTGATCTGTCATTTTTTATGGTAATACTTTTGATAACGGGACACTGGAAGATTTCATACCATACGGACACTATAAAAGTTTAAGACTTATTGTTACAGATACATAGGCTGTAGGTCACTGAAATGGTGTACGTGTTGAAACTGTGTCATATTTATTTGCAGACCCCTCCTCCTATTTCATACCACCTCAAATGGCCACTGAAAATGCGGTTGCAGTGTTCACCTACTTATAGATTTATTACTGTGGTGATTTTCATGAATTATGTTATCGATTCGTCAGGTCATATAAAGGCGACATCCTCCACACCATCCCCCCGAGCAATTGTTAGGAAGGGCATTAGGGCGAGTGTGAGAATATTTTACCTTATATTAGATAAGAAATTAAGAAAAACTACGGGAAAATAATACAACACCGAATTAAGGTGTGGATGGGGGAACTTTCTTTGTGGGCACTGGAGGGGAAATTGTTGAGTCGGTCATTGAAAGTGTAATGCCTGTGGCCAAAACGTAGGACTGCAGGAGACCTACCTGACACCCAAGGTGGTCTGCATGAGGGTGACCAGACCTGAGACGAATATGATAGTGGAGGCAATGGAGCTGCGAGCAGGATCATTCGTGGCCATGCACATCAGCGGCGTCAGGAGGTACGGAATGGAGACAGCGGATTCCACCATCATGAGGTAATGCTGAGGAAGGCAATTACAGTAAAAAATAATTATAGAAAATTTAGCGCAAATGCATTGTGTTGAAGAGGTTTGTTGTTTTGTCTGAGATGTAACACTGGCGGAGATGGTGAAGGTTGTTGATAAACTAGAAAATGGAAATCTCGAGTGAGTAGAGATTTATGTATATATATTTCCTGAAGTATGAGATTTGTGGACGTCTTGAAGACTGTTAACAAAGTGGAACACGAACATTTCAAGTGTGCGAATAAAAACTGGTATCTCATGAAGGTAGCATTACAGTCAATACTCAGTGATTTGAATGAAATTCATATGGACTAGAGTAATGCAGCATTGGGTGCCTCTACAATATGCGATCTACAGCGCTGTATCTATTTCAGTTTGGGATCTACGAGAAAAAATCTCTTACAATATGCGGTCTACAATGTTATTCCCTCATCTAATACCTTCAACATTTTGCTCCTTCATTAGGGAGGATTGATATATGCGGGAACACATGACGGGTAGACCGCACCCGCCAGATCAGTAGACCTCCAAACCATGTAGACCGCAAAGTGAAGCAGCGTTCCTTTATGATTAAAGAATACTCTGTTATGAAAAACACTAATCTATAAACTTTTGCTATCACTACTTTGTATTGCCGTCTATAAACCTCTTCTTTATCACTTTTATGACTTCACTTGTTTATCGCCAACAAAATACTACTACTACTACATAGGAAAAAAAGAAAAAAAAATATACACACACACACACACACACACACACACACACACACACACACACACATATATATATATATATATATATATATATATATGTGTGTGTGTGTGTGTATATATATACATATACCAAGGCTTTTCCCCCCTTACAAGGGAGGTAGCCAAAAAGGAAAGGCATAAAATCATTCCCACCCATACCATCTCTGAATACACTCCACACCCCTTCACCCTCCCTCTTATCTTAACACCTCCCGGATGACGGGTCATCCCTGCACCCTGTCCACTGCCCTGGGTCAGAAGCAGTGTCGCAAGACACAGCACATCCACAGCAAGGCCGCTTCATTAAATCGGCGACCCCCCCTCTCCGTCCCCCCATGCATAAAAGGAGAAGACGGGGAGAAATCCCTTCGGGCTGCGTCAAATTTTGCTCACACATACTACCTCACCCCCATCCCCCCGCCCATTCCACCTCATGCATCACATCATCATCCACATACAACCATTCTCCATTCACCCCTGTCTTCTGTCCTCTCCCGTCTTCCTCAACAGACATTCCCCTCTTCCCCAAAACCCCCTTCACCCCATCCATCCACCTCATCCTAGGACGTCCCCTCATGTTCACTCCCTCCACATCTGCCTTCCATACCTCTTTTACTAGTCTTTCTTCACTCATTCTTTCCATGTGTCCAAACCATCCTAATACTCTTTCATCAACCCTATCTCCGAACCCCTTTTCCACCCCCGTTCTCCTCCTCACCTCCTCATTTCTCACTCTATCTAGCCTAGTAACCCCCATCATACTTCTCAGACACCTCATCTCAAACACATTCAAACTCCTCCTCTCTTCTTCTCTTATGTTCCATGTTTCTGCCCCATACAGTGCTGTTGGCACAATCACTCCTTCATACAGTGTCCTCTTAGCATCCATTCCCAAATGTCTATTCCTCATTACACTCTTTAATCCACCAAGGCATTTACTCGCTTCTATCAATCTACATTCTACCTCCACCTTCACTCCACCTTTTCCTGCCACATTTACACCCAAGTATCTAAAACTATCCACTTCCTCCAGTCGCTCTCCCTTAATGCTCACTTCCAGTCTACTGCCACTTTCACCCCTTGTACATCTCATCACCTTACTTTTACCCACATTTATCTTTAGCTTTCTTCTATCACATACTCTCCAAACTCTGTCACCAACTTCATCCCTCCTCCGATCCTGCCACAAGCGCAGTGTCGTCCGCAAACAACTCTCTTGTGCTCATATGTGACCTGAGGGCCCACCGAACATCAAACGCCTTGGTGGTTCATGCGGAGAAATATGGACATTTACCTAACTGGGACGGAGTGGAAATATTAAAACAAGGGTTAGACAAGAAAAAACGAAACATACTCGAGGCAGCTTTCATAATATCCCAGCCCTCCTGTAACCATCGGGATGGTTTTATTCAGCTGTCCAAAACGTGCGGCTGGATGGTCCTACAGGAGTTGAAGGGTACGAGAGGGAGGGATGGGGTGGGTTAAGGAAGGAACGCGGAATGATGTGAGGTATAAAATTTTTGATTTCCTGACCATGTTTATACACTCTGAAGAAGCTCTGTTAAGAGCGAAACGTCAGCAAATAAAAACTTCAACGATTCTCGTTATTTATCTCACCACCCTACCACTCACTTACACACACACACACACACACACACACACACACACACACACACACACACACACACACACGGCCCGGTGGCGGATTGGTAACACGGCCCGGTGGCGGATTGGTAAGGCACTGGCCTCACAAGCCGGAGAACCGGGGTTCGATTCCCCGGCCGGGCGGAGACAAGTTGGGTTTGTCTCCTTTCACGTGTAGCCCCTGTTCACCTAGCAGCGAGTAGGTACGGGACGTTAGTCAAGGAGTTGTGACCTTGCATTCCCGGTGTGTGGGGTGTGAGTGGTCTCAGACCTACCCAGAGATCTGCTAATAATGAGCTCTGAGCTCACTGCGGTAGGGTGGTGTCTGGCTGTCTCGCAAAGAGGCTGCAGCAGATCCGAGGTGAATACACACACACACACACATATATATATATATATGTGTGTGTGTGTGTGTGTGTGTATACTGTACACACACACACACACACACACACACACACTTTCAACGAACGGACGGCTTGACGAACGCTCTGAAGAAAAGTGCAGATTGTGGATACCAACGCAAAGAGAAGTGCCTTTTTGTGTTTGCAGGGGGGGGGGAAATTGCTCGTGAGGCAGTAGGTAAGTAGGAAAAGAGGAGAAGGGGAGGGATTGCTGGGGAAATGGAAGGAAATGAGGATGTGGAGGACTTGGCCCAGGCAGACGGGCGTAAGGTCAACATGAAACGACCACCGGATGACGAAATGGCAAATAAAAATGTAAAGATTAGAAGTATAGAGAGGAGAAATACAGTAGAAAGTGACGAGAATATGTTCCAGGGATTTAAAGAGGGTGGGGGGGACACAACCCCCCCCCCGACTGATAAGACTAGAGGAGAGAGTTGATAAGGTGATCGAGGACTTGGAACGTAAGTTAGGTAAGGTAGACTCCATCTTCCAGAGAATTGAAAGATTGGAACAACTAGAGAAGGCTAACAGAAACTTAACTGAAGAAGTAGAGGACCTAAAAAGACAGTTAGGAAATGTAAAGGAGGAGAACGAGAAATTGAAGAAGAATAGTAATGAAAACAGTGAGAAAATAGCTACAGAAGCTAAAAATTGGAGAATAACTCAAGAAGGGAATAAGGTTTCATTCACTGACATAGTCAAACAGCAATTGAAAGAACATAATGAAGACTCAGTTATTAAAGTGATGAGACAGAAGGAGAATATAGTAAGAGAATTAGCTGACAAAAAGAAATGTATAATTATATTAGGAATGGAAGAGAAACATAACCCAGATAGAACCGCAAGAATCAAGGAGGAAAATGAAAGGGTAAGCAGTTTATTAAAATTAGTCCAGGAAGATGAACCAGAAATTATAAAGGAAATTGAGGAAAAATTCAGACTCGGAAAATATAGTACAGATAAGACCAGACCAATTAAGATTAAATTCAGGTCACAAACAACGGCAGAGAAAATTCTATCCAAGACAGGGAAACTAGCAACAAATGATCAATATAAAAAGGTATGGATAAAAAGAGAAATGAATAAGGAGGAAAGAGAGGCAGAAAAGCAGAAAAGAATTGAAGCTAAGGCAAAAAACGAGGAAAGAACGGAGTCAGAGAAAGAGAGATTCTATTGGAGAGTAGTGAACATGAAAATAAAGCAGTTCGACATACTAAAGAAAAACATAAGGGAAACAGAGAACACAATGGAAGTGGCAGAAAACTAAGAGTGTCTTACACAAATATAGATGGATTGATAACAGGATTGAATGAACTGAATGATTATTTGAAAGAAAAAGAACCGGACATAATGGGAATTGTAGAAACAAAATTAAAAGGCCCACTACCACCCAACAGTGTAGGACATGATACATACAATTATTGGATTAGAAACAGAGAGAAAAAACAAGGGGGTGGAGTTATGTTCCTGACAAAAAAGGATATAAACGTGAAAGGTGTCATATATGGAAAGAATACAGTAGAGATGATTATGATAGAAGTGGAAGACCGAGATAAGAAGAGCAGAAAATTTGTGATCAATTATGTGCCTCCGAAAACAGCCTCATGGGAGGAGAGTGAACATAAAAGTATGTTAGAGGACACAAAGATAGCATTAACTAAAATAATGGAAGACGGAGGAAGAATAGTTATGATGGGCGACTTTAATTGCAAAGAAATCTGCTGGGAAGAAATGACAGTAAAGAGTGGTGATGACTCATGGGGAAATGCTCTACTTGAGATGATTACTGACCATTCAATGACACAATGGATACAAGAGAACACTAGGTATAGAAATGAAGAAGAACCATCGAGGCTTGACTTAATAATTACATCTGAACCTAGAATAGTGGACAAGATTGAATATAAAACACCAATAGGTAAAAGTGACCACATATTGATTGAACTGGAACTTAATGAAGAAAAATATATGAAAAGAAATGAACAATATAGAAAAGGAAGAATGATGTATGAAAAAACAAACTTTGATAAAATAAGAGAATTCTTCCAACAAGAAAACTGGGAAGAAATATACAAAGAAGAAACATCAGTGGAAGAGAAATGGAATATTTTGACAAAAATTTACAAAGAAGGAGTGGAAAAGTATGTCCCAAGACAAAAACAAGAAAAAGAATATGTAAAATGCTGGTACAACAAAAGTTGTAGGGAGTTAAAAGACAAAAGAGACAAAGCCTGGACCGGATGGAAAAAAGACAGACCTGAAAAATGGAAAATATATACTGGTTATAGAAATGAATATGTACAAAAGTGCAGAGAGGAAAAAAGAAAATATGAAAAAGATGTTATAGAAAAGTGTAAAGATCAACCAAAACTATTCTACAGATTTGTAAACAATAAACTGAAAAACAAACAAGACCTGGAGAAATTAAGACAAGGAGGAGTTGAATACACTGAGGAAATGGAAATGGCAGAAATTATGAACAAACATTTTAAATCAGTGTTTACAAGGGAAAATATACAACCTGAAGAGATTGAGTGGAAGGAAAAAGTCCCCCCTATGGAAGAAATAGAAGTAACGAAGAATGAAATATTGACACACTTGGGTAATTTTGATGTCAGAAAATCGCATGGGCCAGATGAAATAGCAAACTGGATTCTGAAAGAATGTAGGAATGAACTGGCAGACAAAATACATAGCATAATAAGCAGTTCCTTAAAAGAAGGAAAAGTTCCAGAAGATTGGAAAAAAGCAAATATAGTACCTATATATAAAGGAGGAAATAAAGAAGAACCTACCAACTATAGACCAGTCTCTCTAACAAGTACAATAGCAAAAATATGTGAAAGAATTATCAAAAGTAGATGGGTAAAATACTTGGAAAAAAACAACGTACTAAATCCAAGGCAATTTGGATTCAGACAAGGACGATCATGCGTCACCAATTTAATATGTTTCTATTCAAGACTAATAGATATAATACAAGAAAGAGATGGATGGGCTGATTGTGCATTTCTAGACCTAAAAAAAGCTTTTGACAAAGTACCACATAAGAAGTTGCTTAAGAAATTAGAATATGAAGGAGGAATACAAGGTAAATTGCTAAATTGGATGGAAGACTTTTTGCAAGAAAGAAAAATGAGAGTAGTGATAAGAGATCAGCACTCAAAATGGAATGAAGTAATAAGCGGTGTCCCGCAGGGAACAGTTCTGGCCCCAATAATGTTTGCTATATATATTAATGATATGGATGAAGGAATCGAAAGCTATATGAGCTTCTTTGCAGATGATGCAAAATTACTGAAAAGAGTGAAAACTGAAGAGGATTGTGAATCACTACAGAGAGATCTAAATAAAGTACAAGAATGGAGTAGGAAGTGGGAGATGGAGTTCAATACAAAAAAGTGTAGTATAATGGAATTTGGAAAAAGCAAAAACAGAATAACAGGATCATATAATTTGGGAGAAGAAGGAATAAAAAGAGTAGAAAATGAGAGGGACCTGGGAGTCATTGTTATGAATAATATGTCACCTGAGAAACATATAAATAAGATTTTTGGAGAAACTTATAATTTAATAAGAACAATCAAAGTGGCATTTACATACCTGGATGAAGAAATGGTGAGGAAAATCCTAATCACCCTGATAAGACCAAGATTGGAATATGCAGCAACGATATGGTCACCAAGTACAAAAAAATGTATAAAAAAACTTGAAAGAATACAAAGAGCAATTACTAAACTGGCACCAACACTCTCAAAACTATCATATGAAGAGAGACTACAAAAACTTAAACTACAGACACTAGAGCAAAGAAGAGAGAGAGGAGATTTGATAGCTATTTACAGAATCATGAAAGGCATAGAAATTACTGATAGAGAGAATCTGATAAAATGGGATGACAGAAATACAAGAGGACACGGAAAGAAAATAAAAAAAGACAACTATAGAAGAGATTTGAAAAAGAACAGCTTTCCTCACAGAGCAATAGACAGTTGGAACAAGTTAGATGAGAAAGTGGTGTGTGCAAAAACAATACATGAATTTAAAAATAGTTTAGATAAAATGAGATATGAAGACGGGACCTCACGAGCATAGCTCCCCTTCCCGTAAAATACAACTAGGTAAATACAACTAGGTAAATACATATATATATATATATATATATATATATATATATATATATATATATGTATATATATATATATATATATACATATATGAGTGGAAGGTGACAAGGGGGCGCAGGATGATGCAGGAGTGAATATTCTCTTAAGCAGGCCCTAGACGATCAAGCTGATTGATCAAAAGCTGGGCGCAATTGCTTGAAGAAAGCATGCTTGACCGTCTAAGAGCTGTTTTGACGATTGACTCAAGCGTTGACGGTGATTGATAGAAAGTTTGAATGACTCAAGCTCAATCACTGATGCTTGATCGTCTAGGGCAACTTTGATCAAGCATTGCGTCAGTCATTCGTAGGCAGCTATGGAAGAAGAACATGTGACAGAGCGTGAGTTCACAAGCCTCCTAATTGAATTATATAGGGATAACCCTGAACTTTTGAGAGTGAAAAGTAAAGATTACTTTAATCGAAATAAAAAAATTGCAGCACTACTAAAAATAACGCGTGCTTTGCACACGTTGAAGCCAAACTTTACTGTTGAAGAACTAAAGAAAAAAAAATGTTTTAAGAACAAATTATAATCGGGAATACAAAGCGATCGAGAACAAAAAGAAGTCTGGAGCATCAACGGATGATATTCCCGAACCTTCTCTGTGGTACTACAAGGATCTCTCTTTTATACAAGACAACTAGAGTCAAAGCAAGAAAAGCCACATCTGTATTGGAAACCATTACGCAACACTTTATGAAAGACCTGCCTACTCAAACACTCAACTAAGACTGGTTTTTGATAAAACAGATTGAAGGTTTGCTTGATCGTCTAGGGCCTGCTGTACGCTTGAGTCAACCGATTGACAGCAGAGCTTGATCAATCAGCTTGATCGTCTAGGGCCTGCTTTAGACGGTCAAGCATGCTTTCTTCAAGCAATTGCGTCCAGCTTTTGATCAATCAGCTTGATCGTCTAGGGCCTGCTTTACGTTTCGACGGATGTCTTCCTTAGAGAGACTACGTAGTCTCTCTGAGGAAGACATCCGTCGAAACGTAAGAGAATATTCACTCCTGCATCATCGTGCTCCCCCTTGCCACCTTCCACTCATGTCTCCACTTTATACTACAATATATATATATATATATATATATATATATATATATATATATATATATATATATATATATATTGTGATGTCCCACCATTCTCCGTGTATTTAAAATGTCTGTTTATGTACAATATTCTGTATAAATATGTATGTACTGTAAATTGTTAATACACGTGTGGTTTTCCTACTCTCCTCCCCTTCCATCCCCTCCTAAGTATTTGTTTTACCTTGATCGGGACCAACAGGTCGATACTCTACATTTCTTTTTCCCCTTTACTTTTTCCTTCTCACCCCCCCCCCCTTTATGGAGATATTGGAAATAACAGAATGAGAGTAGTTTGAATCAATGTGATTTTATATACGAGTATATATATGTATATGGATATATTTGGAGAAGTAGGGACGTCATTAAAGGCCATCAGGATCAACAGGAATTAACCGTTTATCTAAGAGATTAGTTCAATGAAGATACATTAATTAAAAGGAACTAGCGCAGTGTGGCCAATGTTGCTCACTGCAAGCTGGGTCAGAACTTTGAGATAGGGAAAGAGATTAAAGCAGAGTCGCCCATCCGTTCTTAGTACTATCTTGATACAACGCATGGGTTATGTGTATGTGATTTCGTTTTCTTTGTGTTACGGCCGGAGGATACCGATGTAGGTAATCCCAAGGGTGTATATAGATCTTGGGTAATCCACTCGCCTTGCCGAAGATTAAAATCCATGTGCCTAAATTATGTGTTCACGCTACCATAGTTTCTAAGTGTATTAAATCAATCGGACCCTAGTCCGAGACCCTTATCATCTTATGGCCATTGTAGTTGTATTCAACTGTACTAGGTTAAGTACATGAAAGAGAATGATTTGAAAATTCAAATAAAGATTCCAAAAGCATCATACACAGTACAGTACAGACCTCCTCCCAATCCACCCCCCCCACCCAACTTTACCCCAATTTAAGTATTCTTCCCTATGGCTACTTTCTTGAGGGCTCGACCTCCCGTGTCACGGGCCCGTGCACTGGTCGATTTTCTGTGGGTGCCTTCCCTTCCCTTGTCCCTGCTTGGCTGACTTCTCAGTCAGGCGAGGTAAGAGTAATATTAGTTCCTTATTCTGGAGCTGCCCTAATTGCATTTATCCATTTGTTTATTTATTTTATCTAATTAAGTTTATTCGTTTAATCTCTCTTGTCTAATTTATTGTATTTATTTTATTTATTCCATTTGTTTTATTTGCTCTAATTATTTTACTTTTTTATTTTATTTATTCTATTTATTTCATTCTATTTTCGTCACTCCCCAAATTTTGTAAAACAACAATGAATTTAAAAACAGAATATTTACCTGCATACCGAGGAAGATGCAGTGGTACCACGGAGGTGAATCTTCGACGGTGTAGAGGAGTCGATTGGGATTGGGGTCGACCAAAGCTTCACAGCTCTTCGCCACAGTTTTCTTGGTCACGCGTCGTTCTCCTTCCATCTCCCCCTCGGGAGAAATGACCTTTTCGAGGAAGATTTGCAGAGTTATTGGTGAAGAGTAAATCATGGGTATGATGATGGGAGGCAATGTCACATTGGTGATAATTTGGAGTAGGAAATGATCACAGGGTTGGCAATGAAATGCAGTTGGGATGGATTCAAATTTTTCGTCACTGTCTGGCGTGCAGTTTTGATATCTGGAAATAAATAAATCGAAAACTGTCGTAGGGTAATGAGAAACTGAAGTCATGCTTTTACTTCATTTGCCAAGTCTCATTGACAGGATCTTTCTTGAATCATGTGAAACCCTTTTGATATCAGTGCATTTTATCAAAATAACGAATAATGCATTACCCCAAATGTACTTCATGAGGGATGAACATGGGATAATGTAACGGATTTAAGGATATTCAGAACGTGATGGGTCTTGGATATGAAACATTACACGTTGAAACTGTGGTCCCCTGAGACGAATTTGTCGGAGATGCATTCGAATCGGGTAAATAGCGTAGATGACTGTCTCTTGGTGAAAGGGGAGATAAGCAGGAAATTCCGAAGATTTTTTTATAGTTAACAGAATCTGAGAAAAATAAACCAAATATTAAAAAGTTGTGTGGTGTTAAGCACCGAATGCGTTTAAGGAGTTTGTTCTGGATGACTCCATACATTTTTATTCTGCATGGATGACCGATGGGTCATACAGATTTGATCAGATATCTCAGTGATTATATATCTCGATTCTGTAACATATTTTGCAATTCTAGTACCTCTAAAGATTTTGTTTCAGTTGATGCCAAGGAATATTATTTAGCTTATCTGTAAGCCTAGATACCGCGCTAGCTTATGACTGTAAAGTTCGGGGGAAAGATTTTGTGGCAAGATTTACATCCTAATCATGCATCCGTGACAACTAATTTATGTGAGAAAATCGTGAAGGATGGATTAAATATCTAAAGGCGTCGGAAATTTTAGTAGACAACAATATTGGGTTCAGAAATGGAAGACCAGGTGTCTCAAATCTATTAAGTTTTTACTCAAAGGCAGTCAGTGTGATGCAAAAGAGACAGATGGGTGGACTGTGTGTAAATAGATGAGATAAAGCTTTTATCAAAGTTCCACACAAACAACTGCTGTGGAAGACGTGTTGGAAGACTTAAGGTAAATCTCCTGCGATGGATAAGGGATTTCCTGAAAGACTGATACATGAGAACATTGATAAGAGACAGGATGTCAAGATGGAGGGAAGTAACAAGGGCAATCCCGTAATATTCTTGACTTATGTGGTATCATGAAAGAAACAACAGACTACATTATTTGCAGACGACACAAAATCATGAGGAGAGTAGAAGACGAAGATAGCAAATCGAATTTTTAATTGGAGTCAAGTGTGAACAATGGATTTCATCTCTAAGAACTACAAAATAATGCAGACGGTTAAAACTACAAAGGTCATCCATAATTTTCAAGAAGGAACTTCAACAATTGCAAGAGCAAATGAGGACCTGAGTGTGTTGATCATAGAAGTTCTAACCTAATAAACTGTAGTATAATTTGTGGTACGAATATGGGTGTGCAGTTGCATGGGGTCAAAGGTCACCACCATGTGGAAGAGAGGGCGAATGGGGCGTTGGCTGATGCGTATGGCAGTGCGGATTTCGGGCGAACGGTGAAAAGGTGCGCGAGTGATGAAAGTGCAGTGGGAGGAAAATACAAACCATAGCTAGAGTAGGACTGATAGGTGATACGAGTGAAAGAGGAACTAGTGAGAAAGGGGTCTTCGTTAGCGAAGAAACAGGAATCAGAAGGACCAGGAAATAACGCGGATAGGTGGTAAGTCGCCCCGTGAACGCATAAACAGATAACTAGATTTTTCGCTGAGACACAAACTGTTGATAAATATGAAGTGGCGTTGTATTTCATAGACGGAGATAGGCTGGCAAAATATATAAGAGGCCCTGATCCATCCTAGATGCAGATATGCAGTAATGATATATATATATATATATATATATATATATATATATATATATATATATATATATATATATATATATATATATACCTAAATAGAAAAGCCAATGACGGCGATGTCAATCACACAATTCCGACGAATGTCCCCGGATTCGAACTCATAGCTTGTAAAATAGCAAGTCTATGCTTCCACCACTCACGCTATCGAGTCTTCATTTAACCTAGGGGTTAATCTACTCCGACAGGATTTGAGTTGACTGCTAACTGCCGTCCTAATCTCAATTTCACGAAGGACCAAGCCGACCTACAGGTAGTGGTGAAGCAGGAACGCCTTGATGGACTTTCGTCGTTGCTATACCTGAATAGAATCGCCAATGACGACGATGTCAATCACATAATTCCGACAGTTGTCCTGGGTTCGAGTATATATGTATATATATATATATATATATATGTATATATATATATACATATATATATATATATATATATACATATAAATGCATATATCTATATCTATCTATATATATATGTGTGTGTGTGCTAATAAGAACACAGGTACGTGTGTTCACTTATGCAAAGTAGACCACTTGGAAAAAAGAAACTAACGAAGCAGAGCGCTTTCGTATATTACATCTTCAGTGCAACAAGTACATAGTGATAGGAATGCATAGAAAATATATACATGATACAAAGGAACAAGGACAGTTTGAATAAGCGTAGCGACCAATTACCCCCTGGAGAGCGGAAGGTCATTGTCAATTATCTTAAGATGGTGGGGCGACATCAGGTCACAGTCGCCAGGGTCACTGTTTCTACTAATGATATAGGGCGACATTAGGTCAATTCGTTGGGTTACATTTTACCTGATATTATCTTACTAATTTCTTGACAAATGAAATTATCAAGTTTGTACAAGCCTTTATGTAGGTTGGTATTTTGATTACTGGTGGTATGAATCAAACTGCGCTCTATTAAATTTCTTGCTATTATGTAGTTGATATAATAGATTGCCTGGGCATTACCCCAATCAACTGGATGATTGAATTAAATAATCATCCAGTTGATTGGGGTAATGCCCAGGCAATCTATTATACCAACACCATAATAGCAAGAAATTTAATAGAGTGTAGTTTGATTCATACCACCAGTAATCAAAATACCAACCTACATAAAGGCTTGTACAAACTCGATAATTTCATTTGTCAAGAAATTAGTAAGATAATATCAGGTAAAATGTAACCCAACGAATTGACCTAATGTCGCCCTATATCATTAGTAGAAACAGTGACCCTGGCGACTGTGACCTGATGTCGCCCCACCATCTTAAGATAATTGACAATGACCTTCCGCTCTCCAGGGGGTAATTGGTCGCTACGCTTATTCAAACTGTCCTTGTTCCTTTGTATCATGTATATGTTTTCTATGCATTCCTATCACTATGTACTTGTTGCACTGAAGATGTAATATACGAAAGCGCTCTGCTTCGTTAGTTTCTTTTTTCCAAGTGGTCTACTTTGCATATATATATATATATATATATATATATATATATATATATATATATATATATATAAATATATATATATATATATATACATATATATATATATATATATATATATATATATATATATAGATATGTAAGATCGAGGGATTCCAAAGAACAGCAACCGAAATTGTTCACAGCCGAGCAGACAGACTGGATAAGAGAATATTAGAAAAACTGAGTCTCTCATATTGAAGTTACTATGTCGAAAACAATGAAATGAGTATTGTCAGGGAAGATCTCGTTGCACGGGAATGAAGAATGATAGAACTCCTGAATGATACAGAGATATATTTTTCACACAGTTGCATAACCTTTTGGAACAATATAAAAAAGGAAATAAAGGGCAAGGAGGTTGGGCAGTTGTTCCACTAGGTCAACATAACCCGGCGGACGTACGGAATCCTACGCAGGGTAGTCATTACAATTCTATGGAATCTGACAGGCCTAACAAGCAAGAAAACAAATTGACAACGTAAATTTTCTTTACTTGTGAAGAAACACATCATACTGTTGAGCTTCGGAATGGGAATGAGGTACAGCAACAATTAAAAGGCCATGATGTCCTGTCAGACGTCTGATATAGTATGTGAACTATTGAACTCATAACTTGTCATCATTGCAGTTCTTATCACAGCTAGGCAGTTGTGCCTCCCTCACTCCATCCCTCCCTTCCTCATTCACGAATCATTAAAACGATATCTTGCACGTTTTGAAGAACAGGTACTTATTTCTAGAATCTGTAGCCAATAGTCACCCCATGTCTACGTTCTCTTTGTTGTTTCATTGAACTGAACGCATGTATACCATGTCCTTTTTGCTCCAAACTGTGGTATAGTGTATCATGCATAGGACCAATGTGAACCAGTGCAAGGGTGATGTAATGCGTGCCCGACACCCAGACGCCTCCCATTGCAAAGACCCCTTTCATACTTACAAGCCTATGTGTGCTTACAACACCCTCGCCCAAGCCCCATTCATACTTACAACAAACCTTCCTTTATGTAGGCCTATGCGTGCTTACAATACCTAGTGCCCTCGCCCAAGATTCATACTTACAACAAACCTTCCTAAATTCTATGTAGGTCTATGTGTGCTTACAGGACCTAGCGCCTTCGCCCACGTCCCAGTTGCTCTGTAGGCTTCTTGGGTATTTGACGTGCCCTCTCTGTACGCATAACCTACCGATTAACAAACCCACGAACCACACAACCTGTTTCACTGCCGCCCTTGCAACATGCTAGCAAATACAAACCATATTGTCCTGTACGTTATTCCATTAATTTATAAATATCTTGTAAACTTTTGTAAACTAGTAACAGATAAAAAAAAAGTATGTTTATTCTGTCATACTCATTACTTGTTATTGGTGCCGCGGTTTAGTATGTGGCCTACGAATTTTTTTCTTTGGTATAGTATGTAGCCTACCTTTTCAAAATCCTTTGAAAACGGACTTTTATTTAGCATATAGTATTTCCTGAGGTATGACACATTCAAATAGGGTAGGCCACATACTATCCCACTTTCAAAGAGACAGGCCACATACTAAACAATTTTCAAAGAGGTAGGCCACATACTAAACCAGTTTCAAAAAGGTAGGCCACATACTAAACCGACACCATTCATTATTATCTACTATTCACCTATTTGTATATTTAACTATACCTGTCCATTTATTTATTTTCTATTATTATTCACACACAAATAAATTTTACAATAAACTCCACGCAACCATGCGGATAATATCAGGGGCCATTAAACCAACACCACTCATTTGGCTGCCAACGATGAGTGGCATAGCACCACCAAATATACGACGCGAGGATGCCATACAAAAACAACACCAACGCATAGACAACCTTCCAGCAGATATACCCCTCAAACAAATAATGGAGGAGGCCCCAATAATAACGAGGCTAAAATCAAGAAAACCTTTCTTTAAAACACAAAACGAAAATTTCAACCTAAGAGAAGCCTGGCAAGAAGAATGGACAAGGAAACTACCCATTAGGGGAAACTTAGTAACAGACCCAACCGAAATACTACCTGGATTTTCCAACCTAACCAGAAGAGAATGGACACAAGCCAACAGGCTGACATCACAACAAGGCAAAACAGCCGTTAACCTGCATCGCTGGGGTTACAAAGACTCCCCAATGTCCATCTTGTCATAACTCACCCCAAGATACAGACCATCTCGTACTGCACTGCCCAATCACAGCAGTGCCTGGGGGTTACCAGACTATCTATGAAGCAAATCAAACATTCATAGACTGGCTAGCAAATACAAAGTTGGAGGTGTAAGAAAGCCATACGATACTACTACATTATTCATATTATAAATTCTCCATTAATTTTTTTTCATAATCTTTATTTATCTTTTTCTCCGCATCCGACTTAGTTAAGGACCAAAAGGTCTCCTGTCGGCATGCTCCGCCTTTGTAATCCGTTGTATTAGGAAAATTCGGTTATGCAATCGGGTTGAGCGACGCGTCTCTCTACCCCCCCCCCACCCCTCAGTCATCCTTCCCGCATCACCTTCGCTTCCCAACCCTTTGTTGTTCCGTTGTACGTTTACAAAGGATTACAAACGCGGAGCATGCCGACCGGAGACCTTTTGGTCTATATCTAGGTCGGATACGAAATAATGATAATAATAATAATAAATTAATAGATAAAAACTATAATAATATAAATAACAAATAGAATACATAAACAAATGCATAGGTATAGTTAAACAATAAGCAAACAGGTAAACAGTTAATAATAATAAATTGCCATATAACTAATATAATAATAAAGTGACACATATTGTTTTCCTTTGCGTTTCTTATCCAGCTATATATTTACCAAAATATAGTCTACAGAAAAGGAGCTGCGCTTATAGTGACTTGTCTCTTCTTCTCCACCAACCATCTATTTATTGTCTGTTTGCTTCTCCTTACACCCTTTCCATTCCCATCGACTACCCATCGTTTCCCTCTCTCTTAGCTCCTCGTGGACAAAGGGTCATCTCCGTCTCCTGCCCAGTGTCCTGGGCCAAAAGCAATGAACCAAGACACAATGCATCCACAGCAACGATTTACTATCATTTATCATGACTAGTTTTAAGCTTGTTTACGGTATCAGCTGGGGCTATAGCATCCTGTAGGCTATCCCAGGTTTTATACGGAAAACTCCGTTACTTGACATTCCTCAGACATGTCTGTGTAAATACATGCGTCACTGTTTCTGAAAAAAGTCCCTTCGATGAACTCTAGCAGCTGCTCAACAAGGGCAAAGAGCGAACAGTGCTTGAAGTTCTTCATTACAGGCCAATTCCTCCCATAAACCCTCAGTAACCCTGAAAATAAGTGACTTCCTGGTAGAGCTTCGAATGTCACATGTGGGACTAACAATGGGGATATGTTTGTGTCCTGGTCCTGTGAGACGGACATCGGAAGTAGTAGTACGGGGCAGGATAGGTAAGATAGGGGAGAGGGGGGGAGGGAGATTTGGAGGGTTAGTGTAAGGAAAGAATGAAATAGAAGGAAGTTAGATTTATGATAGGCGTGGGGCAGACCCACTTCCTCGGTGCATTTCCCCCTACCTACCAATATATCCTCATTTGAGGTGCAGACCCAGGGGTCTGTCTCTCGATCCTCAGACGGTCCAGAATTTTTCTGTTATATAAAGAAAACTGAGAACTGGCAACTGCTTCCTCGCCTTCCCCTCCCCTACCTTCCACTATAGGATCTTGATTGCATAACTTTTATTCGGTCAATATTTTAAAAGGCTCAAGGACACCCCTATAGGTCAGAGTCACGCATAATTCTATTATAATTGGAGACTCATCTCCACAAAAAAAATCTAATAACTTTTAACTTATAATATCCTTTTATTCTGCAATCCTCCTCAGATCTCCTCTTTAATAACCCCACAACCTAGGCACGATGAATAGGAGCGTTGGTTATCGGGGACGCAGTACTACACAAACAAATCCTCTGATCCAGCAAAATATTCATATCTCATCAGTGACGTTTCTAATGACGCCAGGTCGTCTTGAATTAAATTTTTACTTGTGCAATGCCTTGCAGGATGGAAATCTGATCGATGTAAAACAGAAGTTGGCATTTCATAGTACAAGGTCGTGAATTACATTATACTTCCTGGAATGCGTCACTGCATATTGTGATAAAGCGACCCGCTACAAAAACAAGTCAGAGTCTTATTGTTCAATTTTGCAAGTCGCGACATATTTCGTGGATCGAGGTACGCATGTAATAAGACGACACATTGCAAATGTAAGTGACCACGGGTGGAATAAATTGCCTATTCGAAGGGCGGGCGGGCGGGCATGCAATTCTCCATGGTCTCATGCACCACACATGCTCATATGCTTCATACAAAATCCGACAACAAATGAAAACGGAAAAAAATTATAATATCCTTACCTCCACTGTTGTCAGATGCATCGCGGTAGATGTGTAGTACCGAACTTAGGCAGTAGATGGGTACCGTGGGTTTTCTTGACCTGTTTGTTGTAAAATCAGGCAGGGGTCCTCGGTGTAGAGATTTGTGCTTGAGAAAGGAATGATTTAGACGAGGCTTACATTACAGGCGCTTTCTCAGTGATGCAGCACAAGTGGGGATTGAATTCAGTGTCGATTATTTCAGATAATTGCGAAGGAAAGAATGTCGCCGAAAGTATAATTACGTATTGATAGAAGCCACGGTTGGATAAATCACGTCTGTAGTATGAACACAGGTGTAAAAAATATGGCAGTTGTGCCAGTGTTGGAAGGCTGCCGTGAGACCAACTACAACAAAGTAGGAAGCTGTGGAGCGACAATGGTGTGGATAAAATCGAGGGTCGTAGATCGAGGAAGATGGAGCTTCTTTTCAGTAATAAATAAGTTCGTGGCACACACCAAGGAGTGTGTTTCAATAAGAAAACAAAAATCAAAAGAATCTTTGAGTACGTCAAAAAGACAAACGTACAAATATACTCTGTATACTGGGACAGGCAGCCGGTTTCTTTTTGATGACAAAATCTGAGGACTGAACTTGCTGACAATTCACAGGAGGTTCTTGCTACCTTCACAGTGTATGTCCAGGTAGACAAAATAATTTGTGATCAATCTTGAATGTTATATTGTCTGGAGGAAATTAAATGACCAGGTAATAGTGATACAACTGAGGGACTGTCTCGTATCGACAGGGTGGGTTTCTGCTCCGATTGCATCGACTATTTTAAACAATTATTTGAAGAAAACGGAATTCTGGTGAGGGTTGATATTTTGGTTTTGGGTTATCGAGGGTAGACGTAGAAACGTGAATTAAGCTGCAGAAGTCGCAGGTTGATAACTGGGGCTACTGGAAGAAATAGTAGAGAAGTGGTATCAGCGGAATGCTCGAGTTTGGCAGCAGAGCATCGGTGGTAGCACGATGGGGTCTGGAAGGTGCTTTAGAATGGACAACGGGGGCCCAGCAAATGACGGATAGCAGGGGCGAGATGAGGCTTCAGTATCGTGGTGGTGGCCTATAAGACAACGAAGTCAGAGTTCGACGGTGTGAGACAAAGTTATCCAGGAACTATCTGGACATAGAGCCGAAGTGCACTGTTCCTCTGTCCTGCAGTTCTCGATCTCGGTGCAGTTGTGGCGAACTCGTCCTGGAAACTCGGAAGCCGTACGATGATCCAAGACGTGGTGCCAACCAACACCTTACCTGCAACCCCCCGGTCTTGACACTGCGACGACTCCGACTCTTTGCCGGGAGACACAAGAGGCTTGGAGCCTCGGATCGTGATGGACGTACGCACGTACGCACACACACACACGCACGACAAGCTGTACACACGCACAAACACACACACACACACACACACACACACACACACACACACACACACACACACACACACACACACACACACACACACACACACACACACACACACACTCGGTGGCGCGGTTGGTAGAGCGCTGGACTGCCTGCACGGTGGTGCTCGCAGTACCTGGTTCGAATCCTGCCCAGGGCCGAAATTATTTCGGTATCGCTGCGCTTCGGGTCATTACTCTGACTCTCGTGGGCGGGGAGTTGGGGTGTGTGTGTGTGTAAGGTCATAGCATTACCCATAGATCGGTCATACGAGCTCTGAGCTCTCTTCCGGGAGGGAGATTGCTGTCGATCACGAGTCCAACACGTGATCCAAAAAGACCAAGGTGAATACACACACACACACACACACACACACACACACACACACACACACACACACACACACACACACACACACACACACACACACACACACACACACACACACACACACACACACTCTCACACTCGGTGGCGCGGTTGGTAGAGCGCTGGACTGCCTGCACGGTGGTACTCGCAGTACCTGGTTCGAATCCTGCCCAGGGCCGAAATTATTTCGGTATCGCTGCGCTTCGGGTCATTACTCTGACTCTCGTGGGCGGGGAGTTGGGGTGTGTGTGTGTGTAAGGTCATAGCATTACCCATAGATCGGTCATACGAGCTCTGAGCTCTCTTCCGGGAGGGAGATTGCTGTCGATCACGAGTCCAACACGTGATCCAAAAAGACCAAGGTGAATACACACACACACACACACACACACACACACACACACACACACACACACACACACACACACACACACACACACATACACACAGGTGCACCAGGCGCGGATCCAGGAATGTTATTTGGAGGGGGGGGGGGCGAACCGATCACCGATACTAGAAACACGCCGATATTTTAACCCCAAGAATAATGTTGTTGGCTTGGAGATTGGTCCAGAAACCTAAGTCTGTTTTGCTCGTAATTGTATGTAAAATCATATATAATTCACAAATATAATTCAAATAATAAATTCGCACGAGAAAGTGTTTATCCAAGGAGAATCAAACTCGAGATGAGTGAAAAAAATATATTATTATTAATGAAAATAACATTAGATCGCGCTCTGCAAAACATAAATGTGTGCTCACTACTCAATTACCGTCATATAATACAACACCACATTGTTAATAATGGTGTTTTGGTACCATAATACAACAGTAATACACCATTGACACCAATATACAACAACACAACGCAACAGCACATCAAGTGAAAAGTAAACGGCGGTTCTTTTCCAAGAATTTGTTCAGGATTTGCTCCACGGAAATGGGAATGGTATTATGCACTGAGAGCAATGCAAGACCATTCATACGTTCCTGCCCAACTGTGCTTCTAAGATATGTTTTCAGTCTTTTAAGTGCTGAAAAAGACCTCTCAGCTTGAGCATTTGACACCGGTTGCATTAACACAACTTTCAAAAGGCATGATAATCATGTTGGGAACTAAGTTCGCACTCGCGTGCACTTGCGCGTCCATCAGAGAACTGAACGTCGGGGGGACGTATTGTCCAACGTTCTATTTCTGCTTTTACAAGAGGCAGATTCAATATATGTTTGATACAACTCTGCAGCTTGTAGAACAGCTGCTGCGTTTGTGTCAGGACCTTTGAGGAGTTCCTTTACCTGAAGTGTTACAGCCACGCTGTTTTCGCCTAAACGATATCTTAATGCAGACAGCACGTAATCTACGAACGGAATGTACACCGACCCAAGATCTAACCACTTCCGACCGAATTTCGAGGGAGTTGGCGCAGCGGGCCCGTGAACGTCACCTGGCTGTTCAAAGTGGGGTTGGCGGGTCCTATAGCTGTCAGTTGAAGCTGGTGCGTCGTTTGGGAAAGACGTTCCCTTCGCTCGCACCGCTCCACGCAATTAGTTATATTCTGACAAATATTATATAAAATATATATATAGATATATATAAAATATTATAGTTCCTGTCTATATATATGAATATATAATATATATGATATATAATATATATATATATATATAATATAAAATATTATAGTTCCTGTCTTCCTTGGCGTTTCACAGTTTTCTTCAGTGTTTCACAAAGAGAAAATGGACTCAGCCTAATGACGTCAGAAGCTGCGCAGAAGAATTCAAACGGTCTGACCTGTATATTTAGACCTTGCACCGACCTGCGTTAATAATCTTCCGAGCTCTGATGAGGAGCGTTGGGGGGGGGGGGGCTGGGCCCCCCTCTTGTATCTGAGGTGCACACATACGCACAAACGCACGTGATCTCTCATCATGCGCATAGATTTGATATAGACACGTACATTATACTGTGAATGCACATGCATGTAGGTAGTGCATCTTCTTCCACTCTTCTCATGCACTGTGTAATGAGGTGCACACTTCAGTCAGATGATTAAGAAATATAACGCGCGCGCGCACGCACACACACACACACACACACACACACACACACACACACACACACACACACACACACACACACACACACTTCAACGAATGGACGGCTTAGAAGACGTTCTGAAGAAAAGTGAAGTCTGTGGATCCCAACGCAAAGAGAAGTGCCTAGTGTTTTTGCAGGGTGGGGGGGAAATTGCTCGTGGAGTAGTGGGAACGTAGGGAAAGAGGAAAAGGGGAGGGATTACTGAGGGAAATGGAAGGAAATGAGGAGGGAGTAGACTTTGACCAGCCAGACAAGCGGAAGGTAAACAAAAGACTTAGCGAGGATCAAATGTCTAATAAAAATGTAAAGATTAGAAGTATAGAGAGGAGCAATACAGAAGAAAGTGACGAGAATATGTTCCAGGGATTTAAAGAGGGTGGGGGGGACACAACCCCCCCCCCCCGACTGATAAGACTAGAGGAGAGAGTTGATAAGGTGATCGAGGACTTGGAGCGTAAGTTAGGTAACGTAGACTCCATTTTTCAAAGAATTGAAAGGTTGGAACAACTAGAGAAGGCTAACAGAAACTTAACTGAAGAAATAGAGGACCTAAAAAGACAGTTAGGAAATGTAAAGGAGGAGAATGAGAAATTGAAGAAGAATAGTAATGAAAACAGAGAGAAACTAGCTACAGAAGCTAAAAATTGGAGAATAACTCAAGAAGGGAATAAGGTTTCATTCACTGACATAGTCAAACAGCAATTGAAAGAACATAATGAAGACTCAGTTATTAAAGTGATGAGACAGAAGGAGAATATAGTAAGAGAATTAGCTGACAAAAAGAAATGTATAATTATATTAGGAATGGAAGAGAAACATAACCCAGATAGAACTGCAAGAATCAAGGAGGAAAATGAAAGAGTAAGCAGTTTATTAAAATTAGTCCAGGAAGATGAACCAGAAATTATAAAGGAAATTGAGGAAAAATTCAGACTCGGAAAATATAGTACAGATAAGACCAGACCAATTAAGATTAAATTCAGGTCACAAACAACAGCAGAGAAAATTCTATCCAAGACAGGGAAACTAGCAACAAATGATCAATATAAAAAGGTATGGATAAAAAGAGAAATGAATAAGGAGGAAAGAGAGGCAGAAAAGCAGAAAAGAATTGAAGCTAAGGCAAAAAACGAGGAAAGAACGGAGTCAGAGAAAGAGAGATTCTATTGGAGAGTAGTGAACATGAAAATAAAGCAGTTCGACATACTAAAGAAAAACATAAGGGAAACAGAGAATACAATGGAAGTGGCAGAAAACTAAGAGTGTCTTACACAAATATAGATGGATTGATAACAGGATTGAATGAACTGAATGATTATTTGAAAGAAAAAGAACCGGACATAATGGGAATTGTAGAAACAAAATTAAAAGGACCACTACCACCCAACAGTGTAGGACATGATACATACAATTATTGGATTAGAAACAGAGAGAAAAAACAAGGGGGTGGAGTTATGTTCCTGACTAAGAAGGATATAAACGTGAAAGGGGTCATATATGGAAAGAATACAGTAGAGATGATTATGATAGAAGTGGAAGACCGAGATAAGAAGAGCAGAAAATTTGTGATCAATTATGTGCCTCCGAAAACAGCCTCATGGGAGGAGAGTGAACATAAAAGTATGTTAGAGGACACAAAGATAGCATTAACTAAAATAATGGAAGACGGAGGAAGAATAGTTATGATGGGCGACTTTAATTGCAAAGAAATCTGCTGGGAAGAAATGACAGTAAAGAGTGGTGATGACTCATGGGGAAATGCTCTACTTGAGATGATTACTGACCATTCAATGACACAATGGATACAAGAGAACACTAGGTATAGAAATGAAGAAGAACCATCGAGGCTAGACTTAATAATTACATCTGAACCTAGAATAGTGGACAAGATTGAATATAAAACACCAATAGGTAAAAGTGACCACATATTGATTGAACTGGAACTTAATGAAGAAAAATATATGAAAAGAAATGAACAATATAGAAAAGGAAGAATGATGTATGAAAAAACAAACTTTGATAAAATAAGAGAATTCTTCCAACAAGAAAACTGGGAAGAAATATACAAAGAAGAAACAACAGTGGAAGAGAAATGGAATATTTTGACAAAAATTTACAAAAAAGGAGTGGAAAAGTATGTCCCAAGACAAAAACAAGAAAAAGAATATGTAAAATGCTGGTACAACAAAAGTTGTAGGGAGTTAAAGGACAAAAGAGACAAAGCCTGGAACAGATGGAAAAAAGACAGAAGACCTGAAAAATGGAAAATATATACTGGTTATAGAAATGAATATGTACAAAAGTGCAGAGAGAAAAAAAGAAAATATGAAAAAGATGTTATAGAAAAGTGTAAAGATCAACCAAAACTATTCTACAGATTTGTAAACAATAAACTGAAAAACAAACAAGACTTGGAGAAATTAAGACAAGGAGGAGTTGAATACACTGAGGAAATGGAAATGGCAGAAATTATGAACAAACATTTTAAATCAGTGTTTACAAGGGAAAATATACAACCTGAAGAGATTGAGTGGAAGGAAAAAGTCCCCCCTATGGAAGAAATAGAAGTAACAAAGAATGAAATATTGACACACTTGGGTAATTTTGATGTCAGAAAATCGCATGGGCCAGATGAAATAGCAAACTGGATTCTGAAAGAATGCAGGAATGAACTGGCAGACAAAATACATAGCATAATAAGCAGTTCCTTAAAAGAAGGAAAAGTTCCAGAAGATTGGAAAAAAGCAAATATAGTACCTATATATAAAGGAGGAAATAAAGAAGAACCTACCAACTATAGACCAGTCTCTCTAACAAGTACAATAGCAAAAATATGTGAAAGAATTATCAAAAGTAGATGGGTAAAATACTTGGAAAAAAACAACGTACTAAATCCAAGGCAATTTGGATTCAGACAAGGACGATCATGCGTCACTAATTTAATATGTTTCTATTCAAGGCTAATAGATATAATACAAGAAAGAGATGGATGGGCTGATTGTGCATTTCTAGACCTAAAAAAAGCTTTTGACAAAGTACCACATAAGAAGTTGCTTAAGAAATTAGAATATGAAGGAGGAATACAAGGTAAATTGCTAAATTGGATGGAAGACTTTTTGCAAGAAAGAAAAATGAGAGTAGTGATAAGAGATCAGCACTCAAAATGGAATGAAGTAATAAGCGGTGTCCCGCAGGGAACAGTTCTGGCCCCAATAATGTTTGCTATATATATTAATGATATGGATGAAGGAATTGAAAGCTATATGAGCTTCTTTGCAGATGATGCAAAATTACTGAAAAGAGTGAAAACTGAAGAAGATTGTGAATCACTACAGAGAGATCTAAATAAAGTACAAGAATGGAGTAGGAAGTGGGAGATGGAGTTCAATACAAAAAAGTGTAGTATAATGGAATTTGGAAAAAGCAAAAACAGAATAACAGGATCATATAATTTGGGAAAAGAAGGAATAAAAAAAGTAGAAAATGAGAAGGACCTGGGAGTCATTGTTATGAATAATATGTCACCTGAGAAACATATAAATAAGATTTTTGGAGAAACTTATAATTTAATAAGAACAATCAAAGTGGCATTTACATACCTGGATGAAGAAATGGTGAGGAAAATCCTAATCACCCTGATAAGACCAAGATTGGAATATGCAGCAACGATATGGTCACCAAGTACAAAAAAATGTATAAAAAAACTTGAAAGAATACAAAGAGCAATTACAAAACTGGCACCAACACTCTCAAAACTATCATATGAAGAGAGACTACAAAAACTTAAACTACAGACACTAGAGCAAAGAAGAGAGAGAGGAGATTTGATAGCTATTTACAGAATCATGAAAGGCATAGAAATTACTGATAGAGAGAATCTGATAAAATGGGATGACAGAAATACAAGAGGACACGGAAAGAAAATAAAAAAAGACAGCTATAGAAGAGATTTTAAAAAGAACAGCTTTCCTCACAGAGCAATAGACAGTTGGAACAAGTTAGATGAGAAAGTGGTGTGTGCAAAAACAATACATGAATTTAAAAATAGTTTAGATAAAATGAGATATGAAGACGGGACCCCACGAGCATAGCTCCCCTTCCCGTAAAATACAACTAGGTAAATACAACTAGGTAAATACACACACACACACACACACACGATCCCATGGCGCAGTGGTAGAGATAGCAGCCGCCTCTACGGCGGTCCGGGTTCGAATTCTGCCCAGGTCTGAAATAATTTCAGTACCGCTGCGCTGGAAGTCGTTACTCCAACTCTCGTGAGTGGGGAGTTGGGTGTATATGTGCATGTAAGGTCACAGCATTACCCATAGATCGGCCATATATGAGCTCTGAGCTCTCTTCCGGGAGGGAAATAGCTGACGATCACGTGATCCAAGACCATGGTGGTGAATCACACACACACACACATACACATGCATGCACACACACACACACACACACACACACACACACACACACACACACACACACACACACACACACACACACACACACACACACACACACACGCATATATATATATATATATATATATATATATATATATATATATATATATATATATATATATATATATATCAAGGACTACTGTTACACAGGACGTGCACATCAAGATTCCTGGCTCCGCTAGCGGAGGCCATTGCTTTCTTTGTAACATAACATTTTATATTGGACAAATATATCAAAACTAGAAACCTAACATTGTATATAGGACAAATATATCAGCTATTGACTTATTCAATGCAGTATAAGTTAACATAAACTTTCACAGTGAAATAAGAAACTATTTTTAAGGCACTGTTATGTTTTGAAATGCCAATTTTAGCCGGACTTAACGTGTATTATTGAATGAGGTTAGTGGACAACAGGGTTGGCGATTTTTTTTTTTTTTTTATAGATTTTTAATATTGTGGGATTGCTATCTGATATGCGATCTGATTGCTAAATGACATTTTCAGCATATCAATATAAGGAGCAGTGTTATATAGACTTGCCACAAGTATACAAGGAACGATATAAACCTATATGTAGTATATATCACTGTACAGCCCACAACAGGTTTCAACAAGATTCTTGTTGAAACTTGTTCTGGGTAAGCAGCTTCTCACTGAGTCAGTTGCTGCTTTGGAATCAACCAGGAAGGATGTCTTCTGGATCTGGCAGAGTAGTTCCTCCAGGCAGAAAAAATTATCCTTTCTGGAATTATTTTGAAAAACTACCAACAACTTCTGGCAAAGGGTACCGAGCTAAATGCAAAGACTGCAGCCAGGAACTACAGGACATTGTGTCAAGATTAAAATCTCACAGAGATAAATGCCAAGGTTAGTCACAGCATACAGAAGAAATTGATGACCCATATGACTTATATTGTGTGCATTTCTCTCTTTTCATACGCAACTATATAAATTTGGTGAACAATGGAGAGCATGTGCAATAAAAATGTGAAGGCCTTAAGAGATGATACTTCAACTTCATTACTTCTAAATTTGGGTAATGACTATCACTATAATATACTGTATCCACTCAATTTTGGGGCCTAGATGATTGTTATTCATTTCATTCAACATTGTGTAATATGTTTCATAGGTTCCATTGGAATTTAACCCACATGGGATTCAGCCCAAAGGGATTTAGTCTAACCTAACCCAACTAACCCATTATTTTTAGTGAATTTAAAAGTGGACTGAATCCAGTGTGGGCTGAATTCCAAGCCCATCTATTTCATATCCTGTTAATTATTTCAAAATAATTTAGTGGCTTGTGTGAATATGATCATTATCTAAAAAAATAACTACTGTACTCAAAAGTAGCCTAAATCACACTGTATTCATTCATTTATTTATTCATTTATAAATTATGCAATATGCTAAAATTTTCCGTTTCTATTTCAGGATCTGTATCAACAGCTTCAATCCCTTTATCATTGGCTCCACTTGAATTATCTGCAAACCTGACTCCACCATTAAAAAGGTCACTATCAGACTCCTCCACAGGCGCCACTTCTGCTAAATCATTTTCATCTAAAAGAAAGTCATCAACATCTCTGGACAGATTTATCATAAAAACTTCAGCCTCTCAAAAGGAAAATCTCGACAAAGAAGTTGCAAGAATGATATTTGCTACAAATTCACCATTTCGTCTTGTTCAGCATCCTCAGTTTCTCAAGATGGTTCAGTGATTGGATCTCGTGTTTGAAAAGGAATATAAAAAGTGTGCAGATGACCTGAATAATGAAACTGTAGGTCTTTCAATTGATGGGTGGTCTAACGTCTATAATGAGCCCATAATATGTGTCACTTTAACAACATCCACTGGTCAGATTTATTTAGTTGACACAATAGACACATCAGGGAAACCTCACACTACTGAATATCTTCTACAACTTGTACAAAATTCGATCAAGAAGGCTGAACATGATTTTGGTTGTCACATTGGAAGTGTTGTGACAGACAATGCAACAAATGTCACCAAGATGAGAAAACTCTTGGAGGAATCGAATGAACCCCACAAGATGCGATGCTCGCACGTGACCCCGATTCCTACGTGAGGTCGGAGTTAGCGGGCGTCGTGTCGCATCTCATTGCAAATATATATATATATATATATATATATATATATATATATATATATATTTTATATATATATATATATATCATTATATATATATATATATGTATATGTATATATGTATATGTATGTATGTATGTGTGTATATATGTATATATGTGTGTATATATGTATATATGTGTGTATATGTGTATGTGTGTATCATACTAACATGTAACAAAAATAGATAAATAAAATAAAAATAATTCTTTCCTTATAAGAAGAGCATTTCCCCATAAGCTTTGCTTCACGCTCTCCCTTTTCAACAAGTAATTTTGTAAAAAAAAAAAATTGTATATATGTATATATAAATTGTATTTTATTTTGTTGAATAAACCTCAACTAACTAACCTGAGCATACCGTCATCACATACGGATGTGCAGCACACCTACTAAATCTACTGGCTCATGACATTGAGATCGATAATGTAAACAACATGTGGTCCGTGTAGTTAAATATTTTAGAAATAATCGTTATGCTGCTTCAAGGTATCGGCAGGAAGGTGGTCAATGTCTAGCCATGCCCCAGGACACAAGGTGGAACACAATGTCAGACTGTCTCAAGGCCTATATAAATAACTGGCCAATTCTAATGAAGATCTGTGAAGTCAACAGGGAAGCTATTGATACTGAAGTAAGAAACAAAGTATCAAATTTAGGCCTAAAACGTTCGGCTGATATAAACTACATGTGATAAATACTACATGTAGGTTTATACAGTTCATTGTACACATGTGGCAAGTCTATAAATTGCTAAAAATGTCCTTTAGCAATCAGATCGCATATCAGATAGCAATCCCACAATATTTAAAATCTATAAAAAATCGATTTAAATAAAATAAATCTTATTTAAATAAAAAAAGTAGATTTTTTAAATTCTTTTAACAAGATAAAAAAAATCGCCAGCCCTGGTGTCCACTAACCTCATACAATAATACACGTTAAGTCCGGCTAAAATTGGTATTTCAAAGCATAACAGTGCCTTAAGAATAGTTTCTTATTTCATTATAAAAGTATATATTAACTTATACTGCATTGAATAAGTCAATAGTTGATATATTTGTCCTATATACAATGTTAGGTTTCTAGTTTTGATATATTTGTCCAATATCAAATGTTTGGTTACAAAGAAAGCAATGGCCTCCGCTAGCGGAGCCAGGAATCTGGGTGTGCACGTCCTGAGTAATAGTAGTCCTTGATATATATATATATATATATATATATATATACATATATATATATATATATATATATATATACATATATAGAAATTGTTTGAGACAAATGAGAATGATAGGTGGGGAAGGATAAACGAAGATGGGCTTCAGAATACGCTTATTGTCCTAACGTTTCGGTCTCTATGACCTTCTTCAGAGGACTCGCTATAATACATCATGGTCACAAAATTTATA